>NC_092588.1:100025000-100328030 GCF_047663525.1 Anas platyrhynchos
CACATCCAACTGGAGTGTTTCCCTCCCAACTCGGGCAATGCTCTCCTAATGTGGCTCCAATACTCTCCTGATGGCTCCAACTGGAAGAGGTTAGGAGGAGGTAAAGGATCGATTGTCTTTTGACATTTCTCCAGGGGCATGGGAACACCTCACAGAGTGCCAGCTGAAACACCCATGCTGGGAACTCCGTGGTCCATGGGAGGGCAGCTGATGAGGATTAGGGCTGTACTGAGATCGAGGTCCAGGGAGCAACAACTAAAGAGAATGCAGTCTTGTTCCCAGGACTCACCTGAAAGCACAGATTCCATTAGCATATGATTCCCCAGGGACATGGCCTGATTTTTTAGGAGGAAAAGGAAAATGTTGGGAGCAGGAGAGTATAGAAAAACAGTATCTTTGTTACCCACAGTGCCTTTATTCCTACTGACCTTTTCCACTGGGAGAGACACCAAAAAACAGAAGTGCTGATATTGTGAAGGGCTGAATTTGTATCACTGATCACCATTCTGGTATAAGATGCTGTGTACATTTCCATCCTACCTCTTCAACTTTCCACTTTATATAATGAGACATAGCCCTACTACTAGGGAAGTTTGCAGGAGGTTTCATATAGCTCACAAATGAGACAGGAGAGAGCTCAATATGCTATTAGGAAGGTTTCTCTTCTTCTCCCGCTTCCCCCTGCCCTCCTCTCCCCAGCCCCCCAGCTCTTAGAATTATGGTTTCCTTTTTTTTTTTTTTTTTTAACTGTCTTCTGACTATGAAACACATTCCCAATGCAATCAAAATGTATGTCTGACAGAATTTTCAGTTCATGTAAAACAAATATAAAAATAAAACTTGAGAAAACCAAACCATTCTAAAAATCCTTGATGTTTTCCCCATAGGCATTCAAAGAGTATGTCTAGGGGGAAATCACTGGTACTTCAAATGTACAAGCAAGTATAGAGATAACATATGTCAGTCCTATAGACCCAAACTTGGCAGTCCATGCTCTCATGAGTGAAAACTGCAGGGAAGAAAGGAGAGGGAAAGGGAAGAGATGGGAGGGAGTTCTTCACTGCCCTATACAATCTGCATATTCAGCTTTAACCTCGTTATCAAGTTATGCCTCCGCTTATTGAATTCACTTTTGAAAAATAATTTACATCAGGAAGTACCATGCTCTCATAAGTGGGTTTTTGGAGTCAAGAATGCCAGACTGCAGTTCCAGCTGTATCACTCGCATGTCACTTAATCTTTCTGTTCTTTTGTTGATTCTCCCACCGTTGCTTGATCTGTTTATACTGCAAACTTTTACATTTTTTTAGTAAAATGCAATGAGACCTTGAACTTCAAATGGGCTTCTAGGTGCTGCTGTAACACTAAAACTACAAAAGCAAGGAGTATTGAAAAGAGTAACTGTATAGCTCTAGTCACTCACTCTAAATTCAGAGTAGCATTGCTGTTGATTTCAGAGGACACAGACCTGGTATCCATTTTGTTTTCAAGTATATTGAATATTTTGAAGTTTCTGTCAGCTGCTCAGTGTGCTGTCAAATACACTAATGAAAGGTTTTCCTAAAGTTAATTTTCCTACTCATAATACAATAACCAAATTTGCTTTAACACTTGAAAAAATCCATCCATACTAAAGAGAATCAGTTGCTTAATCCTAAAATTAAAGGTTATTGCATGCAAGAGAAAATAATTACATGCTCAAAGTATGGAAAAAAGAAAACTTTTTTAATATGTAGGTATTTGTATAATTAAAGACTAATCAAGCATGAAGGCTGCTGACTAAACCAGAAAATGAGATTGTTGGCAAGCAATATTGTAATGTAAATGCCATTTTTGTTTAAGTACTAAAAAGCTGGAGGAGTGATATCCTGAACAGATTAAAAGCAAACAGCATTGATAATAAATATTTATCAGATTTCAAATGCAACACGAAGATTTTTATATTTTACATGCAAAATATATTGGCATTGAAATATTCAGTCACTTTTCAAAGGTTTGTTCACATTTTCACTTTAAAATGTTGAAAAGCAAGCACTCACTAGTAACAGAAACAGCTTTATAACTCTGTCTTAACCTGTAGCAATGTCAGTAATATGTAGGCAATGGGAAAACAATTGAGAGTTGCTAACATACTTAACAGTAAGTGTGTAAAATCAACTTCTGGGGCTAGAGGGTCAGAATTTTAATATTTTTTATGGCTTTACTCATTTTTTGAAAAAAAAAAAAGAAAAACAGCACATATTTTAAAAAGAGATGAAAGTTTTTAGAACTTAAATCTGTGCCATGATACAAATGCATGGTAAAGTATTTATGGAAGGCTTATGTATTTGCAGAAATTATCCCAATGTAACCATCATTTCATAGTAGAGAAATGATTTAGTTAAAGCTTTGTATCTTCTTGGAGACTGTGCTTTTAAGTTGGTGTAAAAGCATTGCCCTGGCTAAATGTGCTCATGGTATACTTTTGTATTATGTCTTATTAGCCTAATTCTTGTTCAGAAATTGATATATTTGTCTACAACAGTTCTGGAGAATGAGAAAATGTTAGAAATGACGTACCCAAGTGTGTCCTCATTCCCATCCATTTTCTTTCCATTAGACTATTCCCAGAGTTGGCACTACTCAGTATGCTGAGGTACAGTACAAACCATCTCTTAATCAAACCTGTTCATGGAATAGTTGAAGCTAATTTAAAGTATCCTTCAACGTCCATGAAAAGAGGCTTAAACTCAGCAGTTGTGATAGTAAGGCAATAAAGACCTTTGCTTTAGTACATGCACTGTGGGCCATTGCATCCTTTGTGTTGATATGTACCCCCTGTTGTTTCCTCATACATTACTTCTCAGAATAATTTTCATCTCACTTGATTATGACTGAGATACGATAGCATGCCACTGACGGAGTTATTGGGGAAAATTGACAATAGGGATTTTTGAATGTAAGAATGCCTACAACATTATCAAATTTTTCCTAGCCTAGTGTAATTGTGTTCTATTAGCCTTTGGACAAAGGGACTGTAGACAAGTTAAAATTAAATAATACTGTGCAAAAGTTTAATGCTAGTCTCTTGAATAAGCACTGATCTCATTTTCAGAAGGGTTGAATCACTCCTACAGATGTAAACTGTAGAAATTACTTAGTTCTTGAAGGAACCAAAATACAAGTTTCATCCCCCGGATTTCTTAGACAAATCTTGCTCTTATCAGTAAGTTATATCACAGGAAAATGACAATTTGTGATGCCAAAATTTAGACCAAACCAGCCATGTTTGTACAGTATTCTGTGTTTATTTAAGTTACTGAGCTCTTGAACATACACAAACTCAGGTATATCTGTCCAACATTATAACTTCATAGATTTACATAAGAACATCATGATTAAGAAACTTCATAAAAGGAACTTTATAGCAGGTTCCTCTAAGCAATTCATATTTACATCGTTGTAATGGTACTAAGGATTACGTTGAAAATAATACAAAAAGGAAAACAGTACAAAAAGTACAAAACCTTGTGCATAGGTCAGTCAGTGGTCCATCAAGAAACAAACTAGAAGGTGCAGTAAAGCATGTTTATTTCAAAACTATTCAATTGATGGTCTTTGAGCCAGGTCTGTCTGATAGGAGGTTTCAATACAATTGACCTTAAGTAAGCAAATAAAAGAAAAATTAAAGGCTTTTGAAGGCAACTGCACATGTATTTTGCCCTGGGAAGTGATGTTGCATGCTAGTCAGCATTTGAGCAGCCCAATTGGCTAAGGGAGGTAGAAAGGTAAAAGGTCTGTTGTTAGATATTGTTTTTTATTTTATTTTCCATTTTTCACATGTCTGAATGAAGCATCATAATGCATTTTAGGTTGCCTGTTCAACAAAAGACCCTAATTTATTTCTTCTACAGAGATGTCTGTTCCTCCCAAAGATTACTGATCCTATCAAGCAGGTGATAATTAATTTTTTGTTTACTAACTACAGCATTGTTTAAAGTGTAACCTACACAAAGGGTTTCCCTATTTCTTCTTGATGTGAGTTTACCACAGTTTACTGAGGAAAACATACTAATATGTAAATTATTTAAAGGCTAAAACAGATACTTTTACGAGTCACTAAACTATGCTATGTCTTGGAAAAAAAGAAGGTATCCCTGGGATATTTACCAAAAGGGTCTGCAAGTCAAAGGGGCAATGGATCCAGCAGAAAAAGAGCAGTTATTCACAAAATAAATAAATAAATAAAAAGGATAGCTGTTAGAAATGTCAGCATATGCATCTGATATGCTTTTTTGTGAGACCATTACTTATGAAAAAACATCATTACTGCCATTTTGCACCAGATATTGCATACCTATTTCATGGGAATCATGGCTTGCATAGCATTCATTTGTGTGGAAAACCTTCAGAGAAACCTCAAAACACTCAGTGAAATGTACAAACATCTGGTTCTCTGGGTTTATCCTCTTTGACAAGCATCAACTTAAACAGAATCTTAAAATGCTTGACACCTATATACATAATTTAAGTTCATGAGTCAGTAAAGAAATGCAAACCTCATCTTCAGTGTATACTTTTGAAAGTCTTGATCTGATTTTCTAAGTTAACAATACTCTGTATTTCAAATTATAAAAAGTGATATCACAGTCCTGGTAAAAACCTCACTTGGAAGCCTGAGGGCTAACCAGGTGCTGCTCTATCCAAAAAGAAGTTGCCTTATTTTCAGATAAGACATACCTCTCATCCGAGCGACAGATCTTGAAAACTGCTAAACTTTTTCTGGATGTGGTGCATTTATTTTTATTTTTATTTTTGTTTTTATTTTTATTTTTATTTTTTCCCATGGGAGAATGGGTCTAATTTTTGCCTAATCTTTTTAGTAAGCTTAAGATGTTCCATGATCTTAACGGATATTTGTATCCAAACCAGAAAACTAAAACATAAAAAAAGAGGTAGCTGACAAAGTTTCACATGGATGAAATAAAACTGTGAAGTCAGATTTCATCCTTTTCACTTCACCATACATACATGCACCCTATGCAATTTGAGAAATGAAGGACCAAAAACTGGAGTGTTTCACTACTACCAAAACATTTTGGGGGCTTACAGAGGGAGATAGTTTCTAAATATAACCAAAATGTCCACCACTTTTTGAAAAGTTTCTGTTCCTATGGAAATAATAATGCAATAAATTGTTCAGTCTTAAATAGATGTATATATATTTGCAAAAACAACTGTAACAAAATATTTTAAATTACATCTCTATCCTGGAAATCACCATGGGCTTCAGAAATTCTATCTGGTGTTAGAAAAGCCGAATCTGACATTTTCCAGCTGCACACTATTAAATATAATCTTCACATTAGGGTGCTGTTTTCAGATTTCCCAGGGTGTGATACAACACATCAAGGCAACAGGGTGATGATCTGAGGAAGAGGCTCCTCAGAAAGTAGAAAGATCAGTATACTTCCTTCTTCTTCTGACAGCTAACACACCAGTGTTTGCTCTATGAAATACAGATGGCCATGCCAGTGAAATGGTCCAGAGCTGGACAAAGGATTTTTACCACAAGAAATGAGGTTTGAAATTCTTAGGACTTGCTCATCAAACTATCTTCATTTTTCTCCAGTTTGTTCCTTTTCAAAATGCCTAGTAAACTTATTTTAAACAGTTGACTTTGACAACACTTTTTTTTTTCTTTTTTCCTTTTTCCTTTTTATTTCTTTTTTTTTTTTTCTTTTTTCTTTTTTTCCTTTCTTCTTTTTTAATTCAAGAGTTTTCTGGAAAAAAATGAAGATTAACTGAAAAAACAAAGCTATTCATTCCATGATTCTATGATTCATGTCATCAGGTGAAATCATCTTGTGAAACAATGTCTTAGCCTCAGGTTCAAGCCTTTCATTGCACGTGATTCAGACTTGACACTTTGAACAGGGTCTACTCGTGGTGGTAAATGTCTTGTGGCAGAATAATGGATGTTTGAAGGCTTTTACTTTTCCATCTTGGAATATAAATAGGTGATTCTTCATGAGGTCAGAAAGAGAGAGAACTTACTGTCCTACTTGTCTTAGTGTGCATAACTTTGACAAAGGAAACAGTTCTAATTAAGGGTGGAGAAACTTAATGCACCTGTGGCTTACTAAGTCTAAGTACATACAGCTCTTTTCAAGAATTGCATGCTGGAAATTTTAATGAACAACTTCTATAAATGTAGAAGAAGACCACAAGTAGCTCCTTGTAAATATTCCAGATGTAAGCTAAGACTGGTTTGGTTTTGTTCTCTCTGGAGAAAAGAGGGAGTGATGAACTTATAGGTTACCTGATATTCTAACCGTTGTTTGAGAAGAGGTGCTGCTTTAGTGGAGCAAGAGCACTACTTTTCCTGGGAAAGCTGGCTAGTATTTGGGTTGTGTCTGGCAGCTTTTCACTTTGAACATAACATCCTAAGCTGCTTTAAATGGAAATTTAAAATATATATATATATGACTGATACAGAAAGATTAGTTAGTTTAAGTTATATAATGTATGTATGATTGAAGCTGATCTTTTATTTTTCAAATAATCAGTATCTTCTAAAAATAAGGAATAATTGTTAGTGTAGGTATTGAGTGACTTCCTATTAGCCAAAACTAGTTTTAATATAATGAAGTGTTGAAATGCTTCTGAAAAGTACAGTTAAAATAAATCCCTAAACATCTAAATGGCCCCTTCCCTGTTGCCTCCAATACAATTAAGACTTTATGAGCAGAACTTGACTTTTAATGATATTAGGCCAGTACAAGCTTTACAAAAAGAGGAATGAACTTGACTTTTAATGATATTAGGCCAGTACAAACTTTACAAAAAGAGGAATGAACTTGACTTTTAATGATATTAGGCCAGTACAAACTTTACAAAAAGAGGAATTGCAAATTCTGAAAACAAAGTTTTAGCCTGAGTACCTTGATAAAGATCTGTGACCCCCAACCCTTTAAATATTGAACTTAGACTGTAAAAATATCACTTCATATTGATCACATGGTTATTAAAGTCAGTCAAATGCTCAATTCATATGTCAAACACTTATAATATTTCCTGTAAATATTAGAACAAAAGAAGAGGGTGGTAATATCATTTTGTTCAGTTGCCTTAGATTTATTCATCTTTTCATCACTGAGAAATAATAAAACTGTCACCAAGAAATGCATTAAATATGCCAAGCATTTATCAAGACTAAATTCATTTACAACTGCATCATGTATGTGGTGCATGTGTGCATGTGTACATTAGTTCATTTATGTGAAGGAAAGAACTTATCCATCCATATAACTGAGAGTAGTAGCGTATACATATGCCATGTGTTCTTGTTGTCTTCTTTCAGTACACCTTTCTTCTCCCAGCCACATACTTGTAACCCTGAAAAAGTATGGTTTATTTGTTGAATCTCAAGGAGAATGAGGAAGAAAGAGGAGAATGAGTAAGTCAACAGATATTAATTAAATGTTAAAGGCAGGTTTTAAAGTACCTTCAATATATATAGCTCCTAATGACATTCAAGTGTGCTTACAAGGAAGGTCAGGGGGGAGATCTTGAGATCCCTCAGGTTCCCCCAAGATGCCTTTCCATAACCAAATGCTTTCTTATGAGTAATCGAAAGAAACCTTTAGTCAACCACTAGGGAGTCTTTACAGCCTGGCTTCGATTGGAGTCTGAGTGCAGGCCTGTGAGCAGGAGGTGTTTGTAAGCATTTCTAATGGCATTTTGATGTACATGTACAAAATTGATGTCGGAAGGATCATTGTAAAGTCCCAAACAGTGGAATATTGAGGACATTTTCAGGTGGCAGTCAGATTCTGGCTGGGTGAGCCCAGTATATTTTCTCATGTCACAGTTGATTAGGTTCACAGGGAAGTGGAAAGAGTAAAAAATTCTCTTATTACTGCAGCAATGCCATATCAGCCTCTTTTCCCTTTGAATGCAACATTAGTTTTTGTCCAGAACTCTAACTGCTTTCTACAGTTTGGGGAATTGTAAAGCAGAAACAATTTTCCCAGCTAGGCTGACCTTCACAGTAATGAGAAATGACTGGAATTTCTCTCTATTTCTCTAACATTTGGGGAGAGGGGGTAGGAGGAATGTGTTTGTTTTACCTGATATTATGTTGTGGGCATCTATTTGGCACTTTGAGCCTAATTTTTTTCCATTCAGGAGATTACATGGACTGCTGCACCATCTGACCTAGTAGCCATCCCTCAAGTGTATAGAGAAACAACAGTAATGCACTTTAAACCTTTTGTTATCGCAGCACTGATGACATTTTGTTTGAGCTATTAAATGATTATTTTTTTTTCCATGGGGATGGCTATTTTCATTTACTCTTCGGTACTTGTTGAGGTGATGAGCAATAATCTTTAGAAAAGTTAAGATTCATTATAGGCCAGGAAGATGGGGGGGGACTAATAGTGGACATATACACAGGGTGTTCCTTGTGGGGCTGCTACAGTAATGCAAAGCTGACCATCTCTTGGGGGTGAGATGGAAGAAAATTATGTATTTATGTGCAAAACAAATACTTACTATGTCCAAAGAGTGTTAAAGAACAGTACACATAGACATGAGTTGTCTCCTTGCTCTTTGCAAATGTTTAGAATAAACCTCTTTCCCTATGAAATCTGAAGCCTCCAGCATTGCATGGTAGTCCAAGCTTGTTCTGGTCTGCAAATGCTGAATTAGCATTGCAGGGGTGTTGATGTACCTGCAGTAGGTTTTGTGAACAAGATTCAATGCAAGGAAGAGCAAAGGCACTACAACAGGGCATTAAATGCAGTAACTCACACAAGGAAATATGAAGGATTGCAGGCATTCTTACACAGCCTATGCTGCAGCCCATATTACTGCATCTTCGTTATGGCAATGACATTAACTAGTCAGGCTTTGGTAGGACTCTGCATGCTCCTCATTGCAGTGCTGACCTATCTGTCATTTAGAATCTGAGATAGTAAAATAGCCAGAAGTTCCTGGAAATGGGCAGAACTCAAAATATTTCAAATCAAATTGCATCAAAATTCTGACTGCAAATTACTCAAGCATGAAATCTGAGTGGTAATTTCAGGGAATTTGCAAATATGAAGTGTTTTCCTTTAATTTTTTCTTTGTTATGGCTAGGACGGGGTACTGGAAAGGTTAAAATAACATGGAGGAAACAGGGTTGTTCCCTCTTTTCACTGTGAAGGAATAAAAATTCTCATGACATATCTAGGAGTAGAAGGTTGTGTAAGAATTCAACAGTTTGACTTTATGTCTCTATTTTTACTGTATGTGAAAGGCTTGAAGAAGGGAATGCATTCCTTTATTTTGTAGTTACATTTTCCTAATAAATATTTCCATATTATTGCCATGCTGTTAGAACATTTCTTTAACTCTGTGTTAAGGGAGCAGAGTCAAGGGATATTAAACACCATGGTCATGCTGTAACCCGTAGAGTACAATACCTCTTTTGCTGTAATTAGTGTGCCCAAAGGAGCCTCTTGAAGTTTTTTAGTCCTCTAACATTAATGACATTTTATAATATTAATATATATAATATATTATAATATAATATTAATATATATAATATAAAATTGGTGACTTTTATTTCCGATCTTCCCCCTCACAAAGAAATATCTGTATGTCTGCAGCTCATTGATTATGAACAAGGACAATAGGAGGAAAAACGCTTGAAATTGCAGGGAACATTTGCTTTGTGTTGTTATAGGCATTATAGGAGGGTTAATTTAGATGCTAGAGTCTATGTTATACTCTAACATACTCTAACACTCTAATACTCTAACATACTCTATATGTTAGAGTATTTGGTACTCAGCCTTGCCTTTCTCTTCTGCTCTTTTAAGCCAGATGTTTCTTGAAGCCCTCAGCACCCTATTTTGTGCTCTTTCTATCTGCATTCCTTTACTGCATACATGATTATCGTAAGTGAGAAAGATTTGGTTTCATGTGGCCCCTAAAATGATCAGAAATAAACTAAAGCAAAATCTGAGTTCAGGACAGCTCTGCTGGCTCTTCCCTTCTAGAAAAGGAGAACACAGAAGAGGTAGAAACAAAAGTGTGAAAAGTGCCCTCACGTTTGAGTCTAATCTTTTCCAGTAAAACCTCATTCTCAGTTGTAGTATAGTACTGGCCAAAACTGCAAAATCCTAGGAAAGTTGTAATTTGGCAGAATAAGGTTAGATAGTGTTGTGATAGAGAAGAACAGTGAAACACTGCTTGATAGAATGAAGCTCAGATAATGCCTTTGCCTAAAATAGTTATAGAAAATAGAAGATCACCTGAAACACTTCTTTCTTTTAATTATAGTTAACAATGTCCTATTTTGTTCATTATTTGCAGTGTCCTGATGTTTGTTTCGTACGTCCACCTATGGCTACCTTTTGTGGAGACTTCAATAAAGGACAGCACATTAATTCAAAGATGTTCAATACTGATCAATATTCATTGCAAAGCAATTGCAAACATGTGATCTTCCTTTTTCTATTGACAGCATTAGTCAGGCTTTTTGTCTAGGCCTTAGTCAAACCCTAAGTCTAATATTGATTTCATGCTGGTGTAAATCAAGATCAGCTGTATAGAAGGTCAAGTGCAATGGAAGCATTGTAAGAGAGATTGATCAGACTGTGAATGTTAGAAGTTTGTCTTCCTGGCGCAACTAAAACTTTAACTGCGACTCTTCTACTCTCTGATCTTCTCTTAAACATTCTGAAAAACAGCAGTGGAGCTCTCATTGCAGCACCCTGTTCAGAGCCTTACCTGCCTGGTGACACTAAGCAGTCCTTCATTCAGTAAGGCAGGATCTGGTTTTAGAAACACAAAGCATCACCCTGATTCCAGGACTGGTAAATCAGTGAGTGTCTAGTATTGGCAGTCCTTAGTGAGAGAGGCACTCCCTCAAGCATTTCTTATTTGACTAGAGTGGAAAAGTGTACACTGTATTAAATTTGGCATGCAAGACAAGATATACTCCAACTTTAAAAATAACAGTATTGTCTCCACATCAAGTGCTTTGGGACTTGGATTATACACTTGGCAGTTTTGTGTTTGTTTTTTCTCTCATAGATAGCAGTGACAAATCACTGGGTTAAGAACACATGCAAATAAGAGCAAAAGGTGTTCTACCTCCTGATTTCTCTTCCTGGTGCACTCTGTATTACTCAGGAACATTGTTATTTCTGTGTGTGACCAGCTACATATGTGAAAATTGATCAGTCAATCTCAAAGCAGTGGACTAAGATTTAATTATGCTGACTAAGGGACAAAATTGTCCATGATATGCAGGCAAGTTGCCCACAGCTGCTGGGCTACCTTAAGTATCGATGTCACCATCAGCTTTGGGCGATCTTCAAACTGTGGAATGCTTATGGGTGGTCTGCCACAAGGAGGAGGAACGTGAGACATGTGGATGTAGGATTCCAAATACACGAATGGCACAAGGGGGCTATTGGTATCCTGTCTGTCACTGGAAAGTGGAAAAAGCTGAGTCCCACCCTGCTGACAAACTGAAGGATGAGTATTGTGTCCCACAGCCTCACAGGTTGAGAGTCCTCACACCATATGTGACTATTTGGAATTCACTCAAAATTCCTAAAATTTTCAGAGGCTGCAGAAGCAGCCAGTGAAAATGAAAGCAGTGTATAAATATTGGAAACAATGTTCATTCCTGGCTCTGGGCTGCAGGAGCCAGCTGAATGTCACTGAAAGGTGTAGAGAGGCAGGACACTACTGCTTTCTGCACTAATCTCTACAGGGAACCTCAGCATAACCTTTACTGTGTGATCTCCTAAATGCAAATGATGTTCATAGCAATTATTTTAAGGTTTTTCTTTCCCTCCTACTGCCAGCCAGAAATAATGGCACAACGGTAGAACAAGCATACACTGCACAGAGGCATCCAAGAATGTGTGCCATAAATGTACAGTGTGAGCTTGCACCTCACCCTGCCGTAATCACTCAAGTAGCATGTCCCTGTGGAGCTAAACCCTACCCTTCTTTTTGTTAAGAGGATCCCCCTTTTCAGCCTGTCTCCTCCAGCCCAAGACACGAAGTATGTACTCATACTGGGCCTTACTGACATACCAGTAATTCTGCTTGATTTTTCTTCACTGAATTTGTTCTAGACATGCTACCTCTTTGGGAAGCATGCAGCCACCAAGCCTGGGCAGCAGTAGGACTGTCTTTCTAGAAAACAGCAAGCTACTAGTCAGCTGAACTGGAAGATTATAGGATTCTTAGTTTGGGAGGAAAAAGAGTAACGTATAAAGCATGTGACAGCATTACCTGCCTCAAAGCCAGGCTTGCTCTCAGCCCCACGCTTCTTGTTGCAGCATTTGGAGGTTTCTGAAGCTCTAATGATGCTCTTAGCACTTACTCCTCTTCTAGCTGGCTAGAGGCTACTTCCTTTTCACCAATGTAGACTAAAAACTGAAAGCAGAAGCATAGTAAATAAGTCTGTTTAGCGTGAATTACTGTCCTAACTCTGCTTACATGAGTATGCCTAATGTGTAACTCTGAAAAAAGAACAAGGAAAAGACAGCTTTAAAAGCTGTCCTTTCAAAGAAATGTTTCCTTACTCAGACTTGACTTACGCTTTAGCCAGTCTTTATTTTAGCTCAGTAATTTTACCTGCCCTCCATCACACTGTGCCTTACTGTGAGAACCAAATCGCAGTGCTTAGCAGTCATATTGGCTGCTCGCTGTTGCCAGTTCACAGTTCCACCCACTCCTGCAAAACAAAAATTATAGATGCAGAGTAGGGATAAGTATTAGGAAATGATCTAGAAACACTGTCTAAGATCAGAGGCCACTGTAGTGAATAAAGTGCAAGCACACGGTCTGTAAAATGTCCACTCCCAAAGGTGGTACAGTGTTGGGAGACAAAGGAATTATGATTATCTCCACTTTACAGATGAAGAAATGAGTTAGTAAGAGATTAACTAGCTTGTCCAAGGTCACTCAGGGAGTCTGACAGGCACAAAGAGACTAGAACCTAGATTTTCTGAGTTCCTGAAGAAGGATCAATCTGTAAGAAATAGTGTCCTATGCTATGTTTCTTAATAAAAGAATCTTGTATTAAAATGTTACAGAAGTAAAAATGCAATTTCTTTACCTTTCAGTTTGATTAATGGATTCTTCACAACATAACAATAAAGCAAGTTCCTTTTATAATATAGAGTATTTGAATCATTTTTTTTTTTCAGAAAGTAATGATGAAAAAAAAACCACTTTGATTAATTCCAGGTAGATTTTGTTTTGTTTTGTTATTGTTGCTTGGGATTTGTTGTTGTTGTTTGTTTGTTTTGCCAATAACTTCTAGGTATCAAATATATGTTTTTAAAGTGCTAGGATTTGGCATGATGGTGAGCCAACTAGCAAGAGACCACCCTTTATAGATAATATAATAGTAGAACAAATTGAGTTTCCAGAGCTTAATCCTCTAAGAAAAGCTGAAACCAGAGGGGAAAACTTCCACAGTGTTACTCAGCTGGTTCACCCTATTTGATTGCTGGTCAGTACATGAACCCTATTTTAGAAGTGATGTGATTTCTATCTAAAATAAGCTGTTTACAATGTTCTATGGGCTATTACTGTTTGAATGCTAGTTTCTAAAGTTCTTGAAAGAAGTCTGCATTAAAGCAACATTCAGAAGATTGTAGGATTGTTTTGTATTCTCTCTGAAATAGAATGTGATTTCATCTGCATCGGGCTGATTTACACAGAGTAATTTTGTTGTTTTGCTTTTGAGCATTTTATGAACTCCCAGAGAGATTATTGACCCCTGCTTAAAAAGTTTGTGATGAGAAGATACACCAATAAAGGTTCTATTGTTAGTAATAATGACCATAATGGGCATAGATTCAGCTGTTCTTTTTAGGAGATGAAATATTTTCTTTACTCTTTTATAGGCATAAGTAGAGCTTAAAAGCAAAGACATGGGGGTCAGGATTTTCTCAGGTTTCTCTTCCAGTATAATATGGCAGTGTACAACAGCTGTGGAAAATAGGATTACAAGAAGTCAGAGATGCTCAGGGAAGAACCACCACAAAGGAATAATGTAATGATTAATTTTTAATTATTGTGTCAGAGGCTTACTTATTTGTTAGAAACAAAGGCAAAATTACAACACTTTCCTTATAAAATGGACTGCATTCAGGACTGCTCTTGTATTGTCCACAGGAAATGAACATGTGGTTAAAGCGAAACAGAATGTAAGAATTCCACATGTGCTCAGAGATTGGTCACAGGTTCCTGAAGAGAAGAGCTGCAAACTCCTGAATCATTAGATACAGACATATTCACACTGACATTTAACTTAATGGTCATTTAACTTAAATACGTAATCTGGGAGCTAGGCTTCCTATATAGTTAGGATTCGGAGGTATGCCCTCTCTCTCTCTGCTTGAATCTAAATTTCTAAGTGATGCATAGATGTGCCCGCAGTAAGGCAGTGGGACTTGATGTGCAGCATAGCCAAAAATTGGGAAAAATGCAAAATTTCCTTTGCAATGAGTCCTGGTACAAGGATGTGCCTTCTGTACATTCCATCCAACTGAGACATTTAAACATGTGCCCAGTTCTCCCTGTGGTCAACGGGAAAATAAAGTTTTCTCTGGAAGATAGCTCAGAAAAGGACCTTGTCTTGTAAACTCTGAATTAGACCCCAGAGCATCCATTTCTCTTTCCAACTGTAGAGACAATGAAGGGCGTCTGGCTTTGTAACTTAGTGTCTGAAAGTAGGTGTTGGGGGCATTCCCTGAACAGATAGAAAGAAGACAAAGTGTGCCTGCAGTGTGGGCTCGCCCTATTCCCACACAGGCCATTTTTATAGCTTTGTGACAGTATATGGGCTTTAGAGGAGCATTACCGCAAGCTTTTTATTCCTGCACTAATGTAAGGTATATCAGAATCGTGACACTATTTTGTAAACTAAAAAGAACACTAGTCAAAAAGACTGCATGTTTCTAAGATCATCACATATAGATTAAAGCCTCATCTCCTATGCGATGACTTATGTATGCCTATCATCTTTTCTTCAAGATCTTGTACACAGCAGGACTGATGTATAGGCTTCATGAAATGCAGAAAGATGACAGAAATACATAAGTGTTTTGATTTACCTATAGTCTTCTCTGTTCTATTCCTAATATAGTATTTAGTGTTTTTATGATGTCTTATATGTTGTGTGTCTGATTTAAAATAATTATTTCTATAGTCATTCTTTTGATTATGCTTTTTTATTTCAGTAGTCTTGTGCTGATATGTTAGAATTAGTTATTTGTTTTATTAACTCAGCAGTGAGTTGCTTCTGTAAATATAATTCAAGACCTGTTATTTTTACCCTTCTCTTGGTGAGATTAATCTCTCTATACATTTTCTTTACTTGTGTTCTGCTTGGGTAATGGGAACATTCCAAAATGTATATATGACATATTTCTTGTTTTTTCTTTGATATAGCATATCACCTATATTAGGTGGCAGTCTATATTAGGCTGTTATTTGATAGTTAAAATTTATAGAACAACCCTTCATTTCATGTATTTTCTCTTGCACGTTTCTTATACGCACACACACTCAGTCATGGATTTCCAGGGCTCAGTCCTAAAGGCAACCAATTCAACTCTGATTTTTTTGTTTGTTTGTTTGTTTGTTTCTTACTTATATCCTTTTTTTTTTTTTTTTTTTTTTTTTTCTCAATTTTCCTTTTATTCCTGTTATCTTTTGTAATTTGGCTTCAAGGGTATTCTTGATGCAGGTTTGGCAAATATGTTCCATGTACAACAGAACTGTGACGTTACTTTCTTATTGTTGCATGATTGTTCTGTAATACTGTAATTTGATCATTTTCCCATCTGTTTTTATGTTTAAGCTTCTGGATGTATAGTGTTAGGGCTTGACTCTTACCTTGCTTACACAGATATAAGCAAAGAGCAGGCATCCTGCTGCACTAGGTTTTTTCAAACTTCTATACCCTCTTGCAGAGTAGAGAGTAGCCCAGGTATAATTAGGTTACAGACATTTATCCTACTGCGTTTATTGCTACATATCCAGTCTAGAGCATCCGTAAAAAACAGTTAGCACTAGACTTAAAACTCAGCTGTATAAGCAGAATCTTACCTCAAGATGCACCTCCAACATCACCTCTTGAGTTCCCCTGAGTAAAGCACTGCTTTCAGTTTGAGTTCTGTCTAATTAACATATTTTGAAGGTTCAGAGGCACCCTGTATTTGGACTGCTCCGTGGGATAGCATGCAGCAGCACGTATGATCTCTACTGACTCTCCAACTTCTTTGCCTGAGCAAAGAAGAGGCAATGGCAAGGAAGCAAAAGCATGTTTTAAGTAGTAAGAATACCCTGAAAGGGCTGCTAATATTTGAAAATATATCAGCCTAGCAATCACAAACATGCACACACAACACACACACACAAACAAAACACAAATTAGGCCAGTTGCAGCCATCCTTCCTGGGACTGGAGCCATCCCCAAAAATGGGGAACACACTGCTGGTGATGTTGGGAGTTCGCTGCTACCTGGGCAGTTGCAAGTGGTGTCAAAACTATCTTTTTCCCAGCAGTGACAGCCATGAGGGAGAGCAACAGGCCCCTGGTGCTGCCCAACCTTACCTTTTCCACAACAACCACTTGTACAGATGAGTGGCTGGGGTCCTGCACACACAACTACCCAACTCTGCCCAGAAGCCTGGAGGCCAGTTGGTGGCAATCATAAACAAGGGGCCCATAGTATGCTGTAGTACAGATCTTGTAGCTTGACATACAATTTTTACCCTTGATTTTATTACCTTTAACAGCTATATGATGAGGGTCATTTATATAAGTGAGTCATCTTTCCTGCATAAGAAGGTAGAGTGGTAAGTCTAGAGTGCAAGTAAGTAGTATATGAGTTACTGTAATTCATTTTAAAATAGGGCTTGATAAAATCAAGGTACTATGTGTGAGATTTACTACAAGAGCATGAATAAACAAAAAGCCAGAAGGAATGGAAGGATGCATCAGAGATTTCCCCACCATGGCAAACCAGCAAAGTTGAACCAGTTAATTTATAAACAGCAACAGATTCAGAAATATGTACTACATGTATGTTCTCCTGGTTCTACCTTTACCTTATGTAAAGTCAGTCTTCACTTTGATGTAGCCCCTAGTAGTTATTTTTACTACTTAAGTGCTTCTTAGTTAAAGACCTACATCTTAGAATAGCTTTTCTAGTCATTCATTCAAATTGTGATCATTGACTTCTGTGCCTCAGAGGAATTTTTTGGTCTCCATTAATATTACCTGCATGTATATTATGGCAATGGCTTAACTGCCCAATGTACATACATACATACACCACCACATACTGTGCAACAAAAAGGAAGAAATATTCTACATGCAGATTCACCCTGAAATAAGAACATTGGATTTAATTTTCATCTTGCCATACTTTGGTAGACATGCATAAGTAATCTCGTCCTAATGGACTTTCAGATGTATTATCAAAACAGAAAACAAACAAACAGGATGAAAGAAAGACAGTTTTATTATTCTCATTTTTCAGACAGGAAATTAAAGAAATGAAAATATATGGAAGAATTGGACCCCTAGTGGGATTTCTAGATCTCTACCCAGAGACCATAATCACAAGACTTCCTTCCTCCTCAAACATAATTATTACTATTTCCATCACATATACTTTGGAAAGTTTTTCATGTTTCCACGTGAAATACTAATTTTCTAACCCTGAACTTTCCTTTTAAGCAAAATCAATGAAAAGCTATTGTTGCTTTTACAGATGCCAGAGAGAATTATTACCATCATAGGCAACAATAAAAAAGATATTTTCACCCTCAGTAGATTGAATTACTGAGAAATAACCTTATAATTACTGTATAAAACACCCTGTTTTAACACTGTTTTTAATATCCATAAAGTTTCTGATTTATTTTTCACAAGCCAGCATTACTGATGTAAACTGGTGCAATTCTGCTGACCTCCAGGGGACTCCACCTGTTAAACTGATGGTTTTTAAAAGGCACGCTGGTTTTGGATGAATATTAGTTAGGAACGAGGAAACCGAGGTCTGGTCTCACTAACACTGGTTTAAATAACCAGAGTAATTTTCTGGCATCAAAGAAAAAATTTGGACTTCTAACAGTGTACCAGGTAGGTAAACCTGCTTTAAATTTGGTGTTTGTCAAACCAGTGGAGAAAGGGCTTCTGATCTTCCCTGGTGGGGGACTCAAAAGTGGAAATGCAAGGGAACCCTTGAGTCATATTGAGCTTGCCAAACAAGCTTGCCTTGTGCCTTGATCCCTGAAGATCTTGGTTCTGATGCCCTAACAACCTGCAGTTCTCAGCTTGTTCATGATCTTTGGGAGAGAGAGGCAATTTCCCCTCAGCAAACACATTTCTGTCTTTCATCTACAACCAAAAAAACTGTCTCCTGGAACCATGCAGAAGTAACAACGTCTGGTTTAGTTTAGATCATCTTTTTTGCCTCTTCTGGCTGGTTGGTGTTCACCAGATCTTCCACAAGTCAGAGTCCTTGTCCATCTCTTTGAGCTGAAAGTAACGCAATTGTTACCTGCCTGCTGATCCCTTTTCTGTTTGTCTGTTTTCTCTTGGCATGGTGAGAAACCAGGCGAGTGCTCTGCCTCGTAATAATCAGTGGGCTTATGTTCAAGCCTGATAGAAATGAACATGATGTGCTGAAATTAGGGAAACTTTATCAGTTTAAACAAACTTTGAAGATATTCTCATTAACTCTCAAGGAAAGCTAAAGCTGAGCATTAAAGTACTTTGAAGCAAAATAACAGGAGAAGAATGTGGGAGAGGAAAAAAAGCAACAGGGACTCATTCATCACAAGTAAAATTTACTGTGAAATTTCTCTTTTCAAGGGGATGTACTCAGCATTAAGTTCTGAAAGCAAATAGCATGTATCTTGTATTTTTTAAGGAGTTTTTTGTTTGTTTTGGTTTTTATTTTATAATTATTATTGCATGTACAAGTAATATGAATGATAGGTGTAGTTGAGCCCTGTCTTAATTGCAGTTGGTCTACATTCATCACAGTTTCTGCATTCTTTGAAGTGCACTAGAACAACCATATTTTCTGACTGGATTGCCTGGGAAAAAAAAAAAAAAAAAAAAAAAAAAAAAAAAAACAAACAAGTTTTGATCCTTGTCTTACCCCTTCTACTGACAGAATTACCAGTGCACCCACCTATACCAATGAGTACAAAGAGATCCGCAGACTGCACATTTTCCAAAAAAATATTTTGGCAAATAGTTAGAAATACATATATGTTCTTCTCTTGCCAAAAATGGATGAGATTAGGAAAATGGCATGTAAGAATTATTTCTTTGAAGTATTTCCATGCAATCATAAAACACCTGTCTGTGAGGGTGATCCATTTGAAATTTTCTTTTAAGACATCATTTTGTTCTGAACTAAATGTTTTAGGTGACCTACAGTTTATCCCCCACTTTTCTTTTTTTTTTTTTCATTCCAGGTCTACCTGAGCTGTGTTTTGTTATTGTTTTGGGGCTTTTTCTGAGGGGGTGAGTAGAGTTTTTGGAGGGGACTTTTGAGTCTGCAAATAGAAAAATCCATTCATTTCACAGCTGTAGGTATAAATGTTTTGATTTCTGATTTCAGTTGATGGCTTCTGTAATATACAGTGGCCTAAATGCCAAAATTAAAAATAAAAATAATAATAATAAAAAAAAACAGGCCTCTGGTGCAAATATTTGATCTAAATAAAATATCAGTTTAATTATATATTTCCAGAATTTCACATAAGAGTGTCATTCCCCTCTTACAGCAGATGTGAAACCTATAAGAAATTAAAGGGGCTGATTCTGATAGTCGTTACCTCTGTTTTACTAAATTACAACTCTACTGACCTAATTAAATTACACCACATTTATAACAGTGTGGAGAGAAATCAGGATCAGTCCAAGAACATAAAACTTGCCTTATTTTTAGCACACAAACAAAAAAGAAAAAAAAAAAAAAAAAAACGAAAAAAAAAAAAACTTGTTTTGTAAAGCACAAGAATTGCTACAGGGCCCATAAATATTTTGTGAATCTGGTCAACAGATAAAAGTAGAAAATACTTAGAACATGAAGGAATTCATCTGTCTGTCTATTGACAGTGCCTTATGGAAGAACAAGAGTCTAGGTACAATAAGGCAATAATGAATTTAATGAAAAAGCTACAGACATTCCGGTTGTAAGCTGAGCTGCTGCTGAAAAAGATAGTACATATTTTTGCCCATATAGCAGAATTCCTTGGCTGAATGTCTATGAGTAGATTTCCATTGATAATAAATATGGAGGAAATTATTTATTGTAAATGGTAATTAGACTTTCCCCAGGCTATGCATTCAGCCAGTAGCAGATACTGAATAATAACACAGGCATTATTTCTGACATTCTTCATACAAAAAAGAGGATGATAGGAACTAAATCTTGCCATGACTTTTGTTTAAAATACAGTACTATCAGCATAGGGGCAAATTAATATTTGCATGTGATTTTGTGTAATTGCATGTATAACATGGGGTGCATCACATCCCATCTTTGTATCTGAAGCACACAGATCACAGTCACAAGAACATGCTAACACACACTCTTGAGGTCGCTCAGGATTGTTAGGACTTGCTTGCAGTCTAACTTCAACCAGTCCTTGCAGAATCTCAGCCTTAGATTTTAACCAATTTGGAATTGATCCTTGCAGCAAAAAAAAAAAAAATCCTCAGTTTATACTTGCAGTCATCACTCACATTCAGCTACCAGCAGTTCTTCTGTTACCTCAAGCAATATGGAGCTATGCTTTTGTTATAAGAGGATCTCAGTTTCATATACCCTCTTGCCATCAATTTATAGTGCCTAGCACCGTGGCAATTGCAAAGACCTCAGAAACAATACATTGCTAGCCTATATGTTTTTAATTATATTTCCAAGTTTCATTTGCTGTTGGCAACTTGATGTTATTTTGATTTTGCTGAGGTGAAATATATGAGTTTCAAATACAGCTTTGAAATTGATTAGGAATTAATATGGCAGCATTACAGATGCAGTAGATTTAGGGCTGCTTTTGCAGCTCTGCACGAACTCCCATATGGAAAAACTATTGTGACCAGACCCAGAGTGACTTAAACAAAGTGGCTGAGACTGGAGACAAGAGATCAGAGAAAAAAAATGAAATAAGTAAAAGCAGAGGGAAGGTCTAGCATGGTGTAAAAGGGACACATGCATAACACAAACACACAGAAAACTACAGAAGCAAACAACAACAACAAAAAGAAAAGAAAAGAAACACAACACGAGTCTTAACATAGAAAGGTGGGACAAGGTGGATTGGAGAGGTGGGGGGCGGGAGGAAGATTAAGCTTTCAAGGCAAACAGTAATTTTAAAATAACTCGTATAACTGGTAAATGAGTTCTCTGCACCTCTCAGGAGAACATTGACAAAATTAAACCTGGAATCCCCCAGTTGCAGCTGAGCTCAGCCCAGCCCCACTCAGCACACATGAGCATGTTCTGGCAGCGCCGCTTCTAAGGCAGGGCTTGGAGCTCAGCTGGGGAGTAGGATTCTTGCTGACACTGAATCAGATGGAAGTGCCTGGGAGGGAATGTGGAAATGTCTCAAATGTGGCTGCATTTCACTATTAACCCTTCTGCCTTTCTTTTTCTGTAGGAGGTACATTAAGGGCACAGTTTTTGTCATGTTAAATACGTGGCTGTTACCAGGGTACACGTAGCTCTATGTACACAGCAGGACTATTCATGAGAAACAGAACAATGTGTGTATGTATGTAGAACAATGTTTTTTAACCCGTATTCTGTCCTGTGTCAGCTGGTGGCTTCTTACATTTACAGTCAAATTAAGCCCTTCCAAAGGTGAATGTGGCAGAAGGTTGCTAGCATCTGAGTGGCAATACATTCACCTCATGCTGTTGCCTTCACACACGTGAAGGGGGAGCAGAGGTTCAGAAGTGGTCCTTGCTCTGTCTTTAGAAAGGAGTAGCAGCAGTAACTCCCCCATGGACAAACAGACAGAAGGCAGTTGAATGAAGTCACATTCTTAGTCCATCACTGGACATTCTGAACTGTGATAAAATACTAAAATACTGCAAGAAGAAAAACATTAACAATGTCCTGCTTAGCATCCATTTTTTGCATGCCTGCTCCTCTCACACAGACTTCCAATTAGGTTACTTGGTTTTAGTGGCTATCACTCACCTCTTATACTGACTTTATTAGAACTGTGATTTTGTCTTCAAGGTTTTCAAACGAAACACTTCTTTCAACTTTGTTCACACTTCTCAAATCTCACTTTGTATACTGAGATTTCTTCAAAACTCAAATGTCTAATTAAAAATCAGTTTCTCAACTGACTTGAAAGCTCATATATCCTCCACACAAACCTGAAAAATAGAGAGAGAACTTCTCAAACACGTGGCACCAATTATAGTGTTACAGTCATTTTGACTGGGGTGAACTGATGTTACTGCAGAGGATTAAATCCTTCCCACTTTCTAGATGTGTGGATTCAGAATCAGATCTGGATTTTGGACTGATCTGTATCTTTGCCAGCAACCTTTGCAATGAACTCAGACACAACTTTTTGTCAGATTGATGAATCTAGTAAGGCCAAGTCGAGAGCAGAAAGCAGCGAACAGAAAAATATGCCACGTCATTCCACTTAGAGATCTGATCTTGCTTACATTCAAGTCAGTGAATCTTCACTGTAAGCACTTGCCTTACATGGAAACAGACCTTTTCAGTGATGTTATTGCATTATAAATAAATGAACGAATCCTGATGTATTTCCTGCTTCAAAAATGAGGGTCTTTGCAGAGCACCTGGCTTAGAATTTTTAAAGAAGCCTTTATAAGTTCTCAGTCAGAAATGCGTCCCTAAGTATTAAGTAGGATTTATTCTTCAAAAGGCAAAAGAGGAAGTCTGCACCTAAAAGTGTGTTTTTTAAATGAATATTCAAATAAACCATTCCAGTCATGTGTGCCATGATTGTATATTGTATTGTAAAACAAGATTTTCAGAAAGGTTTTCTCAAATACGCAATATGAAGTCTCATATTTTCATGGTGTGACCTCACAGGGCATTTTTAACTTTTATAGGTTTGTTATCCTTTATATATGCTAATAGTCACATTTACATGTGCACGTGCCATTCACACATCCAAATTAAAGGCAAATAAATGTTTTAGATTAAGGAGATTAATTTGTGGTGTCTCACGGTTGATACACTTTCTACAGAGGCTAGATCACTGAGGCCCAAGTGCTGGGCTCTTATCCAAGAAGACAGATGGCAATTTCCGTTTGATAAGAGTTCATTTTTTTTAGCAGCAAGGGAGCCCTGAAGTAACCATTTTTCTTGTGGGGAAAGCATCTTTCAGAAACCAGATAAATCATTCTAAAATAGACAAACGCAGGAACCGAAGAACTAATCAACCTGAAATGAGCTGAGTTGCAACCCTTTTCAGAAAGTTTAGGAGATGCTCTTTGCTTTCATCCTCGTCACACAAGGGAACTACTTCAGAAAATTAGAGAATTCAGATTTTTTTTTAAATACTCTTTCCTCTATTATGACCACCGATACAATTTATGGTTACTACTGTTGTAAAATTTCAAGCCAGATAAAGTAAATTCCTTATATTTACTGCATGTTTACGTGATGTACAAAATATACAATTATAAATGTTTTACAGAGAGCTTAAATATATTGGCAGCTTGCCATACTTGGTGAAGATGACTGATAATTTAAATCTGGAACAGTGTGTGTCAGCTGGTATGGATCAGGAATATTTTGTACTTGTAAATGAAAGTGCTAAATGTGACATCTGGAAACCCACAGAACTGGGTCTGTGGGTAGTCTCCAAGTACTGACCAATTGCTAAAGGAGTCAGCTGCTCTTTATAGTTATATATATTTACAATATTTCTAATATCTTAGTTGCCTTTCTGTACATACATGCTATTTTTTCTCCCCTTCTCTTAAACATAAAAGACATAAGCTCAGACATGATGACACCTTCCACTTACTTTATCTCATAGGATTAGACCCAAATAGGATCCCTTTCATCTCTTTTCTCTCCATCACTAATGGAGCAGGAATGAAAATGGCTAGGGTGTTTTCCACTCACTCCTTGACTCTGTCCTAATATCTTCTTCATTATTCATGTTGCCAGTAGTTTGTTCCTGGAGATCTGGGAATGAAGTCTGCTTTTCATTTGCTTTGCCATGTCTCTCTTAAAAATATGTCTTTTTTGATAGTGTAAATTTTTATTGCAGTTTTTTAGACTGGTTCCAATTTGACCAGCTTGTTGACACAATACTGTGAGAAATTTTGTGCATCCTCCTCTCTCCATGCCATATCAGGGTACACATGAGTGCTGCGTGCTTCCCATCACCTCAGGTCGCGTCACTTTGCATTGAATCAAGTCATGTCGCATCAGTGATACTGCTATCAGTACTTATTGCTGATAGAAAATTCAGCATAGATTTAGACAGCAAATAGCTCAGCCACAATAAATGTATATAATGAGCACATTAAGTATCTGTGAGAACCAGATATTTTAAGTGTCCCTGGCAGTCAGTGCTTTCAGATATTTCAGAACCCTTGTCTGTACACTGTATTTGACACATAAATATCTGATATATGTGTGTATACTAAAATGTCTGTCTAAGCAAACTATTTAGAACTCTAACCATCTGCAAGCATTTGCAAATGTAGACCTGTGCAGTTCTGAAACATTCACACACTATCATATGGGTCTGGTTATTATAACTACGTTTTATAGTATAGGATATAAGCTGATTGTATCCCAATGCTAGAAATAACAATTGTTGACAGATATATTTTCTTCTAATTTGGGATTTGCTTCAAACATTTGCCTGCTGGGGCATATTTTCAAAGAGTTATACATGATTAAGCTCAATGACAGACATTTTACTGGACATTTGACCATGTTCATTTATAAAAGCTAAATGTTGTAATTATCCTATTATATAAACTAAACAGAAAGTTGGTGGGAGGGTCAAAATAATAATAATAATAATAATAATAATAATAATAATAATAATAATAATAATAATAATAATAATAATAATAATAATAATAATAATAATAATTCTCTTACTGTAATCTGAAATATACAGAGTCCCCAAAGTTTTGACCATAGTATACTTATATATAAAACTAACTCACTTTATTTTATGTTGCTTATGTTACTTTCAATGTTACATCATCTGAATGATTTTTGCTTTCATTTCTTGGGATCTGCGTCCTCACAAATTTCTTGAAAATATGACTTACTTTTGCTTAAGAACTAAAGATAAATTAAGCATGCAGAACTTAAGCACCCATAGTTGAAAAATTTAGCTGCAAAATTCTATATAAAGGCTAAGTGGTCTTCTTACTGTTGATTGTTCTATTTACTTGCCAATTATCCCTGTCACATCTAGATGTTTTCCCAGGATTAAGCTGAAGCACTCTTTCCAGTGTCTTTTTTTTTTTTTAATTCTTTTGGGAATTTTGAGATGTAATGTAGGTCTAGGGAGCAATCAATTGTACAAGGTATACATGCATATTGAAAAGAATTAGGAATATAACCAGCAATTAGGAATATAATATCAATGCAATGCAATGAATTTACCAGAAGAGCCACTAGGGACTTCCAGGAAAAGTGTACTCACATCAACTCGTTCATGTTTAGTAACCAAGTATAGGGGCATTGAGGTTGGAATGGTCTGCTTCTACACCTTCAAGGTGTTGAAGATATTTCTGTACTCTTGTTATTAGATATAGTGTACAGTGACTGGAAGGGGATACAGGTAGGTTAGCCTGGGCCCACCCCACTGCTCACTCATTACCTCCGTGGGATGAGGGTGAAAAATAAGATGAGAAAGCTTATGGCTCAAGATAGAGAAAGGGAGACTGCTTACCAATTACTGTAATGGACAAAACAGACTCAACTTGTGGAAAAATAATTTGTTTCATTTAAAATAGACTGAGAAACAAAAAGGCAAACAATAAAGCAACATCTTTCCTTCCCCCTCTTCCAGGTTCAACAATATTCCTTCACTCCTGACTCCTTTTATTCTACCCCAGCAGTGAAGGGGGATGAGAGGTTATGGTCAGTCCATAACTGCTGCTCCTTCCTCTTCACACTTTCCTGCTGCTCTGGCATATGCTCTCCAAAGGCTGCAGATGCCATTATGAAATATCCATCTGCTCCAGCATGGAGTCCTCCAAGGACAGCAGTGCTCCTACAGGTAGAGACCTGCCCCACTGTGGAGCACCTCCACCTCCTGCTTCCTCTGAGCTTGGTGTTCCCTCATGTTTTCCTCTTCTTCCACTCCTCTTCTGCAGCTCCCTCACTACTGAAACCCTGACACCTACACACAACACAGATGGTAATGCCAAGCACAGTAACAAAATTAAATTGTGCCAGGGGAGGTTTAGTTTGGATATTAGGAATAACTTCTTTACCAAAAGGGTTGTTAGGTATTGAAATAGGCTGCCCAGGGAAGTGGTTGAGTCACCATCCCTGGAGGTCTTCAAAAGACGTTTAGATGTAGAGCTTAGGATATGGTGATATGGTTTAGTGGAGAACTTGTTAGTTAGGTAAGAGGCTGGACTAGGTGATCTTGGAGGTCTCTTCCAACCTAGATGATTCTGTGATTCTGTGAAAGTTGGCACCCTCAGAAGCCTATGCCCATTTTGAAACAGTCTTCTTAAGTCCTTCTTAAGTCCTTCTTAAGACTGCTGAATCTGTCTCACAAGCTGCTGTGGAAAAAAAATGGGAATAAAACCCACTAGATTTTAATGTGTAGTTCTTCTCATAATCTAAACAGATAAAATTCACTTAGGTTCTTAGGTAAGGGTTCATGTAAAAGCAAGTGCAATGCTAATAAAAATTCATTTTTCACATAGTCTGAATAGAAAAGAAAATTGTCATGTGTTTCTGATTGAAAGCCATTGATAAATTCTTCTCAACTTCTAAGGTGTATTTAAATTAGAGTTTTTCTGTCCCTTGAAGAACATTGGTTTAGGTAAATGTAGCTGATCTTGAGTGAAGCTTCCTACAGAAAGGGTTGTCTGAGAATATAAGAAATCACAGAATCACACAATTGTAGGGGTAGGAAGGGACCTTGAAAGATCATCATGTCCAACCCCCTGCCAAAGCAGGTTCCTTAGAGCAGGCTGCCCAGGTAGGCATCCAGATGGGCCTTGAACATCTCCAGAGCAGGAGACTCCACAACCTCCCTGGGCAGCCTGTTCCAGTGCTAAATGGAGGTTCTATCAGTCCCCAGTCAAATATACTGGTTTTCTATACTAATTTCATCACTAAGAGGTATCCAGAAATATCAGAATTTTAAAAGCCTTCCTGAAAAACACAGATACTTTTTGTAAAATTAAGTTATACCTGCTGTTATTCCACAATATGTCTCTCCCTTCTCTGTTACCACATTCAGATAGCATATCTTCACTCTTAGGCTCTCATAAACATCCTTTAGAAAACCCACAACATATAACTTTATTCTTAAACTGGCACTACATAAAATGATCTTACCTTTCAGGTTATAGTCTGTCTTTCTCATGTGTTACTCTGGTATTCTGAAATGTTTTGGCTTTTCATTTTATGAGTCAAACCATTTGTTTTTTTCTCTCTACATTTGTTGAATGAGTGATACTGTAATGAGTGAAACTGATTCTTTGCTTGACAAATGAATGGAATGAAAGTTCAGTAGGATAAGCCCTCTAAAGAGAAATGTAAAATTGCTGCCTAGGCTATCAAGTCCAACGTTGTATTCAACAATGCAGGACAGTTTTTCAGTTTCTCACAGTAATTTTACCAAGATACTAAGTTGGTTGGCTTTGGAGGAAAAAAAAAAAAAAAGGGGGGGGGGGGGGGGGGAGAGAGAAATAGGAAGAAAATAAAAAAGAAGGAGAAAAAAATTACTTGTGGCATTCAAGAAGCTGCTTACATCGACTCCACTACACTTCTGTTGATATTTTGCCTTTAGAAGACTATTTCTTAAACCTAAGAACTCTCACATCACGTCAGTTTTAGGATCTTTAAAGTAGCACCTCTTTCATTCCCCTGTCGTTACGTCCAGGGTAGTTTTATTTGTGTGAGTTTATTTGTGTGAGGTAGTTTATTTGTGTGAGCAGTAGAATGGCTTCTGTTTAATGCTGAGGTAGAGCAGAACGACTTTCCTTCAAACGTTCAGCTTTGGGAAGTCAGAAAAATGTACTGAAGCTACTCTCATTATTACGAGATTCTTCATCATAAAGTTTGCTTCTCCAAATAATCTTGTCATTAGCAGAGGCATCCTCGAGAAGGCTGACCTGTCACTTTAAACTAAGATCACTATTACCTGTTGTTATGGTTGGGGGCAGAAATTTGGGCACTGGAATTGACAGCTCTGAAGGTCTCAGCCTTCCAAATGAAACCATTATTTAAATACAGAAACAAAATGGGAAGATTCTTTGTGAGATCTTTCATAATATAGTTCTAATATTTAAAGCAAATGTTCTTAGGGATCCAACCTGCATTAAGAAATGGCATAAACCTCTCAAGTCAGAGATGTTATATTTAAAAGAAGAGCAAGATACAATATGTCAGAAGTTATCCTGAGGTCCAGATGTAATGAAATGAGGTGGATTTCTCCATACCCAATTTGTTCTTGATATAGAAGGGGTCAGTTTAGTAGAGCATAACTTGCAGTCAACAGCTTCCCAAAGCACTCAAATAAAAATGTACCTTCTCTTTTTAATCAGACTTATGAATAGATAGGGATGTTTTTATATGCGTTTGGAAGTCTCTTACCCTGTTAGTTGGCCCATTCACTGTGATTTTTCCTGGAATATAGTACTACCCAGGGTACCTATGCATATCATAGCCTCTGCCATCATTTTTAATAAGTAGCTTATCTCTGTGATGCAACTAAAAGCAATCCTGAGTGTCTCCAGGGTTTGTTGTAATTAAATTTTATTGTTGTATTTGAAAATGTACAGTTTTTGAAAACTGGAACAAGAAAAATGGAAAGAAGATTCTAGGAGATGATGTCTGATTTTTAACAGGCTTTAACCCTTTGTAGTTTACTTACAAGCTTGCTTATGATCCCAAATAACTGTTCCTATATGCTACGGAAGCCTTAAACTATAGCCGCCAGTGTATTAGCTGATGTTAGATAACCATGCAAAGATTATTATTTATACCTACCGTCAAATCCTGCAGGATCATAGGTGCAGTAATTTGTGGGTGCCTAACAAGACAGCCTTTTCTGAAAGTCCTATAATCTGGCTGCTGCCACTTTCTTCTCCAAGCATTTACAGCTAGTAACACTGGTTACTCCAAGTCCCACTGATGGCCATGAACTGGTATAGAGGAGGCAAAGTTTACCAACTTCTAGTTTGTGCAATAAAGAAATTTCACTGTTTTGAACAGCAGAATGAGTAGTTTATCTATTCTGTTATCTGGCATTACACTGCTGTGCTCAGACAACACCACCCAAGTCACTGAGGAGTGCATTCACCTACATTTGGGCTCACACCCTGTGCAGTCAGTGCAATTGCCTACACTCTACATTCAGGGACTGAGCTTTGCCTTGGTCATTGCACCCATCTCTGGTCTTTTCAAATCTCATCAAGACTGCTAATCAAACAGTCATTACAGTTTTCCCCTTTGTGCTTTATTCCTGCTTGGTTTTCTTGCCATGGAGTGAAGCAGGCTGGTTTTGGAGCACAACATAGCATTTTTTTTCCAAATCAAAATATTTTCTCCAACAAAGTCATCTTTTCTGTCTAGAGTTCCTACTAATCTTTATTTAGTTATTTACTTTACAATTTCTAGAGGGATTAGATGTGCCCAAGGCACCCCTTTAGGCAACACTTTATATCAAGGTTCCATTTATAAATACTTCATGAAGGGGTAATGAATGATTAATAGATGTTTTAATGTATGACCAATCAATTGTTGTAGATTTCATAATGTCCAACAGACAAGTAGGTTTCTTATAAGCATACATTATAACCATATCTGACATCTTCTACTGATGGGCTTCTAAACATCTATAACATACACACTACTCATATCTGTAACATGCTTAAAACATCTACTAATCGCTGATTAATTTTTTATAGCCTATTTTGAAGCAGAGCTTGTCTTAGAGCACATCCCTTGCTGGTGTCTGTGACTCTCCATTTCTATAGGATTGTAAGTTTTCTTTTCATGTTAAGACTCAGAAATTCTTTTAATTTGAGCTCAAATGTCAAGTTTTCCTGAGTTAGTTTGTGTGTTTTCACATCAGCTTAAGAAAAAGAGCCTAAGAAAAAATGCACTATTGTGCATTTGCAAGCTCTGCTAAAATACAACGATTCTTAGGGAGCAAACCCACTCTTTGCTATATTTTCAGCCTGTTGAATTCAGTTTCTCTGATTGGTGTCAGGGGTGATGTCTCCCAGTGTTTTTGTTTGGTTTTTTTGGTCATCCCTGTGTACTTGGTTCAAAATTCTCAGAAAAGGATGGGGAAATATAAACCTTAGAATGATCCAGTAAATGAGCCATTTCCCAGAGGATGTTTCATTCCAACAGGGGAGTACACCTGTCACATCTGATAAACCCAAGTGCTGATATGAGTGTACCTCCCTGGTATTCCTAGCACCACCTGAATGGCTTTTCAGTAAGGTGAAAGCCATGAGTGTGCTCTGTGCTTTATATAGAACACCCAGGTAGAAGAGACTAAGAGGGCATTACAGCTCACTTTCTGAAAACTTTTTTCAGTCTTGTAATTAATCATTTGCAATTGAGAAACAGTAGTTTGCTTAGTATCTTCCTTGTAGATTTTGCAAATGGAAATAGACATTTTTGAATTTGTAGCTGATTTATACTGAACTTTATCACAGGGCTGAGTGCCATGCTGGGATTTACCTAGACATTGAGACCAGATCTTTAGTTATATAAATTAAAAGGAAATGTTTTTAGTTTGTTGTTGTTGTTTTTCATTTCTGGAGTCATTGGTTAGTCCCTGTTTTGAAAATTACCAGGCAAACATTCTACTCCCCTTCAAATCAAATGCTATTTTTTCAGTGATTGCTGTTAACAGCAGGATTAAGCTGCTACACTTGTAGCATTAGATTTTTGAATCTAAAGGAATACAATAGGCATAACTCAAGAAAATTTGGAAAAATGCACAAAAATAAAAGAGAGTTTTGTTCTTCAATATCAACATGGAATGTCTTTTTTTTTAAAGCATTCATTGTCAAAGAGACAAAAACATCATAACATCTCAAAACTGCTTAATCTTTTGAAGTACACAGGTTTTTTTTGTCCCCATGTAAGCACAATCACCTGCACGTTATCCAATTAGCACTCTGTTTCTGTGTTTATCAGAGGTTTCACCATGATTTTTCTTTCTTTTTTTCAGCTGGTTAATAATCCACTAGCAAGTCAAGCAGCAGCGGCTGCAGCAGCAGCAGCCATGGGCTCAATAGCAAGCTCCCAGGCCTTTGGCAATGCCCTCTCCAGTCTTCAGGGGGTCACAGGTCAACTCGTCACTAATGCACAAGGACAGGTGAGTAGAAGATGGAGATAACAGTGAATTCTGATGGCAGGCTGATCTTGGGGAGAAAAAATGAATTCCACTTGTATGACAGCAATATAAAAGTGCACATATTGAAGATAAATAAATATTAATTTACTAGACAAGGTAAGAAATGGAAAGTCTAAGAACTGGAAAGAAGTTAGGAGCTGTTAGAAAAAGCTTTTTCAAAACAGAAAAGGATTGGGTTTGTTTGTTTGTTTTTAAATCCAGCCTTTAGAAAACATCATAATAGTGCGACAATATGGTTATTTAAAAGCCCAGTAACCTTGTGATTCTTAACAAATGTACCAGCTTTCTTCTTCTATTTATGTAGGCCTAATGACAGACAGGTATTAAATATTTTCAGTAAAGAAACATCAATTAAATCATAATGAAGTATCCATGATGGATTTAACTGGGTTGGTTACTTGTTTGCTGGTTAATTAAATGAAACAATTTGCTATGAATATGCCAGTCTGTAATGCAAATTTAGGAGAAACGTTTGTTCTAGAATTTTTCAAACAGAAATTTGAACAAGGTTTAGAGTGTATCTAAAAGATAAATTGTGCATATTGTGTAAATACTATGTAAAAGTGTGTACCACCTGCATTTGGGAGGTGTTTAATTGTTCTGAAGTATTTCAGTTTTGGTCTTAATATGTTGCAGAAAGATATGTATCTGAATTCATATAAGTAAATAACTCCATTGATGCAACGTTCTTAAGTAGCTTTCATATTGTGGCCACTGTCATTCTTTATTCCAGGTACCAGAAATTAAATTAACACAAATACTTTTTTCACATAAAGACATTGTAACAGATCTGTGAATATAACTTAAAACTGGACCAGGTAGCTGAGTAATTTGTATGTCATTATTCTATATCTTACAAATTAGGTGTACAGTAATACCAGCAGTGCTTATGTGGATGTTAGGCCCTGTAAACATTTATTGCAATGATGCAGCTAGTGTAATATATGAAAGGTTAGTTTCTACTCTCACTATTTACTGTGGAAGGAAAAAAAGCATGAAGAATATGTTTTTTCCAATAATTTTCTATCATCATATTATTTAATTGGAACAGAGGCTACATTTTCCGTTTGGGCCCATTAAAAATAAAAGACAGCATGTTATAGAATCCACCCTCTTTTTTGACATAATACATAAACGAAGATGCATCCTGAGCTTTACTATCCCCTTCCAAGTCCCAGGGAAAAAAAAAAATGCTGACCTTGTTATATTTACTGGGTGGGTGCAGAATTGTTCCATCACTACCCCGAGGGTTGAACGATGGAGCTTGTCAAAGTGAGGCCTTATCTAATGAATCATCTTATCGCAGGTGCACACCACACATATTAAAGGAGGATTGTATGAACAATGTGCCCTCTACAATAACCTTTCAATGTCTACTTTAACCCTTGTTTCAATCCCTTTTCATCAAAGGATCATTTTATGCAGCCAGCTTTAAATGGAGGCTCTCAAAAGCCTATTAAGATTTCTGGAGGGATGGGGTATTGGTTTGAAAGAAAAGTTGGTTATAATGCCTATAACTCATAGTCAGATCAGCTCCAACTCAGAAGCCTGCTTGTCTCTGTCTGTGCTCCAGAAGTGGTTCACGATCACCTCTCATATGAGGCACTTGGCACCAATGTGCATTGTAAGAGCTGAAGATACAAACCCAGACTAGTAGTTCAGCAGTTTTTCCCTTATGTGTTCTCCACAGAAAACATAGTATGCAACATGAAGTATGCAACATGAAGTATGGACACTCATTGAATGCTTAAAAAGAAAAAATCCTACATGAAATCAAGTTACAAATTCAGTCAGACTGAGTCTTGTTTATTCTACACAAAACATGAAGTCCTACAATTCCACAGGTTGCAGATAAAGAGAAGACAAAGGAAGAATCTTCCTCTATTGTAGGATAAAATTACAGAATCTGTCTGCCTAGCTCTTTTTAAAAGGGGTTATATTTTTATAAGCTGTTTTTACAAATGTTCCTTGACTCAGTACTGGAGACCTCACTGCAGTATATATAAATATTAACTGTGCAACATAAAACCCTATTTTTACAATAATATTACAATATTCAGCATAAAGCCATATTTTTACATTCCCTACAAATGAAAACCACACGAACAAACAAACAAACTTAAAAGCGTAGCAACTAAACAAGAACTGAAAGGTATTTTTCTTCAAAATTGGGAGTGTAAGTGAATTGGGATGCCTCCATTTTTTAATGATCTACTAGGACTCGTTAAGGAGCTGTATTTCCATGATATGTTAAGAATTTGAAATTTGAAAATTGCCTCCTTCAAAGAATCACAGGTGTGACACCCGGAAATCCCTCTTGAAAATACAAGGCTGGATGACTTACCAGACTGTTCCTATGTGCAATCTTTGTCGTTATATGCTGTTATATTGTCTTCTATAGGAAGTCAAGGCTTGTAAATGTCCATCTGTCTGACTAAATATATGGTGATCAGTAATCCCAGGAGACATGAAGCTGTAGGTCAAATCCAAGATCCTCTGGAAAATTTAGGGAAATGATCTTTTAAATGACATATGGCCTTAATTCCCAGTAGTCTAGGAGTCCTTACAATCCAAATAGCAAAATTATATATATTAACAAATATTTGTATAGCATATTTGTTATTAATTATTGATTTCACAGTGAAAGTATGATTATTTTTTCCTTTGAATGGCAATATGAACTGTAATACTGGAGCTCCCCAAGACCACTGTAGCAAAGAGATCTAATCCATTGGAATAATACGTCTAGATCACCTGATTAATTTGATATAGTACAGGTAGAGGACTCTAAATCAAATTTTCATTTTCAGAGGCATATTATGAAGAGCTATTGGCCCATGTAACGCTGCTTACATTCTGTTTGCCCTCAGCACTTTCCAGGAAGCATTTGCAGTACTGGACTTTTATATCTTAAATTTAAAGGCAAGAGTAGCAGAAATGCTCTATTCTACCCTGTCAATTGATACTGATTTCAAAGTGAAGCTGTCCACCCGTTCAGCTTCAGCCTGCCCTTATAGGAGGATCCCAGTTCCATTTCTGTACTTGGCATCTTTAGAGATATAGGAACCAGAAACTCTTTTTTCCTTTTTTTCTCTGCAAATGAAATAAAATATTAAGAGGTTTTAATGTTTTACTGTCTATTAAGTACATGACATGTTTACTTTAGCTGTTCTCTTTAGCTTCTGTGTAAGGAGATGAACTGCGAAAATATGGAAACATGGCTGATAGTTACTGTAAATGCTACCTGCCAGCAAGTTTTCTACTTGACTAAAACATGGAACTAAATTGCCATTAGTCACATTCATGTAAGTCTCTTGATATCAGCAGAATCAAATACATTTTAACCAAGGCTGACTAAGTTCAATTTCATTTTTAGAAAGTTGTGAGTTTTTTATTAGGGTAAAAAAATAATAATTCTAATTCAGCAATTACAAAGTACCAATTTTAACTTAAAGACTAAAAAAAAAAATAGCATGATAAGAGCTGTTGGCAATGTGAATTGTCTTGTGGTTAAAGAGAAGAATATATTGTATTTTCTGGTAGGTTAATAGGAAAGCAGTATATGCATGGTGTAATTGTATAGCGCATATGAGAATTTAATAGGGGTGATATCAATATAATCTAAGAATGCCTTTGAAGGAACTCAGCCTTCACTGTGCCTATGGCTTACTACTGAGGTATGAAAACCTTCTGCGTATGAAAATACTTGGACACAGCTTCCCCCTAGCAATTTAACAAAAATAACTAATTTTTGAGAGTTGTAATCCACAAGTAGCTCAGAAAAGTAAATGGAGAAAGGGGTATTGTTGGTCCAATTAGATAATAGGAGTACTTTGGTTCTCGTTATTCTGATGAGAGGGTACACATTTGCTCTTTGAGCTTCTTGATGGTAAACGGTGCTAATGAGGCCTGATGGATTCCCTGCTCCTAACAAGCCTCTCAGCAGTGCGAGTGATTACAATGGAGATAGATTTGATGGGATGCGCTCCCTTTTGTAGTGTCTCAGCTGCTGACACTCTGCGACATAATCAGGTCACAGAACCGGTCACAGCCATCAGCAAAAGCCATAGCTCTATCCCTCATTATTAAAGTGCATTATTCAGTTCCAGGCCTTCACAATACTGCCAAGGGCCTTTTTGTCTTCTTTTTTTTTGTTAAGCATCAGTTCTCAAACACAAGGGTTAATAAAATCATCAGCTAAAGAACTAGTAAATTAAAGAAATGGAAATAAAGCACCTCCTTTCAAATCCATTGAAGGATCACAATTAAATAAGCAGGGAATTTCTCGTCACCACATACTTTACTGTACAATGCAATATGTCATGTGCAATAAAAACAAGGAATAGGATTTTGAAAAATAGCATTGTCCCCATTGTGGACTAGCTTGGAAAGCACTAAAGTATCTCTCATTCAGAAGGGAAATTCTGTCTTGCCAACTATTACATATGTACACATAGATAGTATTACTTTCACAATTTTCTGTAACTTTTTTTTTTCATGGTAAGAATTACCTACAAACTGAATCTACAGTCCTAAGTGTAGCAGCTGTCTTGCCTTAGTTAAAGTGGTTGAGGTCACAATCTGGAAAGTATATGACAGGCCATGGTGCTAGGAGCAATCCATTCCCACATACAAGGCCATTGCCTTCTTTTGAAGAGTAAGCTGATTACAAAATCGTGTGGTAAATGGTGATTTCAGCTTTTTTTCTTCTATTCTGGTGATACTGAAGTGGGGCTATCTCACCTCCAATGCAAAATATTTTTTAAATCTGAAGTAGTATTTTAATCCAATTTAGTTAAGCTGATGAGAAAAAAACAGTGGAGACTGATTTGAGATTTTTTTTTTTTAAGTTCTTGTTTCAGTTTTATTTCAGCTGATTATGAGCAGGTTTCACCAAAAATCAAAGTAACATATTCTGATATTGAGGTTTGTACGTTTACAGAATTTACACTGTTTCTGCTAAATCACTTTGAAGTACATATTTAGTGACAATAGTATAATTTTGTGTATACATACAAGCAAAGGAACGAACACATTGCTTCTCTTACCTTGTTGTTATACATCGTTTTTTTTTTTTCTTTTTTTTTTTCTTTTTTTTTTACCCTGTTGTTCAACACTACAATTGTTCTTCCTTTTTCTTGCTGGTAGAGTATGCTATGACAAGCAAAAGAGTCTATGCATATGAAAAGCTACTTCTAAAACTTCCAGTGTTAATGAACCACAGATGCAAGAATCTCTTGACAGCTGCAAGTCAATATAAAGAGCTATGCAAAGTAGTGTAAACACTAGTACAAAATTAGTAGTCCTCTCCAAGAACGTAGATTATACACAGACATGTGACCTAGTCTTTTTTTTACGCTAACCAACTAAATTGGCAGCTCTCAACGGGAATGCAAGGTGAGACTCCCTATAGGACTTAAAGTAGGATGATGTTTGGTTTTGGTTTTGGTTTTCAATTCTTTCCAGAAGTTCTAGGAGGCCCAAAGCCATGTAATGAGTAACACTTCCCAAAGTTTTTCTGAATATGTTTAATTCATACTATTCTCCAGGTGTGCTATGTCCATCAGCCTTTTCTCTTAACAGTGGTTATCATGGCCACATCTGTTTCAGCTACACAACTGTAATACATGTTAAGCACTAATATTTTAGCTCTCACAACATCTAATAGTACTCACAAAAAGCTAAACAATAATTGTTTAAATGGTGGCTGCTAACAATGTCTTCCCAAAGCGAAGATTGACAGAAATCTGAATAGGTGGTATCAGATTGGTATGTATTAAGGAAATTTCATGACAAGCCTGAGATAATAAAAGAGGTGAATTTGAGGGAATGGCTAGGGAGGGGGATTATAATACTTTAAGAACATTTATAATAACATTTAAGAACATTTATTGGGAAACCCATTGCCAGGAGAATCTGTTTTTACAGACCTTCATATTAATTTATTACATTTCTGCTGGGTGTAGTCTTATTCTCTGTTTTTACCCTCAAAGTTTCATGGAGATGAATACACATAGCTTGGCTGTTTGCAGGAAGAAAAGGGCACATATTATGAGCAAAGATCAGTTGTAAGGGAAGATATTTTTTTCCATTGGTTTCCCCTCCCCACAGCTAAACATCAAGGAGGCTGTTTGTTTAATTACCTCCCATGTGAATTTGAATCAAAAGACAAATAATTCTTTTAACATACTTCTGCTGACTGTGTCTTTATTTTACTGTTGAGTTTGTCTAACCTCAGTTTTAGCCACAGTGGCATAAATATAAAAATCTATGAACCAAAGTCTCAGGTTCATGCAACTTGGTAATATCACTGAAATAGACAGGTAGAGAGAGTAAGGCAAGAGCCAGCTCAACTGTTCTGTCTATTATGGGCAGTGGTCACTAATAAATTTTGGATATCCACATTTTTAAAAACACTTGTGGAACAAAAAACAGTTACCATCTGCAATGCGGAAAAGTGATACTCAATTAATCCCTCATAACAAAAAGAAATTCTGAACCACCGTGGTGCCACTATACTTAATGGAGGGAAACTAGCCTTCTCACAGGAAGGAAAAAAGGACAGTGAAAAAAAGGATCAGAAAATGATTGCAAAAATGTTGCAGAAACGGTATTATCATCTGGTAACCTGCTTGGACAAAGACTCCAACTTTAAAGTAGAAACACCACCACTTTCCTCCAAAGCTGCAAAAAAAAAAAATAATAATAATAATATTAGGATGAAGTAGTTCATGCCAGCTGCTGAACTGAATTAAAAATTCTTAAAGCAGAGGAGATTACAATTCCCCTCTTCCCCGCTCTCCCCCTTCCCCTTACCAAAAAAGAAGACACCAGGACAAGAGCTGATAAGTTGCAAATAGGAACTGCAAGGGAAAGACCATTATTTAAGAATAACATGGAACTTTTCCTTAATGTAAAACACATACTGGAGCCATACTGGATCACAGCTCTCCAGTTAGATGTAACAAGTCTCCAGTTAGATGTAACAAGGAAAGGATAATTGTGGATTGAAATCCCTATGAGCTTGAAACTGATCAAGTGAAGCTTCGCAAGTGAAGCTTGTGAGTACCAAGCTTCACACTTCAGATCTGTAGTTGGCTTGCCTGGATCTCTGCCGAGATTTTTGATCTCTGACATAACTTTTTTCAGAGGTGCCTACATCTTATTTTCAAAAGCAACTTACATACCTGTAGGAACCTGAGTTTCATTCAGTGTTAGGAGTCTTAGTGCTTGAAGGCATGCCTACACACTGTAAGAGAGCACTGCAAGGAAGCTCCAAGAGACAGTACATTTATATATCACAACCAGTGCCATATTAGCACTGATCCCAGAAACCAGAAACCTTGGTGGTATGTGTTATGGCTGCACTAATTAATCCGGCTTCTCAATAAGGTGATGTAGGATCTAGCTCATTAGTCACTAGCTCCAGGGTCTTGGTAGCAAGCTGTATTACATGGAGTAAAGACACTGTAGGAAGATGCAAAAGCCTGGAACATATAAGTACTTTTGAAAACGTTATTCACTGAGCTAAATGAAATCTTTCCAGTCATGAACACTGTCCTTTTCTCAGCACCTTCTTAATTACTCTTGCATGGAGGAGAAAACTGGAGTAACTGTTATTTTTGCTTCCCTACCATTTTCATGAAAGCTAACCAGTAACTAAAAGATGCACCTACCACTCCTGTAATCTGTTCATCATCATGATGTGTTTATAAGCATGGTGACTCTTCATTAGTCACCAGTGACACAAATCACAGTCAATGAAGTCTCTCTGCTGTATGGAAGTTCTTACAATGTCCTTCTCACTGTATCGTATCACCTACCAGTAACATATAAAGAAACATTTTGTTTCTTTGTTTTTGTCATAGGACAAGGGGCAGTGGCCACAAAATGAAATACACGAAGTTCCACACCAACGTGCAAAAGAACTTCACAGTGACAGTGACAGAGCACTGGAACAGGCTGCTCAGGGAGGTTGTGGAGTCTCCTTCTCTGGAGATATTCAAGGCCCATCTGGGCACCTACCTGGGCAACATGTTCTAGGGAACCTGCTTTGGCAGGGGGATTGGACCCAATGATCTCTTGAGGTCCCTTCCAACCCCTACAATTCTGTGATTCTGTGCTGACTAGTGATTGTCAGAAATTGGTCTTCTCCTTCCAAGGAGAACCTCATAGTGTGGAGTTGTGTGTCTGATAAGGACATTTGGTTTTGTCTCATTTCATTAAGATTGTTTGTTTGTTTGTTTTGTTTCACTTTACTTTTAGTGTTTTGTTTTCATCTGTTTTGTTGTTTGTTTGTTTTTTTTTTTAATCTTTTTGAAGATTCATATTGCTTATATTTGCATTAGAGAAAGGCAAAAAAACCAGAAGTGTGCTTAGCTTTTGCAGCAGAATGTGTTGAAACCACAAGTGATAAACCAATAAACCGTACTTAGTTACTTCTGGAATTCATTCCAACTACTTGACCAGCTTCTGAAAACAATTTTTACTATATACAGAGAAGGTTTTACCATTATTATTCCAGAAGATTGAATTTGGCAATTACAGTCTCTGTTAAGGAGCATTAGGTGACCATTTAGGATCCAGGGAACCACAGCTAAGAGAAACTTGACGGCAGAGAAAAAGTCTTCAAGTTCTTTAAAAAATTCCTTAAGATAGCATGAACAAAGCAATGGATAAACTTGATGTATGTAGATGGTGCCAAGAAATGTGCTTTCTGTATTACTGGTGTTTCCCAAGCAGTGTAAGTTTTATGCTCAGGAATATTGCGTTACTATTGCATGCTTTCAGGAGCTGATAAATTTCAGAACAATTTGAGGCGATATCATTATGCAACCAGAAGTGATGGAAGGCCTGCTATATGAGAAATTAGCATTAGAATGGCACCCCAAGACTGGTCTTAGTTTTGGCATTTCTCCTTTACACTGTCCAAAGCTTCTTACAAGAGAGTGCTCTGAGAGTCACAGTCGAGGAAGGCTGTGGGTAAGCAAAGGAAAGAGCGCATCAAATCTCAGTGTTTGTCTGAGATATCTTTCCAGTTGTGCTTCAGTTTTGAAGAAGCAGATTAAGTTTCTTTGCATAACTTAGTGCTTAATTTTATTTAGATTTTGTCTAATCTGTCCTGTGTATGTCAATTTTTTTTCCAGTGCCTGAATTTGACCTTCCATAACTTTCTCTTCAACTGGCCTTGATACCAGGGTGGGGTGGGGTGTTTTTGAAAAAAACAAACAAACAAACAAACAAACAAAAAAAAACAGTTGGAGATGAAATCCCTGTCAAAAGTAGAAGTTAATGTACAATGATAAATATTCAAAGTTCTTCACTTGTTGGTAGAGTGCTGCTGCTGTTTGAAGGAGGTTTGGAATTTCATAGAAGTCTCAAGTCTTCACGTACAAAAGAAAGCCATTGGGCTTTCTTGTTGGGCTGCAGTCTTGACACCTGGTTGTGAATGTCTTAGAGATACAGGTGAGGAGAGGAAATCTGGGGTTCCCATAATTTCACAGCAGTCAGCATTTGTTTTGAAATCTGAAAGGAAAAGTCCAGATATTTTAGCAGTACTTTGTGAAGAATTTGAAAAAAACAAAAACAAAAAACCTTCCCTGAGCAGTCTTTGAACAACTAAGTTGTAGTGTTTCCTGTATCCTGTAGTGTTTGTAGTGATACCACCAGCCAGATGCAGACCAACAGGCTCCAAAGTAGTACATTAAATGGGAGTTGTTCTGGAAGAGGAAGAACTCTCTGTCTTCTGGTTTGAGTCTAGTATTAGTAAGAACTGTGTGGTGTCTTTTCATATGGGTTGTGTCTGTGAACAGTGACAGGGAAAGTTCAAGCAGAAAAAAAAAAATCACAGTTCTAACCATGAATGGACACTCAATATATCTTACTAAAAGTACATCTCAGTTTGTCTGTCATTTTTCTTCAGAGACTGACAGTGTTAGGCTTCAGCATGTATGTATGCAAATGGCCCAAATATCAAAAAGAAAAAAAGGTCTTTGAAATATCTATGCCAATGTTATTAAATATATATGATTTTTAAAGTACCTTTTTCACTTAAACTTCCTTCTTCACACATTAATTAAATATTATCTCTAGGATAAGTATCTCTCATAGAAGATTAATGTATTCTTGTCACATAATAATGGAAAAGAATGACAGAATCTCTTTCCTTAAGCACAAAAAAAAAGAATTTATTAATATCAAGAAAACACTCATACCCCTTGAGCAATTCTTTCTCAGCTTTAGAGGGAACCTTTCCTAGTCTCCTCTCATGTCTAGCTTTGTGCTAGAGATTCAAGGAAGCAATACATATATCCTGCCAGTTTAAAAATCAATCCACTTTTCAGGAGATAATTTAATATCAAGACATGATGTACCCAATATCCAAATATACATTCATTTTAATGTTTGATGCATCGAATACTCTGACATAGCTGAGTTTCAAAATAAATGGTTTGTTTTAGAGGTTGGATATGTCATATTAGCATCCACCCAGCAGATAAGAGAAAGAGAAATAGATCAGAGAGTGATCAGGACATCAGGGAGACAGTTTAGAGAGAGATGAGAGAGGCCAGGTACATCTTGTAATGCTTAAAAAAAAAAGCCAGCTAGCAAGAAAGATGTATAAATAGGTCATTGCAACCCAACTCAAAAAAGTTTAATTTTAACTTGTTAGTCATCATCTCCAGAGGCTTAATACACTCCCTTCATTGCAGACTGTGCATTAAACTGAGTTATGACTTATTTGATAGCATACATAGACAGCCTTAAAGTGAAGGGAAGATGATATCAGACTAATACAGTGCACTACCTTTGAGGTCAAACCAACACCATTTGGCATGTTAAACTTTCCCCCTTCTTTCTTTCTAAGGCATTTCACATAGAGTACAGGTAGAATATCCAGAAGAACAACGGTATTTATATCCTGGAGTACCTCTGTCATAACTGATCCACTGAAATGTGTCTCAGCTGTCACACCTACTGTCCAGAGACAGTGAACCACCTATCTTTGCTCTCAAGTAAATATATGAATTAAAAAACATAAGTTTTTTATGTCCATTTTTGAAAGATATGCCTTTAGCTAAACCAGAAAATTTAAGAATCTCTGGGTGCAGAGGGTAGATTAATCATAACATTCCCACTTTTGAATGATAACAGTATTTAATTGACATTAACAAGGAATGCTGTATTCTCTGTCACATCAGATATATTTTGCTAGGATGACCAAGACAAAAACCTGCCTGCAATATTTTATGACTAATTAGAAAAGGTACTATGTTGTTTTTTAAGTTTTCTTCACAAGGATCCAGAGAGAACAATCTACCTGGTGCTTTGTTTAACAGATCCAGAAAAGCAAAGGAAACACTGATACGATTCTCTTCTATGAAGCCTTTTGTGAAGTTCACAAGATTCAGAAAAGCAAAGAAAACTCATAAGATCCTCTTCTATGAAGATGATTGAAAATGTTCTGAAATAGCAATCACAAACTTTTTTTTTTTTTTTTTTTTTTGTCAATATATGATAGGGTATAGAGAGGAAGGACAGGACAAAATCTAGGCAACCTTTTTTGCCATCTTCTCAAAACTTAGGGTAATTATTTCAAATCTGAATGTTAGACAGCTGACCCAGAAATATTGTTAGTAATATACAAAAGCATTGCCTGTTCAGCTATCATGGTGCTTCTGTTAATGTAGGGATGAAGTTAAGAGTTTTACTTATGTGGAATTCCTTACCAACAACATATTACATCCTGTATTTTGGAAATAAGGTGTCACTATTAGGTGTGCTACAACAAAATACTTTTTTTCTGAATGTAGATAGAAATATGTATGTTAAATATTACTGAGTTGAGCTCAAATTCTCATAAGATACATCAATGGAAAAAGAAAAAAAGCATTTACTGAGGGAAGTTGCACTCTTGGTTCCCTCTTGCCTTTTATTTCTCCTTAAAATCATATGCAGTGAAAAGAGAGAGCAAACATGAATGATGCATGCCTGATTCACTAAATCATTATGGTCTCTGGCAATAGCACAAATGCAGAAATGTTTAAATCGGCTTTATACTACCCAACAAATGATGCAAACGGAGCCCTCAAAGAACACACAGTGAGGGGAGATAAATGAGCATCATGTCAAGAAGGCCATTTCTCACTGAGTTTGCATTGAACATGGAAATTTTACTTCCAAGAGGTGGTTAGGGAATCTTTATAATAAATCTCCAGTCCACAGTCACTGCTATGTCCTTTTTTAAACTTACTTTTTAAAAGCTGTGTAAGTTATACCCTCCCCAGTGAAATGTGTCAAGATATTACCAGCCAAGTTGAAGTCATTTAAGTGAATCATCACTGTTTCCATGTCTGTGCTTGTACCAGACAGGGATGGTTGAACAGATTTAATTTTGTGCATATATTGAACAGTCTTTCAACCAGTGAGGTTCAACTTTTTAAAACCTTTTATTATTTAACTATTAATTTATGGGGGGGCGGAGGGGGGAAGGAATTGAGCATCTTTCTTGAAATAGCCTTTGTGCCTTTGTGGTTTTTTTTTTCCTCCTTTTTGTACAGCTGAGATATTCAGATGTTCAATATAAAGACAACCCTTTTTTTCCAAATGATTAAGAGGCTGTATATCAATATTAGAAGTAGCTTTGGTGTTCAGCAAAGTCCTACATCTCTTTAGAGTCTTAACTTTGAATTCATTTTTCCTAATTTTATTCACATGAAACTTAGATTTGACTGCATCAAATTTAAGCTAGTGGCTTAGTCTTCTCTGTCATCACTGGAAAGAAATGGGCACTCTTGAAGAGTAAAACATCTCACTGATCTCGTGCATGTATTTTAGGCTGAGATGAGTCACATTGTAGAGATTCCTCACTTTCTATGTTGGCTGGATAGACCTCAGATGACAATCTGCAGCTAGACTTTAATGTTAGCTGGTTAACGTTAAATGATATAAATTCCATCCCTAGAATACCACATACCAGTTATTTTTAGTGGGTCATAAGTCCTTTCTTTTGACAATATTGTCATTAAGCTCCCCGTGGCAGTCACAGGAGTTTTCACTCAGATCCTGGTAGCACCCGATGATGGCCACACAGAACTCAGTAGTGGCTGACCAGCCTCGGTTTGGGGATATCTATAGGTATTTTAAATTTTTGTGAAAATTGTGAGTCTGTTTTACTTGTTCACTTGTTTGTGTCTCCTGTATAACTAAAGAATTAGCATCCCAGAGACCAAGATAATGTCTGTGTTACTTTGTTAATATGTTCTTTACTTGATCTAAATAATAGAAATGTGAAGGGAGGCTCTTGCTTTTCAGCAGTTTTTCTTGCAAGTAGGATTAAGTATTTCATCTGTGGCAGGTAATTATTTAAAAATCAGCTGTGAATAAATGAACTTTGCACCTCTGATATTCTTCTGATTTAAAAGAAGACTTTGAGCCTGTGGTAGTCAGGATGATATCTCTCCTTTTAACAGATTACTTTTGCATTTCTCTGAGCATTTACTTTGTTGTTTTGGTTAGGACAACAAAAGAATGCACTAAATCCTCAGACCACAGGACAGTTTAGAAGTATTTCCAGCACAGCTCCAACCAGCAGATGCTACAAATGTCATGAGAAAGTCATACCACACAAGAATTTCTGTCCTAAAAAATAGCCTAAGGTGCCTGTGTTCAAATAATTTTAGGTACATATCTAAGTCAAACTGATCAAACACATTTTGATGTTGGGCCATCGTAACTATTTCCAGCTTTACCAAATATTACTTAGATTTTTATTTATTCCCCCAAATTATATATGCTCAGAAAGGGAGCTCTCATTACATTCCAAATATTCTGCTTTTGTTCAGAAACAAAACTGGAATGTTGCTCACAGAATTCTCCATTTATTTATTTATTTATTTATTTATTTATTTATTTATAAGCAACAAAGACTGCTGCTTAGTCTGTATTGCAGATGGTTGTGGTGGTATCACACTGATGGCTAAGTGCCACCACACCACTCTCTCACTCCCCCTCTTTAACAGAAAAGGGGAAGAAAATGTGATGAAAAGAGCCCATGGGTTGAGATAAGAACAGGGAGTTCGCTCACCAGTTACCATCATGGGCAAAAAAGACTCAGCATAGGGAGATTAACATAATTTATTGCTGATTGCTAACACACTAGAGCAATGAAAAACTAAAAGCAAACTAAAAACACTTTCCTCTCATCCACCCTCTTCCACCACCTCCTCCTGAGCAGCACATGGGAATGGGGGCTGCAGTCAGTCCCTGACGCTTCATCTTTGCTGTTCCCTCACGGTCACTCTCTGCCCCTGCTCCACATGGTGTCCCTCCCACGGGATGCTGTCCTTCCTGAACTGATCCTGTGGGGGCTGCCCACAGGCAGCAGCTCTTCAAAAACTGCTCCCACATGGCTCCATACCACGGGGTCCATCCCCCAGGAGCAAACTGCCCCATCACGGGTCCCACATGGGCAGCAGCTTCCAACAGACCTTCTTCTCCACCATGGACAGGTCCAGCCCAGAGTCTCCTCTTTCAGGGACTCCTCCACAGACAGTAGTGTGGATATGTGTCATGCTATTGTATACCATGGACTACAGGGAGACAGCCTGCTCAACCAAGGGCCTCTCCGCAGGCCACAGGTGAACTTCTGCTGCATGCCTGCAGCACCTCCTGCCTTCCTGTTACACTTACCTTAGGGGCTGCAAGGCTGTTTCTCTCACATTTTCTCACTCCTCTCTCCAAGCTGCTGCTGCTGCAGTTGTTTTTTTCTCTTTCTTAAATCTGCTCTCCCAGAGGTCCAAACAACATCACTCACTGGCTTGGCTTTAGTCAGCAGCAGGTCCCTTTTGGAGCTGGCAGGAGCTGGCTCTGATCTGAGCTGGGGCAGCTGCTGAACTCTTCTCAGATGGCCACTCCTACTGCTCCCACCCCACTACCAAAACCTTACCACATAAGCCCAATACAATGGTGTCATTACTAGCCTATCAAACAAAAATTAGAATCATACAACCTTTTACCCAGGGCTAAACCCAATGCACTTAAACACCCTTTTCAGGACTTGCACTGAGTATATGAAGCACAAGATAATGTTGTTATTATTATGCTACTCTAATAGGAACTTAGATAAAGAAGTTGCCATCTCTACTTTGCACCTCTCCAGCCAGTCTTCTGTAGAGGAGCTGTAGCCTCTTGTCAGTTAACTCACTCTAATTGGTTTCTGTTTCTTCTCTAATTATAACCCTTGCCTGATGCACAGCACTGTTTATTCTTGAACACCGTTGTTTTTTTCTAAACTTTATATCAAAATCACCGCCTTTGAAAGGCAAGATATGTGATAAAGAATTTCAATACTTGTGCTATCCTTGTTATCTCTTGTTGCTCACAATAGAACCTGAGTCATTGTAAAAATGCATCATAAGTTTGTATTTTATATGATGAACATCTGTAAAAGAAGGGGAAAAAAGAGCCAACGACCCGACTCTGCATCTTTTTTTTTTTTTTTTTTTTTTTTTTTTTAAAAAAAGGAGAAAAGCCATCCATGATTGTAATGGTTGTAATGGATAAGAGTACAAGTTGTTCACCTCTGGAAAAATGATGCAACTTTTCTAGGTGTAAACTCATCAACATAATTCTAATGAGTTATGGTCTTTGTTGTGAGAAATGAGAAATCGTGTGGTCTCACCCTAAAGAACATTAAAAAAACATTACTGACAGGAAATTGAAAAAGTAATATATGTCTGAATGAATATGACAACTTTTTTCTGATAGAGTAGATAGATAAATGTCACATACAAGTTTCAAAATACATTTAATTTTGCCACCACAATGGATATTCTCTTCATAAAATATATATGAATCAGGTTTGAATCATAAAACTTGACTGTGATAAACAAATGCATATTTGATAACTTTTTTTTTTTTCTGAGAGAGAGAGGCTTATTTCTTTTTTGAGGTTATTTGTTGTTTACACATCTTTACGTTTTCATTTCTGAGTGAAGGAGCATGGATGACAAATTTTATGTTCAGTGAGCCTGGACAAACTTTCTTTTTAGTCTCAGAAATGGGTTACTTTTGTCATCCCTCTTGGGGAAGGGATGAGAGGGAAGGGGAGGGAAGGAAGGAAAGACAGATCGGTAGATGCACTGACTCTCAACTCTCACTGTCAGACATTGCTGAGTGTTCTAACTCAGCAATGGTGGATGGTGGTGCATGAGAATCACATGCAAGTATTTTCAGAACAATGGGCTGAAGCAAGAGTCATTGTAGACAGTACACCGCCTTTTATATTTTCTCCTGCTGAGAGGCAGCTCTCAAACAAGGGCCCAAGTTATTTGTGTCCCACCAGATTATAAAATAGCATTCCTGTTAAAAGCTGCAGACTAAATGGAAGATTTAGGTTCTTACAAAAGCATATAGCTTTGAGGGAGGAGGTAACAAAAGGAATGTCCTCTTGTTTTGCATTTTCCAGACACAGATTCACTGAGGAACCAAGAGGACTTCATTCTGTGCTGTTGGAGCATACAGTATAGTATACATCCTGTCAACATGCAGGGTTACTCACCCTTTTTAAAGTGGAGACTATCTCAACCCTTTCTTTCTACGGTACCTAGCATATCAGGCTTCTAGTCATAAGTGAAGCTCTTGGAGTCTGCCCTGGTGCAAGTGCTCTTGGAGACCTATCAGCAAAGAATGCTGTGGGCTTCTAGAGAAAGAAACCTATTGTGTCTCCAGAAGCATCCCTAAGGATTCCAGTGTTGCACTTAAAACTATGTTAAAGAGGAAAGTATAATTACATTTTATCACCTTATTTATAAATTTTTTAGTATAAATTCCTGCAGCATTATGAGCAGAACTGGATGACTTTTTGTTTTCATTGCTGACTTTTGATGGAAAAACGGCATTTCATCTAAATACAAAATATGACATTTTGACAAATTCTATTCAGTAAAAAAGTACAAATGTATAAAGTACATTGTCTGGGTAAGATTTAAGTGCCTCATTTTTACATGTTCTGTTAGAAAATTTAGTGATTTTTTTCAAGTTTAGAAAGGTTAAAAAGAATATGAAATATTTCAGTTTTGATCAGAAAGGACCGGTCTACCCAGAACAGTTTTTTCAGATTTTTATTTCATTTTATATTTAGTTTTGGTTCCACCTTGAAGTGAAAACAAAAATTAAATAACAGAATTTCCTACTTTCTTTACAGAACTACTCATGAGTCATCCAGTTGGTTTGCATGGGGTTGTTCCATTGAGCAGAATGGATTTTTTATGAAGAGGGTAAAAGAGAAATAATCCCTACATTTTTCTGCCTTTAGATGAAACCAAGGCCAAGATAACCACTCAAAAACAGACCTTGGCTGTGCAAGGTATATTAGCCTGAGATTGTTCATAATTTAAAAAGAACTACAGGCTGCATGTAGACTTAAACACCAACCTGTGCAGTATTCAAGTCCAAGGGGCCATTATATTCAGGTCAGTAAATTTACTCATGATTTTTATTAGTTGAAGTCATATCAGAGAGAGGCCTGATAATATTATGCAGGCATAGCTCCAAGCTAAAATGGAGTCTGGAGATACTAGCATTATTTTCAATGAATGAGAAGCCATGAGATGAAATCTTCCTAAAAAATATTACCTTGCAATTGGCAGCAGAACCCTAGCAGACCATTGAGTGCAGTAGAACCAGTGGACCATTGAGTGAAACTCAGTGTCTCTCGTAAATGGCTTTTGGGATTCCAGTTATTCATTCTGCTTTTGACTCATAAGATATACACTGTGATATGATTCAGGACAGTTTTTCCTCCAGTATTAATTGGGAGCTAAAAAAAAAAAATACGGCTATTGTGTATGTCAAGATCAAATATGTTTTCATACTAATTACTGTATGAAAAGGGTTAAAAAAAAGGAACTTACAGTGTCCTGAAAGACTTGGTGGGTAAAACTATGAACAATCAATATTTTTGTAGTCCTTAGTACATTTGGTGTTGCTATTTTGGTATACTGTGCTATCTTGGCAATTAATAATATTCCTTTTCTGCCTAGCCTCTTCTTCAAAACTTATTGGCACTGTTCCAGTATCTTTATGCATTCATAAGGATCAAAGAGCTTTCATCTTTTAATGCATTTTACTGTGCGTTGCTCTGTGCAGGAAGAAATATTGATACTGTTTCAAGGGCAGTTAATATATTCAGTTCTGTCTTAGAAATGAGCACAATTCCTTGACTTACAAAATTGAAAATCTGCTATTACCCACAATTAAAATGTTCTATATACGAATTATACTGTGGCATTTGCACTTCACTCATCCTCTTCTGCTGTAATTCGCATACACCAGGGAACCTTCTCCACTATTGCTCAAAGATTTAATAAGAACTGCTTTTCAGAGGGTTCATATTATTGAGACTTCATTGTTTTTTAAAAAATGTATTACAAGGACATTTGTAAGTACAATGTGCATGTTGACAATACATAAAACTAAATTACATTTTGCAGTTGGTGTTTCCATTTTTCATATCAGCACTGTTCTCCTTATGGATGGTTCTACCATTTTTAGTCTTACTAGCCAATATCTTGCTTCATGAATTCTTATCAGGGAGACTACTCAAAGTAAGACAAAGCCTGAATGAAGGAAGCAACTGCTAGTCCTTACTGCTAGTTTTAAATGTTCATATGCTAAAGATTATCTGTGGTTAGGTCCTCTTCTTCTTTCAGGCAACGAGTATAGTACAGCACTCCATAAGGAGTCTGCATGTTTTGTTGGTATCATTTCCTCATTAAGGCATTGCCTTCCTGGAGAGAGAGGCTGAATCTGGCCAAATGTGGACTGACAAAGTCAAAATATGGAAGTGTTCTGGATGTTCCTGGGGAGGGATATCCGGTTTAAAAACAGAAGAAAATAGCTGGAACTGGAGCTGTGAATTATGTCCTCTGAACTTAAGAAGAATCAGTTATTTCAGTGCAATTCATTGACGTCCGTTGACACCCCAGCTGCCACAGTTGCAAGAATAAGTTGCACAAAACACTAGCCCTAGGGAAATACTTAAAGTGTAGAGATAAGGGTCTCTTTTAGCATTATTGTTTCACTATTTCCTCCCAACCTGTAGCCATGCTCTTAAACATTTTCAACAGTGAGTAAAAGTGACATATTTTCCTTTTGTATTGATAGCCTTTCAATGCTGATGAAAGTAAAGTAGTACCCCCTTAGTTACTCCCTGAGGAATCCTGGTAAATTTTACCAGAAAGTGCAGCCATGATATCCCACTTTTTTGTCTTGATAGAGTGCATCACAGTCTCTAGTTAACTCAACTAAGAGGAAGTATGAGCATGTAATATAATACAGCTTTTTGTTTGTTTGTTTTGTTTTTATTGACAGCATTGTTGATTGTTGTTTACTGTCTACAGCACCACCATAATCATGATCAGAATACTGTACTAATAGATGGTTCCAACACAGAAAACAAAACAAAACAAACAAACAAAAAAAAGGCCTGTCCAAAATAATTTTCAATGTACTGTAAGACAAGTGAGACAAGTGGCAAATATGCAACCAGAAAACCAGAAAAGGGATCTTGTAAACAACTGATCTCTTCCCTTACTTTCCCCCTTTTCTAGAGTTAAGGTAAAGGAGCCCTTGCCTTTTGAAGGACACAGACAAAAGGAAAAGGAAATCTTTGCAGGACTGATACAGAGACAGCATGCAAGGATAGAACATGTACAAAATATCTGTGATTCTCCACCTTCCACAGAACTGGCCTCAAGGTTATGGGTTCCAAAGAGAAAGATGAACTAGTTTGAATTCATACCAAAATACCTGAAGAGAAATTTCACTTTGCCAGTCTGTATCAGGAACACATTGCTTCAGTACAGTAACAATGTAGGTGCTAGAGATAGGATTATTTCTAGGCCACTGTAACTTTTAATAATAATTAAAAAAAATACAGTTTTCTAACTCCTTCTTAAGCAAGCTTAGAAACCAGCCCTGAATGAGACTGATAATTAAGCTGCATGTTCTCCTCACAGGTTCATAGAAGGCAGTCTCTTGCTAAGTCTTACCCAAATTTAAGAATAATATAGTTATAGTTAACTGCATTTTTGAGTTAGTAACAACTTGAGTATAAAAAAAAATAAGTTGATAGCCTTGAGAGGGACTCAAATCTGTATATAAACAATCAGCAAACAAATGTATTTTGGACAATGGAAATGGAGCAGGGACTGAATCCTGGATATTCATCTCCAAATCCATGGACAGCTACCTCCTGAGTTAAGTGCCATTGCATTAGAGGAATGTTTTGTCCTGAGAGATGCTAGGAACAGTTATTTGTGGTTGATACCAGCACATATACTAAGTGTCTGTATTACACAACTTATTATAACTGTGATTTGTATCCTATGATGGCCAGAGTGGGTATTTAAGTCAAGCTGTTAAGACGTAAGCAGAAAAATACCTTTCTTTCATTTCTGTCTGTCAGTTCAAGTGAAATGGATTAATGATGCATTGGATAGTATGAGGTACTTTAGCCATTGCACTTTCAATCAGTGAAGCATACACTATCGCTACTAACACTGAAGAGAAGAACCAGCTGATGGTATTTTCAGTGCAATAGCCACATTGGACATAAAAAAGATCTACCTTTGTATGGTATCTTTTCTTGATTAACTGTAAAGTAGCCTTAGATTAACTCTAAGGTAGCCTTACAAAAAGTACTTAAGGCTCATAGCAGTACTTCCAGGGAGATAAATAGTATTTTTGCAAACATATTACAGAAGATTGAAAGGAGGAATGGAATTTTAGTGACCTTCCAAAGGTGAAGTGATGGGCAGAGAAGCATGCTGAAACAGTAGCTATTATTTGGCTGACAAATTTAAAAGGAAGATTTTGTATTGAAATGAATAATCAACTATCTTTCTGATGGTAGTGTGACAAAGCAAAATTATCTTTGTTCTTTTGAAAGATTTCTTTTCCTAGAGATTGCTATCTAGAATCTTAGAGTTATGACCATTTTCCACCCAATAAATTGTTATGACCCATCTCAATTTTCCAACCTACTTTCAGAGATTGTTTTCCTTCTGGTCCTAAATTCCATGTAACTTAGCTGCATCACAACTAAATTCCACCCTGTAGGCTGGAATATTGGTTTCCACAGAGATAATCTACAACCTGGGTGGGGAGTAACCCAGAATGGTTCATTCCACCATAGTCATGCTGGTGATTAATGTTGTACTTTGTTCTCAGGACTCTGAAAATCTGTTGTTGAAGAAATGCATGTACTATAAAATTTAAAGCATTTCAGTAGTACATTTGTCTGATTAGGTTGTTCATCTCATTTTAGCCTTGAGCATTTGTAGGCTATCATATTAAAGGTTAATTTTACTTGATAAGGCCAACAGCTTTTTTTGTTCAGCCCAGAGCAGAGCAGGCTGAGGGGAGGCTTCATGGTGGCCGGCAACTCCCTCACGAGGGGAGCAGAGGGGCAGGTGCTGAGCTCTGCTCTCTGGGGACAGCGACAGGACCCAAGGGAATGGCATGGAGCTGGGACAGGGGAGGGTCAGGCTGGGTGCTAGGGGAAGGTTCTGCACCCAGAGTGTAGTAAAGTGGGGGACAGGCTCCCCAGGGTCCAGTGGGGGAGAGAGTGGGGACAGGCTTCCCAGGGTAGCGGTCATGGCACCAAGCCTGACGGAGTTCAAGAAGTGTTTGGACAACGCTTTCAGACATATAGTCCTATGTGGACCCAGGAGTTGGACTCACCTTGTGGGTCCCTTCCAACTCAAGATATTCTATGATTCTATAAATCTGAGTTTTCTTTTGAATTTTAAAAAAGTCCAGGCCATCTAAATCTGTAGAAACATCAACTGCAGAAGGGCATGACTTTATATTTCAAACAGCGCCTTGTTGCACAGGTGCAATGTTGAATATCAAATAGTGAAATGATGGGTGGACAGACAACTACTGTGTCATCCAGAGTTATTGCATCTGTGCAACAAGATCATGATTTATAACAGTATGTGGAGAAATATGATTGTATAACAACAATGTTGAGTACCGTTGCTACTGATTGATTGCAATACCACTTAGCCTTCTTGTAGAGAATTTTAGTTAAATACGAAATGATTGAATTAATCAGCATGACTAACTTTGCTTTTAAGAGTTACAGGTTAAAAAAATCTGGTGATCTGTGGTAAATATTTTATATGTGCATGTAATTTGATAGTGAGAAGATGAGAGTAGATGATTCAAGAATATATTGATGGACTACAAATTCTTTGACCTATAATCCAATTAAAGATCTGGGGCCCTATGGATTGCATCTGAAGATTATTTGATGGTTTATGTTTTCAATCCAGTTTATCATGGAGAAGCATCCAAGAAAAAAAAAAAAAAAAAAAAAAAAAACACATTGGTATTTTAAACAGACAAGTCAAGGCTAAAATAAAACATCATAAAGCCTTCAAAGTCATTTGTCCAAGATAGATTGTTATTTCCCCAAGAACTTTCATAAGTGAAAATTAGAACAGAAAAATAACTCTTTGAGGGTTCCAAATTTAACAAATTTGCAAGCCATTATACTTCTGGTAGAATAACCTTCTCAGGAATTGCAACACAAGATAAAGCAGTGACAGCAATGAACTGTAGGCAGATAAGATCATGCCATCTCCTTAATCCAGCTTCATGTCTATGCAATGCAAGTTGAAAAGAGTAACCAGAGAAAAAACAAAAACAGAGCACCATGAATTCTCCTGCTCAACCAGACACTGGCACTGACAATAGTGTGTAACATCTCTTATTTGAAAGGGTAATATTACAATTAGAAGAATTAAAACAGTGATATTTTAGTGAGAACTGTTGTGGCAGTAGAGAACATTATCTTCTTCCACGCAAGATTATTTCTCAATAGCAGCACTTACTTACAAAACACAGGATCAGAGAGTAATTACTAAGTTCTGCCTCACTCTCACTACTGAGCTCTAGATAGCATCTCTATAGTAGATCAGTACACCAAGTAGCAAAACTCCTCAAAACAAGCTGATAATGTCACCATAGCATGGAAACACCTGAATCTCATTGGTACGCATTGTGCTCAACCTAATTAGGCTTGCTGAGAAAATACAATTTGTTTCCCAAGCTAGCCTTGGATAGCTCAGCATGGTATGTATTGCAAAGTGTAGGGATTTTCCTCTGCTGTATGTCCAGTTGTTAGATTCTGTTATGGCTGTAAGCAAGTTCACTCTTTGTGCTATGAGGGAGAAGTAGTAGTAAATATTTATATCATGTTAATGCCCAAGGGAGAGAATCCTTGTCCTAAATGGTTAATAATCTAAACACATAAAGTAATGGTAGGGTTTGCAGATGCAGCACATATACTGCTTTCACTACATCAATACAAAGCTTGCAAAGGTTGAGAAATTTTATTTCAGAACAGGGATTCCTTGACTCAAAGATGCTTGATGCTAAGTTGAGACTGAAATCTTCAGAGAAGCTAAAGAGCTGGCTGCCTGCTTTTCAGTGAGTTTAAATACAAGTTGATACTTAATTCCTGTAGGCTACTATAAAAATCTTAGCTGGCATGAAAATAATGCAGAGGTGAATGGTTATTTACCAAAATATTCTTCCTGATTAAGTCTAGAGACTCATGTTGGTGGCTCAATCCCCTTATATTTACTTCCTGAGAAAATGAATACCTTGACTTTTTGTTCTCAAGAGTATTTACAGGAAAAAAAAAATAATAATGATAATAACATATCCACACATAGAAAAGTGTATTTGCATATATACTCTACAAAGATCTACCTGCACAGTGATCAGGAAAGCTGTGGCTTGGCAGACAAAGAGTCAAATGCCAAAAGCAGTAAGTTTTGCTGGCTTCTTATAACCATCATTAGAAATTGTGACTGTTTTGTCATAACAATACTTGGCAAGCAGAAATATTGCTGAAATATTTTCCCCCAGTCATCCATCAAAGAATTTTAAATAATGAACGAACACTTTCATAAGTGTTCAGTAAGTAGCTGACTTTCAGAAATGCTCAGGACATGTAAATCTTATTAAATTCAACAGGTGCTTTGCTCAGCTCAGAGAACTGTAACCTCTAAGGGTCCTTATGCCTGACAATTCTTGATTTTAAAGGAGGCTAAATCTGATAAGTAGATTGCTTAGAACAGTTCAGCAGACGCTCAACGTGATTTTAAATCTTTAATTTGATAGTTATATATCTTTAGATACTTGCAATGATAAAATGTTATGTTATTCAGGATGTTTAATAAAATACAGGTTATTTTTTTCTGACTATACACATGCCCCTGCTAGCAGAACATAACAGTATTTACTTGAGAAAAATTCACCATGTAATTTCTACAGTGATGATAAAGTACTGTATAGTTTGATGTTACTATAAAAATATTATTTTATAAATAATAAAGCACTGAGAAAGTCAGACAGAATGTCAGACTGTGTTCTATTATGATACTTACAAACAATATACCATCCAATATATTGTATGGTGTGATACACGAACAGTGTTTAACCTTGAAAATTATAATTCCTTACATGAAGTTGTGACTCAGAAGTAGTGGTGTAGTTTTGTTTCTAATAAAAGTATTTGATTCCTTGTTCTCACAACAGTATTTTGTTTTAGCATTTATATATAGGTACATAAATGTTTATATGCATTTTTATATATAGATATAGATATATGATTAAGAATAAAGCATCTGTAAAGGCTGAAGAATCCTGTGTGGATTCTTATTATTCTACCTTTTCCATGTCATTTTCTCCCTAAAATAGATCCTTAAAGTAACTCACATTGGTACAGTGACCACACAGGAAGGAACATATCTGTGAACATAAGCAGCTTCTGAAAGCAAATTTGGAAAACTAGAAAATGAAACAAACCATAAATACTGTCATGTGTGCCATAGGTGGTATGACTGCTACTATAGACTGCTGGGATTAAATTAGGTCTCAGCCTTGTAAAACTAGAAAAAATTGGGTTTCAACCTACCAACATCATACAACATAAGTCAAAGTGAGGTTTTATTTTAGATTATCTTCAACAAGACATAGAAGTAAGAGCTAATAAATGAAGCCGAGTGAAGCATATTTAGACTAGCAAACATTCACTCAAATAGTGATTCTTAGGCTCACTACAAAAGTAAGACTATCATACATTGTTTAGTAATAGTTTGAGATGTTGAATTAGTTTATGTGTATATAGTGGTTTGGCTAATTTTACTGAAGAATTTTTCTGTTGCTCCTTTTACTTTTTCCCTGCTTTTCTATTTGATTTTTTTTATTATTATTATTATTCATAGAATAGAATCATAGAATATCCTGAGTTGGAAGGGACCCTTAAGGATCATCAAGTCCAACTCTTGACACCGCACAGGTCTTTTGTTCAAAAAATAAGTAACTAGCCTTTGGTATTTAAAAGGATATAACTTATAAAACCTGAGAGAAGTTCTATCCATTTGGCCTACTGTTTGTAATATAATGACACAAGGCAGCATCCCTTTCTCTGATGAGGGAAGAGGGAGAAGAACTTAATAAAACACAATTGTATGCTTTATTTTCTAATATTGCTTTAACTTCTCCTAATGTCAAAACACAACTGGTTTATTAGGAGCAATAAGGAAAGACTCACTGCTGGGAAATCAGCAATTAGGCCTTCATACAGTTATGCAAAATCTGGTTTTATGTCTACAGCTCAAATGTGGCTACTATGAGACATTTATGCCCAGAAGTTCCCAGCAGCTGCTCAGCTTCTTCCCCCAGTTTCAGCCTGAGTTACAGCTCACGTTACCAGCAGCAGAAGTGAGAAACCATTGTGTGCAATGGCCAAGAAGTGCTAAAGTGTGCCCAGACTAGCAAGCCAAGTAATTAACAAAAGCAATTAAATATGAAGATGTGTTGTCAAACAAGAAAAGATGAAAATTGATTTTATGATGTTATTCTTCATACTTTATCATTTTTAAGGGATCAGATGTTTTAATTTCATTTTTAAGAAGAAACTTTTACTGATAAAGGCAAATTGGAAGGGTGGGTGAAAATCTATGTAACAGTACTAGCTCCAGTTTATCAGTGCTAGCACCTATGCTGCCATTGGGGGTTACATGAATATTGTAGATGCTCTGAGGGCTTGGATTTTTTCCCCCCATGGTCAGCTGCATTTCTTGGAATTTTACGTTCACTGCAATAATGTGCTTATTCTTTCATGAATTTACATGAATTCTTTCATGAATTTACAGTTCAAGCATCTCAAGGCACAATTGATATATCTATTTATCCATAAGCAAAAATGAAAGGATCTTACTGAAAAATTGTGAAAATCAGACTCCACCAAGTCTTCTGGCAATACCCAGTCGCTTGAACAGGGTCAGAATTACAGTCTTGGTATTTTAATTAGATATGGACCAAAGCCCTGTATCTAAAAAGGTGAGATCTAAATTTACATTGAATAACTCAGTAGGATTTCTGGCATCACATCTGCACCAAATTTTCTGCCTATATCTGGAACCTGTACCTCCGACAAGTGTAATTTGTTTTATTCAACAGTCCTTTGCAAAGTAATGTGCCTGGCTCTGTTATAGGTTATGGAGCATTCACAAGGGGTCCTGGAAGTTAATCCTTGGACTTTCAAAACTGTTTTTTGTTTTGCATACAGCACCTGCTTTACATCTCCTCTGGGAACACTTAGTTCTTCCTTTGAGTTGTATGAGATACATAAGGAATAGTGAAAGTCATGCCATGCATTAAAAAAAAATGTTTTTTGGTAGGATGGATGAGAAACTTTTTGGATGTGTTGTTGTCTGAAGAACGTGCTTATGTGATTGACAGGTGGAATTATTTAGGAATTTGAGTCCAAATATTGGGTAAGAAGCCTCCTCTGCTATCTATTTATGCTACCTGAATGAAACAGTCCACACATGGTTTCCTGGCTTTGAGGCTAGGTGGTACACTAGGGACATAGCCACATATCTCAATTCTCTTCCTCCCAAAGTAGGATGGCCTTTTCCAGATTATCTTATGGGAAAAATCCATGCCACCCTACTAGTGAAGTCGCTGGTAATGAGACAGTCTGTACTTCAATGGGACAGTGTCTCAATCCTGGGGCATGGTCTTGTTTTGTGTTCAAAAAAATTAAATGTATCAAAATTGTAAATTGTCATCATAAAGTGCAAAGTACTTTAACAGGAGAGACAGTACAAACCAATACTTTAACAGGACAGGAATCCCCAGAATGGACTTTCTCACCACAATTAGAGGATTCATGATCTAGCCCAGCATCAGGACAGTCACATAAAGTTTGAGGAAGGGATCCAACTGCAGGATACCTCCACAGTCAATATTTTACTTAATCCTCCAAACCTGAGCTGTGTGATTCAGGGAGCTGTGAGGATGTTTGGGAAAGGGTACCTGGAGATAAGAGAACTTGAAAGGGGAAACTTGAATCTGGGTTTAACCATATCAAAGATGCATACCATGCATACATCCTGTTGGTTTACTGGAGACATGTGGCTTGCTTTCTAACTAGAGAAAGTTTTACTTTACCTTGGTATAAAATGAAAAATAATTAAAAAAATAATAATAAACTTAAATAAATAGATCCTGAAATCTCCATAAATTTCACTAAGTGGGAGAACTATTTCCCATTCAGATTTACCCCTGGCTACAATGGTAATACCAAACCCCTGAGGGCATTTATGTATTTGTCCTTCTGGAATGCCTCTCCTAGCTGTGTGCTTTCTTTGCTCCATGTCTGGCCATGTGCGTGTATAGCCCACCACATACAGAATAGCATGCGACACACATTAATACATATAGATAGCCTTCTGCTTCTGACCTTACAAACTGTCCACTTCAGCACTGTCATTCTATAAAATGTCCAACTGCAGTCCAAGAAATGCATTTTAAATGTGAATGCAAACATTTCTATTACTGATAACACTAGCACAGCATTTTTTGCTTTGCTGGGATTGGGACCTTGATAGTTAAAGTTATATTAGAGTAATGACACTCCAAGGTCGTGTCCTTTACAGACATGGTAAAAGAAGGACAGGTCTTTGCTATGTTTCTGTTGATAAAATTAAGAAGGATTATTCGTCGTGTTTGGTGACATATGTTCAAAGCGAAAGAATATATTTGTGACCCATAAGTACTTTAGGTCAATAAGAAGTGGGTCAAATTTACAGGTTGCACCACCACCACATGAAAGTTGCATTAATACTCAAAGTCAGATTTAGAAAATATTCTGAAATCTGATAATGATGTGATAAATGCCTCCCTCTCCCATGAACAGCTGTCTTCTTTCATTAATTGTTAAGCAGCTGCAGTTCAGCTAGGGACACCTTAGGAAAAGTATAAAGGTACTGTGGTCTGCAGAGACACACTTGTAGGCAATTCCAGCTTAGAAGGCTAACTCACCAAATCACAGCCTCTCTCTGAAGATGCTCCATTGTACTTCACTTTCATGTTCTGTAAATGGGGGTAATAATCTTTCTTGATCTGTCTACTTTTCAGGAATGTATTAAGGAGAAATTAAATGATATCTCTGCAGTGCTTTGAACACTTGTACCTCTTAGTACAGCTTATAGTAGGCTTGCCATTTTATTAGGTCCTCCTGTAGGAGAGCTCTCCCACTTTTCTTTATGGCCCTTTGGTCTTCTCATCCAAGTTTTTTTTTGACTGGCTAAGTTTGGTAAACTGATGAATTCACTACTCACCACGTGACAGCTGAATTGCCGTTAGCTAACTAAGTGCATTCTTTCCACTCAAGGCATTGGTCTAAGCTGTCACATTGCACATCACAGCTGACCTTACTCAGAGGCATGGTGAAGGAAATCGAGATATGTTTTGCATTTTCTTTTACCTTTCCTGTTGCAATAATCCTATAATTCTAGCTTCATTCATTGTTTGAAAAAAAAAAAAAGTTTGGTTTTATTGACAAGTTTAATTAGAAGTTTGTTTTAGATGCTGTCATACTTGTAAAGAGTCTTTGAGCAAAGTAACTTTCTTCAATCTAGCACCTTATTGACTGACAAGCTTTCTTACAGTATCTGTTTGACAACTCATCCTAATATTAGTTTTACAGGCACATTCACATTTTAGGAAATCACTATATTCTCAAATCTGAAATGTCACAAGTGTCTCTTTCTGCTAGTACTTGCCCCAGAAATGTTAGCTAAACTGTTTTATCTAACACCAGCTCTGCTGTTGTGTTGTTTTACTTAGTTGTCATCCAAAAGCAGTTGCATTTTTATGAACGTATCTTTATGGACTGTATTCTGAAAGGAACCAGTATCTCTTCCAACAGTAAATCACAGAAAATTACATAAGCACATCAGTTCACAGTTAAGAACACTGTAACAATGTAGAAAGCAAGACTTTCTATAGGACTGATATTTGCACCTACTTCATTCTATATCCAAATGAGAGGTCACAACAAAGCATCATCAAGGAGCCAGAGCATGGCCCAGCATTAGCTTTGTACACTCTCAAACACAGGAGACTTGTTGGAGGTTGCAGTTGACAGCATTAAAATGCATAGGTGATATATGACTTGACAAATGATTTTGTAAGCCTTCATCACCTCAGCAAAGGACTGACTTTTTGTACACTCAGCGGGTCATACCTCTCTCTCTGTGTTTATTTCACCTTAAGTTTAATTTAGCACAGGTAAAATGAGTGATTTTGTGTGGCAAGTTTGTGTCATTTTTTCATTTTCCATTTCTATGTTGCTTTCTCCAGATTATTGGAACAATCCCACTGATGCCTAATCCAGTCCCCTCCAGCCAGGCAGCAGGTGGAGCTCAGGGCCTTCAGGTGCAACCAATAACTCCACAGTTATTGACCAATGCCCAGGGTCAGATCATCGCTACTGTCATCGGCAACCAGATACTACCAGTGATCAATACCCAGGGAATAACGCTATCACCACTCAAACCAGGACAACAGGTATCCTCAATGATTATTGAAACATGCACAAAAATCTTCTAGTCCTTACAGACTCTCATGGTCTTTCAAAAAATCCCACTTCTTTCTGTTTTTATTAACTAAAGATTAATTTGTTTGTATATAGTATATTATTGCATATTATATTTGTAATTACAATATAATCTTATAATCTTATATAATATATTTATACGTTCATGTATTATTTAGTTACTCTTTTCTTATTCCTTTTTTAAATGTCAGTACAGTGTCAACAGAAATCCTCAACATAGAAAGCGCAGTAGGGATATGACTCCTATAAAGTTCAGTTCCTTGGTTGGTGATCACCCAGTAGCCTGGCTTTTGAAATGTTTTGGAACATGCAAAGGACTGAAGAAAAATACACATGTTTAGTAGTCCTCTTCACTGAAGGAAAGGATTTTTAGGGAAAAGAAAAGGAAAGGAAATAAAAAAATGGTACGGAAATTATTATTCAGTGTAAGTCACCAAATAGTTCACAGACTTCAGGATGGCTGTAGCAACTTCAGTGAGGTCTAAAAAGATTTCTTTACTTTTTGTAATACTTAAAAGTCAAATTCATTAGTTTTTCCTACATCTCTAGAGCAAAGAATTGTACCTTTTTCTCTGAAAGGGAGAAGATTGAGGTTGGAAAAAACATCAAATGTGATTACCAAAAAGGTAATACTTATATGCTTATAAAAGTATCACTTACTAAAATATTCAACTTGGCATTCCTGTTGATGATACTGCTTTCTTGCTAGTCCTGCCTATATCTCCAACACCAGCTGGCAGTCTCTTGTATGTTTCTGAGAATACTAGGGCTCCTCCAAATCTGTTACTTTTTTTCCCCACTTTAGAGGTAGAGATCCAATGGATCTCTGAAATGATTTGTTTGTTTTGGAAATGTTTCATATCCAAATTGTTATATTATTTCTTTTTTCATCCTATGTTTTATAGCATCTAGCAAAGAAATTTTCAGAAACACTTGTCATTTATCTAACCCCATTTTCTTTAATGGGAGAAGACACTACTGGCAAGTGCCTTGACAATTGTTACATGTATGAGGTTTTAAACAAAGCAGGGTGGGTGGAAGGGCAGGTTCTGTGTTTCCAGCACTGGAAAGCCTGATATTGGAATAAGAAACTCAGCAGTTTTTGAGTCAGTCCCTTGAAGGGGGAACTTCTTTAATGGGGAGAAGCTCTCAAAAACCATTACAATCCTGAGATCCCATTTGAAACTCATGAAATTTTGGATTACTGAGGAGGATAGTGGTCCTGTATTATTCTCTGAGACCTTAACAGCAGAGCACTACACCTTCAGAGTCGTGCAGCAAAGCAACGTCTTCCAGACAATGTCCAGCAGTGGGCAGAGAAGAGACAGAGTTGTAACCTTTCTCTGCACCACTGGTGGCACTGGGCTTACACAAAGGGAAAAACTGCCGCTGAAGGTTGCAGCTAGCTGATTGAGAGCAGGGGTTTAAGGCATAAATTCACTATTTAGCCATATCATGGTGTTTTGTGCTTGTTCACCCAATGTGCATGCTCTTGTGTTGCATTCTGAACAGGCTAACAGCTAGCACAGATGGATCAGTGGATCTCTGATTAGGTCCAAAAGTCAAATATGTGTCCCATATTGTGCTAGTCCATCCAGTAGTGCTATGCAAGTAGAAAACATTATTTTGCTAGAGTCAGTGTCCAGCCTTTGCTTCTCACACGGAGACCTAAGGTCCTAGAGGCTGCAGGAAGGACACCAAACCACCTTACCTGCATCTGTCAGAATCTGATCTAGAAAGTATTTTTGATCAGGGGAAAAAAAAAAAAAAAAAAAAAGAAAAAAAAAAAGTAATGCAAGTACTGTATGAAAAAAATACAATGCATTATCAGTTTTACATGTATAGGAGCCACAGAAAATTATTTCTGTGTGTTTGTGCTCCCTCTACTGGCTCTTCAGCTTTTAGTGAAGTAAGAAGAAATTTTGCCAACGATTTCAGTGGGAGCAGAAATGAATTATGAGTCAGATCCTTCATAGGAATAATGCTGATGGACAGTCAAAAGCTATTGAGATAGTACTGTACAGACTGCCATACCATTTGAAAAGTAAATGGAATTATACAAGCTATAAGGAGATCCTGAATTTATCTTACTGCCTGGATGAAAACCTACCCAAACTGTACTGTTTGACTAATGATAGCATAATTAGTCATAAGTTTCAAACCTTGCTTTCAGACAAACTGAGTGCTCAAACTCAGAGGACTCAGCAGGAATTCAAAATATTTTTGAAAATGGTGTCACACTGCATTTGTTGTCTTGTAAGTTGATGAAAGAAGCTTCAGAAGAGGAAAAAAAAAAAAAAAAAAAAACACAAGACAAGTTTAGGAAAGTTTTGAGAATGTCAGAGAATAATTGAGGAAATAAATAATGTAGTAAAATGTTCCAGTTATAGACGATCCCAGCTTAACTTCAACTTGTCACTTTCTTGGAAACCAAGTACTGCAGGAGAAAGAGGTGATGAGGTGATTGCAAGTGATGATAGTAAGCTGCTGCTTGTTGGCTGAGTCATAATAATTGAACCTGTGTAGTCTGTATCAGTTGCTAAGTAATGCATGTTACTGCTTACTTTTTGCCTGAAGACTTACATGTCTCGTATATTGTTTTTAGTCAACTTTTCTTGGGTAGACTTTGTTCATTATATATTCAGACAACTTCTTCAAACTTGACAGACTAAAACCTCAATGTCTTCTCATGGAAATGAGTTCATAGATTACTTAGGTACAGTGTGAAGCGGTGTTTCTTCTTCTTTGTTGTAAACAGGTTGCTTTTCAATGTACACAGCCAAGTCCATCGTAATCCTATCTCTTGTTTTAAAGAATAAATAGATGTTCTTGATTTATGCTCTTTAAACTACCCACAGTAGAACCGTAGGTTGGAAAAGGCTTTTATGATCATCAAGTCCAACCATTAACCTAGCACTGCCAAGTCTACTACTAAGCCATGTCACAAAGCACCACATATTCGTGCCTTTTGAATACCTCCAGGGATGGTGACTCAACTACTTCCTTGGGTAGCCTGATCCAATACTTCACAACCCTCTCACTGAAAATTTTTTTCCTAATATCCAACCTAAGCCTCCTCTAGCTCTACAACTTCAGGCCATTTCCCTTTGTCTTATTTTTTGTTGCTTGGGAGAAGAGACTGACCCCCACCCCACTTCAAGTACTTGTAGAGTGCAATAAAGTCTCCCTGAGCCTCCTCTTCTCCAGACTATACAACCCAGCTCCCTCAAACACTCCTCATAAGACTTATTCTTCAGACACTTCAACAGCTTTGTTACCCTTCTCTGGACATGCTCAAGCACCTCCATGTCCTTCTTGTAGTGAGGGGCCCAAAACTGAACACAGTTTTCAAGGTTTAGTCTCCCCAGAGCCAAGTACAGGGGGGCAATCACTTCCCTAGCCTTGCTGGCCACACTATTTCTGGTACAAGCCAGGATGCTGTCAGCTTTCTTGGCCACCTGAGCACACTGCTGGGGTATTCCTCTTTAAACTACCTTGAATAGTTGCAGCTTCAGTGCTTTCACTGTTTTCCAAGTTTTAACTAAACTAAGAAGCAGCATCTACACTAAGAATTCTCCTAAAAACTATAATGACTTTTTAAAGGGGGCAGCTGCTTTCACTCCTCTTGTGGTCTGTCCTTTTTATCTCTGTTCATAAACAAGTTCTGCTTTGGCTTTAATAGTTTTTACTGGCCATTTCTCAACCATTTCAATTTCCACAATAATCTCTCAGAGATTTTGTGATCAGAACTGAATGCCATGAAAACAGTGAGGATGCATCACTGATTTATATAATAACATTATAATATTTTCAACATTATTTTATGTCTTTATCTCAATACAGTCTATTATCCTGCCTTTTTTCTATCTCTGCTCATTGAGCAGGTTTTTCAATAAGTAGATGTATCCACAATGATAGATATTTGCCTCCCTGATCATTACCATATGAGTCACTAAAATGGTTCCTTTTAATGTGAATCACTTTTGCATCTACTCTGTATTTCACCTGTCATAATGCTCCCTCAGTATGTTGTAAACAGGTTCTGTAAATTGTTCGTGGTATTCTATATTGACTTAAGAAATTCATGCATTTCTCCTGCTAATTCAACTTCACCATTGTTCACCATCTTTTCTTTCTGCTTGCAACCAGTCAACAAAATTTGTTATAAATCCTTTGATCTCCACGTGTAGTCTCCTTCCTTGAGAAACGATTGTTTATTCCTGAATTTTATGTTTCTTGCTTTTTTTAAGCCATCTATATCTCATTATATAAAAGTACCTTGCAACCTGAACTTCTACACTTCCTTCATGCCTTTCAGGACGGATTTTGTCACAATCCAGATCATATGGCTAAATGAACATTTTTTCCAAGAACAAATTATCTTGTTCTAACAATTTGTCAGTGTTGTCATTTGCTACTAGACTTGAAAACCTCATTTTAAGGGTTCTTTTGTACTTTTAATAACACATATTTGCACCAACACGACTGACAGAAGATCTTGAACCAAAAATTGGAGTTTTAGGAGGGTCAGAAATAAAGGAAAGGATTCACCTTGCTTAACATTAGCCATACAGCTGTTAGATACCTGGTGAAAGCTAGTTAACTAGATTCCTATAGGGGAACAGAGAGATAGGCATGTCCAGAAGGCAACTCACACTGCTGAAAAAAGAACCATTTGAGATAGATTGAATCTCTTACACGTATCTAAAAGTATCAGTTGTCTCCATTAACTAGAGAGGGAGCTAAGATAGCTGTTTTAGGATAGAAAACTGATTCTTGCATGAGTGAAGTTAGGTAAGAAGAATCCAGCTGCCAGAAAACACTGGGATTCAAAACTACTCTCTTGCTTATAGATTCTTTAAACAGGTTTCCTAATAACTTGTGTTTTCATAACCATTTGCTTGCCTACAGCACACAGAAACACCTTCTGCATGTTATATAGTTCTCCAGTGTACCTCATCAAAAGGGTTCCCTTCTTGCTGTTGTCTGGCTTTTCCTTTCTACATACTAGATTCATTAAATCTGGCCTGTAGTCCCAGTTGTCCTCAGTCGTGTTTTATCTACACTGCCTGCCAGAACTTTTCATATTTCATTGTGTCTTACAGCACCACTAGCTTTGGGCTTCTGCCAACTCTAACACAATAAAACGAGCTCCTAGGCAAGATTTTCTTACATAGTCAGTTCCCAATCTTCATTGTCTTGAAGGTGCTGTCATGCTCCAGATTAGTTGTTGAAAAGACAGCTCTCAGATGAGTCTATGGTCATTCTTAGTACAACTACTTTCCCAGTTCCATGCCAGACATTTTCTTTCTGCAGTCTCAACCTACCACATACGCTCCATCATCTCTTTATCACAACTCCATACAAACCCTTGTTTTCCTCTCTTCAGTTAAAATCTAACCAGCTCTCACTTTTTTTTTTTCTCTGCTGTGCTCTTATTACTTTGCTGCTGTCCTGTTTTATGAGAACTGCACTCTTTTTTCTGTGTTTGAACATAGCCACTAAACTGTTTTGTCTCAATTCAACTTTTTTTTTCTTTTGCTTTTTATAATAGATGACTTTCACTGATGTGGATGACAATTTTTCTCACTTTTTCTCTTTTCCTCTATCATCAGCATTGCATCATGCCATTTTGTCCATTGATAGAATACCAGATTTCAATACTCAAGATTACAAGAATACCTGAGACTTCCTTGCATGAGCGTTTGGTTTGTAACATAGGTCTCTTCCTGACCAGTTTTCTTTATGGCATCTGCACTTGCAGGAATAGGATTTCTCAAAAAAAGACAATATAACTGCACCACACCTTTGGGAATAGGAAGATATTACTACACTACCCGTATCATTTTAAGGAACTGAGCCACATAGAAAGTAAAACACTTCACTGTAGGAACCTTGCTGTTACCTTTGAATTACACCCTTAGCCATACCTTTAAGTCTATTATTGTAACAGTGATATTATATCATTCCTGATGGGAGTCAGAAAGATGACCAATGCACCTGATCTGCATATAGGATTATATATTCTACAGACAACCATCTGTGTTCTCCACATCATTTAGAGAGCCCAGAGCCCCGCAATTAGAGTGCATACTTTGATCCCACAGTAAGGCTTCAAATGGAAATCCTAGTCAGATGCTGCCAAAGTGCTTCCCCAGTTGTGTCCACACCACACCAGGACTTCTTTCCTTTTGTCTTCATTCAGAGTTGAGCATGTGCACAGCCTGTGTGGACCCAAAGAGCTTTCTTATGCTAGTTTCCAAATGTATCTATTCTGTCAGTCTAAGCAATGTGTATAGAGGTCCTTTATATTACATTATCCTATTCTAAGGGAGAAAATGCTCATTAAGCATCAAATAGTTTTCATATTCACATATTTACTTGAATTTAGTTGAGTAAGCTAAATTAGGGTGATGAGGTATGGTATTTGGGCCCCAATGGAAACATTCTGGCAGAACTGCTGTGAAAACAATTTAGCGTGAAGTGTGGGGATATGTGTAATAACTTCTTCTTTTAACTTGCTGGAAGATTTAAGAAAACCATCCCAGGAGCGGGAATGTACTACATACATAACTTAAGAATAAAATTCAGCCATACAGACCTAATTCATTTTTCTTTACCATTATCAAGCAATACCACCTTCACTGTTGACAGCAGAATGTAAAACTGATGTAAAGGAGATAAGAATCAGGCCCTCTGCATTTTCCAGCTTATTCTTATAAAGTATTATGCTGCATTTTATGTTTCTCATATTCATCCTATTCCTCTAGCTGTAGTGTGCGTACATATATTCCTGCCAGATACTGATCAGTGTTGCATACAGTCATCATTCTCGGCATGTCTACTATATCCACCTACACAGAATGGCACTTACAGCAACTGCTTCTGTAATTTCTGTGCCTTCTTCTGTCTTTGGATGGAAAATGCACAACAGTCATAAATATAATTCATATCATATGTACATGTCCAAAATTGGGAAAAGTCAGCTATTGCAAGTTTGAATTGATTCTGTCATCTGGAATCTAATTCATAATCTAATCGTCGCCTCTCCTTAAGGCTATTTTTGGAATGGAAATTATAGTAGATGAAAAGAGAGAGAGTATTTTAATGCAATTTCATGTCATAGATAACTATCATTGTTCTTTAAGCGGGACATTTACAGCTTAACCGTCACATCTGTAAAACAGGGGGTTTGCTGAAAATTATGTAGGGTGTTGAAGATAGAATCCTTCCTTAGTCCCTGATCAGGCTTTAAGGTGACTCTTCAGCTTTTCCAACCCCATTATTCCCTTTTCCCTCATAAGCATTGAGTTAGAAACCAACAATTGCTGTTGCACCTAAGGTCACTGTTCATCCAGACTTTACTCTCCATAGAACTTTTTGTCCAGCTAAAATTCTGACAATTTCATATATTCATCCAAAGATTCATAGAGGTTTAACAAAAGAAACTTCCAAGGTTCTTGGCATCCCAGTTATTTCACAAATGCATTTGCAAATGCAATGTGCAAAACTTGTCAAGAGAATCATTTTCCAGACTTAAGAAGCGTACTGTGCATTTGCTACATGGTGGTTGTATGCTTACTTTGTGAGTGCAAACTGGAGAATGTCCACTCATTTTGGTGCTTTCTGGAAACATTCATTTTACTGTGTCCATACTCAGCAGTTGAACTTTCAGGTACTATATGTGTATTGTGGCCTGGACATGTTTCATGTGCTATGTCTCTTACATGACCATGTATTTCTACCTGAGAAATACTGGTAGAAAATGACACAGAATCATAAAAAAAATAAGGCTGGAAAGTTATAGTTCAAGAGATTATCCAGTCACCTCTGCTGTTCCCAGGTGGAGCAGCTTTTCCTGTATTTGTCTAACTTGCTGCTAAGTACCCTCATATGAACCTTGTCAGTTCCCCCAGTAATTTATGCCAGTGCTTCACTGCCATGTTAGAAAGCTTTTCCCACCATCTAATTTGAATCTTCCAGAGCGTTGCACTTCCTTTCTTTAGATTAAACATGACCAGTTCCTTCTAGGCATCTTCATAAGCTTCAGATAACTCCCAGACCTTTGGGAGTCTATTTTTTTTTCTCAAGTGTGGCATCCAGCTATGGACACAGTGCTGCCTTTACAGAGGCCATTCCAGTGATTAGTAGAAAAGAAGATTTTTCACATGCATTACAGACATCACTATTGCTCACACAGTTCACTATGGGAGTTGCCTTTTCTTCGCTTTTGCAACACCACTGTTCTTGGTGGCACATTCAAACTGACACGATCATTATGAATTCTAATCCTATATTTCAGCCTACCAAAAGTCCCTCCCAGCATGGCATCAGTGGGTAAATTTAGTAAACATATCCTCTTCATCATCCAGGTCATTAGGAAACTATTGAATAGTCTTTCCTGTTTCTGCTTCTGTGAAGCACCATCCCTGCACACGTCTGTTTCAGCAGGTAGATAATCATCCTGTCAGGTCTGATTTCCAACTACTTTTGCCTTAATTCTGCAGAAGCTTCATCTAAACTATGTTTCCCTAGGTTATAAAGAATGTCACACAAGGGAGTGTCAAGAGACTTGTAAAGTCAAACCACCTGCTGCTTTTTCCCTGTCCACAAGGCCAATTACCCTGTCTTACAGGGAGATCAGATTGGTTTGACACAGTTTGTTTCTAACAATCCATGTTGTCTGTTACTACCTTGTTTTCTTTCAGGTGCTTGCAAATTGTTTGATTATTTTCTTCAGTACTTTTCCAGGGGTTGAAGTTTAGTTGACTGGACTATAATTTTGCAGATTTTCTTTTTAAAAATAGCCACCACATTTGTTCCTCCATCCTTGCAGATAAACACTAACATATCTAAGACTATTCCAGCCAGTGTGGAAGCATCTAACTCATCTAAATACAGTATTTTTCTTCCTTCACCTGGACAGAAATCTTCAGTTTTGCCAGAGAATCCCTTTGACAGCAGACCAGAGCCCAAATTCTCTTTTCCAGTCTGATTTCTAAAGGCTCCAGCCTGGAGTTCTGCATGTTTAATGGATGGGCCATCCTTTTCTGAAGCATTCAGAGGAGGCCAGCCTTTCTAGTAGGTTCCTTCCCTAAAAGAAGATAGTACAAAAGTAGACGTTCTGGGTTGGAAGTGCTCTGTAGATAAAATCCAGTGCTTAGTGATTTTTTTTCACAGATGCCCAATGCTTGCATGAGTCTGAAACCTGAAAGTCTTTCAATCGGTTTCTCAACTGTTATCCCTTTGATACAGTGCCAGTTTTCTCTTTTAAAACTTGTCAGAAAAGAAAAGCTCCTCAAGATAATAGAATGTTTTTACTTATGAATCCATAGAGAAGTCAGAATAGACTAAACTTGGACAGATAAATAATTTTCATTGTTATTAAAGGTTAACTCAAGGTTTCTGGCTTCATTTTGTGTTACAATGTTCAATGTGGTTAAAAAAAATAAAAAAGAGTTGTTTTTTTTCCATTCTTAAGCAGACTCATAACAGGAATGTCATTAAAATTGTTAATATGTATTCCATTCATCTTGAATGTGATCAGATGCCTTTATCTACTGTGCCATACAATTTGTTGTCTACTTAGCATCAGTCATTTCTATGTGTTCTGAGAGCATATTGTATATAATTTTAGTATTACTAACGAATTCAGCTCCTTTTCTGAAGTCGCTGATTCAGTTAAATATCAAAAGAGAAAACCTTACATTCCTTAGAATTCAAGAAATGATCTTAAATAACTGACTTTGAGCAAGGCTAAGCAGGCCTGTATCTTTCCCCCTTTCTGAGAATATAAATAATGGGTATCACTTAAAAGTGAAGCCTTTTAGTATGTTTTGTCAATCTTTTTTGATCAGTATCAAGGATTGATATAAAATAAAGGTACATTAAGTACCAGTCACCTGAGTGCCTCAGGACTATGTTACTGTTAGTAGGCTATGAAAGAGCTGTACTGGATGACTAGAGGCCAACATAAAACTGTAAGTCTGTCTGTCCTGGTTTTAGCTAAGATAGAGTTAATTTTCCTTCTAGAAGCTGGTATGGTGCTGTGTTTTGGATTTAGTATGAGAATAATGCTGATAACACCCTGATGTTTTAGTTGTTGCAGAGGAGTGCTTACACTAAGCCAAGGACTTTCCAGCTTCTTGCTCTGTCCTGCCAGTGGGCAGGCTGGGGGTGCAGCAGGAGCTGGGAGGGGACAAACCCAGGACAGCTGACCCAAACTGGCCAAAGGGATGTCCCATACCGTATGATGTCATGCTGAACATATAATATGGTGGGGCTGGCCGGGGTAGAGGAGACCACTGCTTGGGGACAGGCTGGGCATTGGTCAGCAGGTGGTGAGCAATTGCATCGTATATCACTTGTTTTGTACATCTTATTGCTATTACTATTATCATTATTATTATTATTATTTCTCTTCCTTTTCTGTCCTACTAAACTGTCTTTTTCTCAACCCATGAGCTTTTACTTTTTTTTTTTTTTTTTTTTTTTTTTTTTCTGATTCTCTCCCCCATCCCATTAGGAGTGGGGAATGAGCAAATGGCTGTGTGGTGCTGTGCTGCCAGCCAGGTTAAACTACATCACTATCATGTACCTTAATTCTGTACAGAGACTACCCTTTGAATTTGCTGGAAGTTTTATGTAAAAATCAGTAGCAGAGAATCTTAGTTTTCAATCCCATATGAAAGTCTGTTTTAGGCTGAAGGGATTAACGGTTCTTTGTTTTCCTCTAGTGAAGGACCAAAGACTACAGTACTGTAAAATGTGTAAACAAACATTTCTAAAGCCAGATGCATATATCACAGCGTATCATTTGCATCTACAGAACTTGCTAGACTGTTTAGATATGTCTTACTTGACAAAGTCCTGATGCGAATGGGGTTCAGAAGTTTCACTGTGTTTTAAGAAAGGACAATTTATCATTTGAGAAGTAAGATTTCAACATTTTAGTTTGCTTGCTAGATCCAATGTCATACAACAAATTATTCCTCTCTGTAGGAAAGGGATCTCCCCTCACCTTATCTTCTCTTCCCCATTCCCACTCTTCTTGGCCCTGGTCCTGCAGTATGAAAGGATCCCTTTGAAACAATGCTGATTTATATGAGAATCCATGTAGGGAATAAAAGTCTGACTTCTTGAGTCAGAAAACAGGTAAGGACATGTATTTATTAAATCAGAATGCTGCTGGGAATGTCATAGATCTCTCATCATCCATTTCAAACAAGTATTTAGCTGCTAATTAGATTAAGTATCTGCTTAAACTGGGAAAAAATGGAAAGTCAGAATGCAAGGGAGTTCAAATCGTTCCTACTGTAACACTGTCATCTGAAACAAGTCTGTGGTATTTAATGTTCTTAGGGGATTTGTTCCCTGGAAATAGATGGGTGAGATGGTGCATTGAAAGTTTTCTATTACTGCTTCATTTTCTAAATACCTATTTTTACATTTTAACATTTAGCTTCATCAGCCCTCCCAGACGCAAGTGGGACAAGCAGCCTCACAATCCAATCTCCTGCATTTGGCTCACAGTCAAGCATCTATGTCTCAAAGCCCAGTGCGTCAGGCTTCCTCTTCTTCCTCCTCATCCTCCTCCTCTTCAGCTTTGAGTGTTGGCCAATTAGTCAGCAGTAAGTATTGCTCCCTGTCTCTCCTTACTTCTCCCCCCTGTTTGTCCTCCTTACTACTGAGTTTCCTAATCTGCTTTCCTTCCTTTTTTTTTTTTTTTTTTTTTTTTTTTTCCATATATTAGATTGTATATTGCTAACTAGAGTGACTCTTACCAATAAGAACTCCTAAGTGCTGTGATGGATGGGGCTTAAGGTAAACATGCCTTGAGAAATTGCAAACAATGCTAAAAATGCTCATTAAAATGGCAGCAGCTGTTAATTGACTTTGTCAACACTGAGCAATTCTTAAAACTCAAATGTAGTTTATGTTTTTCTGAAATTAGAATTTTTTTGAATCAGTCAGTATAATTATATTGCTTAATATTTGGTGGGCAGAGTCTCTTACTTCTGCTTAAGTTGCTTTTTCTTTATTGTGTGTTTGCTTAGTTATTGTAGCAAACTGTTTTACAAAATGTAGCACTGCACAAATCTAGAACAAGAGACCTTTCTTGCCAGGAAAAGCTTGTACAATTTAAGCAACCAAGAACTGTAAGATGTGGGAGAGGAGAGAGCAGCATGCTGCAGTAAAATAACTGAGTTTCGCGGTTGGGATTGTAACAGCTAACTTCCTGGCCAGCTCTTTCTTCTAAGTCACACATTTCAGAGCCTTCACTGTTACCTAATTAGCATTAACTTTGGTCTTCACATAGCAAGAACAATAGGCTGGAAGTATGCATAAGAAGTATTAACAGTTTTTGCACATCTGCAAAAATCTAACTGTATTGGATGGCCTTGTTCAAAGATACACTGTGTGCATACTTCGAGTAAACAGTGTAGCTCACATCGTATTGGTAATGGAAAATATATGACTGATGCTAGCTTGTGGAGGGCTTGGAAAAGATGTTTTGTTTAAAAAAAAAAAAAAATCTTGATTGGATTACTTCAGAGATTGTTTACACGGGAAAATTACTAGCAGAGCAATAGTAGTAAAATTATGCTAGTATAATTCCCAATGTGAATACTTCTATTCAGAAATAAACACAACTACATGGGTAGCTGTAAGTACATAAAATGTATAGATATAGATATAATTACAGTGAAATATACTGCTATTGTTCTGTCAGTAAATTTTCTCATGTAGACAAGCTTCTGGAAAGAAGTTGAATAAGATGTTTCACATTAAAAATTCATAGTTACCCTTTACCTATCTGGGAAAATTGACTAAAATAGCTGGTGAATAATAAGTTTCTTCTCAATTGCTGGTCCAGAATAGCTTGCCTTGCAGACACTGTTATAAAAAAATATATTCTACAATAACTGTTGAGGGGTACTCTACCCCAAAAAGTTATTCCAGTGAATTTCCCCATGTGGATTAGCACTCCACACAATAAAAGCAACCTGGAAGAAGACCTTTTAACTTTACAAGCTAAATCACTTGAAGTTTAGGAGATGCCAGGAAAAGAGTACTTAGTGCAACTGTATCTAACTCCCCTTATAACATGTATTTTGTAATAACCATATGTGTTGTGATTAAAATCACAGAATCACTATTTTTTTCCTCATCCTTCATTCTTTGCATCATTGTTCAAGGGAGGAGTCATGTAATATGGGAGGACACTGTCCCAGGGTTTGTTCCCTACCTGGTTCACTAAACTGTTGCCCAGTTTGTGTGACATCTGAGGTAGGGACTTGTAGAAGGGTGAGGGTTGGTCTTGATTCTGGCAGCAGAGAGCTGTGGAGCTGCAGCTCTGTCTGCAACATAATTACGGTGCAATGGCAGACAAGTCACATACAACAGATTTTTCACAAGTGTTGCCTCAATATCCAGCTTGAGACTCTGGACTTTAATTTACAGAAGAACGTGGCACTCACAATTCAAAGTGCACTTTTACTGTGGAACTGTATAAAGCACCATTTAAAGCCACAGTCTAAAAAATCATCTTCTACTTGACCTTGACTGGGTAGCCAAAAATGCCTTTGCCTTAATATCTGTCCACTCGTCTGTGAATGAGAAGGGGAAGACCCTCATCTTATAGAAACACAAGAAAATAAATTAAGATTTCAAAAAATAGAAAAGCTCAAGAGGAAATGAATAACTATGTCTTTGGTGAAGAGCTTTAGCAGAGGTCTAGGGCCACACACTGAACAAGTTAAAAGGCAATAATTTAATCAGTTCCTCTGTAACGAAGCACAATTCATCTTGTGCGCTGGACAAGGCAGGAGTCTGTGGAAAAAAATTGCCCGGTGCTCAGACCAGCACAGCAGGCTGCTGTTGTCCCAGCATTTTTAACTTCTTAGTGTTTATTTGTGCAACTCAAAGGTTGTTCTTTTAGCTTCATTTTTTGCTTGGATATATTTCAAGGTTGTTACAAAAGCAGAATAGTAATGTGAGTCACTCATATGATGAGATAATACTTATATTCCAAGCTGGAAATATGAGATCTTCTGCTGGTTGAATGGATGAAGAAGCTGATAGGTTGTGTTATCATCTTGTTTGTCCTGCTCTAAAAGGGAATAAGACACACGCTGTGCTCATGGGTTTGGCTGAGGGCAGAGGCATACAAGGCACAGGAATATCAGTTCAGGGGAGAGGGGGAGATGCACAAAAGAACATAAACTTTTTTTACTTGTTCCTCTCAGGCTTGACTTCTTTAACACCTGTTCTGTTCCAATCCCATTACTTCCTCACACCATTCTTCACACAATCTACATTCCCTTGGCCGCGGTGCTTCATTCCTCAACTTTCTCACTGCTGTTCTTTCCCCCACAGTCCATCATCCCTCAATTTCTATTCTCACTTTAGTCCTCTTCCAGCTTACAGATGGTCTCTGTCCCTAGACCATCTCTGTGTTCCTTTTACCAGCATTCTTATCAGGCAATCACTGTCCTCTTCTGTCTTGCTTTATCACTAATACTGCCTCTTTTTTCCCCGATTTTCTTTCCTCTACCCTATTGAGTCCTACTTTCTTTCTGTGCACATCAGACCCTCTCTCCCTCCACTCCAAACCCAGATTCCCGCTCTTTTTCCCTTCATTTCTTTTTCTTCAGATTCAGGGTTATTTTTTTTTTTTTTTTTTGCCTCTTCTGTGTCTAAATCCACTTCCACTCTCCCTGAAAGTCATTGGAATAGTGTGGAAAATGATGACCAGAAGAGAAGCAAGTCAGTCTCCTTGACTTTACTGTCATCATGGCCCAAAGCAGGCCAGATCCACAACCATAGCAGGAGGCGTTCTTCTCCATCTCCTGCAGTCTTAGGCTCAAATGTTCTCAGTACGGAGAAAAACATAAAGAAAACTCCATGCAGAGGTGTAACAAATCTCTACCAAGGAAATAGAAACTTTGGAAGCTCACCTGGCTGGACTTGTTAGAGACAGATTGTTACTTGGGATGGCAAGAAGTCTACTACAGACATGAAAGTTATCTCCCTGACATCTATCAAGGCCAAGCTTCAAATGGCAGGAATACAGAAGCTTCTAAAACAATAGAGTTTTGTGTTTTTTTAATTAATTAATTTATTTATTTTTAACCTGGGCAGAACAACATATTTTATTTACCTCATTCTCAGAAGTGGTTGAGCTCTCAAATTTGTCTTATAATGGCAAATGCCAGGCAAACTTAGCCATAGTTAATACCTTGAAGTGATCATGAATGGAACAGAGAAGATAGTTGGAGTTTTTCTCCTTTGCCCAAAACTGAAGAACAGCTTGATTAAATCAGTAAGTGGGGAACTCAGGACAAAGAAAATACTTTTCATACAAGTAGACTGAGGGCTGTGTTGTCCATGGGAATTAATTCATTGGGACCCGGGTCTTAAGAGCATTCTAAAGGGGGAGGGTGATTATAGGAATTGCCTGTAAAAAAAAAAGTGTGATGATAATGGCAAAAGAATATAAAGTTGTGGAACTTATTTTTCAGGCTTCATCCAGTCCCTAGCTGTTCAAGACCAAAAGGGTGCATAATGCGAGGGAGAGATCAACAAAACAGTTATCCTTTATAGTTATCCAGCATATTCTTGATAACATTTAGCCAACCACAAACTGGATTTAACACTGCTTGCATAAGCCTGCTTGAGGTGACATGTAAGTGCCAATGTTCCAGAGAACAAGAGAGCTACCTGCTAGTTTCTAGTAATGTGAAAAGAGCCTACAAGAAAGAGGAAAATACAGTCATTTCAGTAGGAAAAGATCAAACCGCCCGTGTAACAAAACATGAAAAGTAAAGCAAGATGCATTTTTTACAGTTTTTCATTGTTGTTGATAATAGCACCTTTTTAGATAAATAGTCTTAATTGATCTTCATGAATTTAAAAATTGCTTTAGGAGTATGAAAACCCATTTGCATACAACTGTGCCTGCACATGGGGAAACAAGTGGACAGAAAGTGCCTCCCTGTTGCAGGCACTTTCCCACTTGCAGAATACAGTCAATTTCTGGGTGCAGATCCCTGAAGGGTAGGGTCACTTCTATGCCAAGCACATGGCCCATGATGGGACAGAGCCTTCTTAGCATCCCAACACCTTCAGTGGCCAGCAGAGCTTTATTTTACAAGCGTTCAGTTGAAACCTAGAGCCTGCCAAAGTCTGTCCAAAGTCTTTTGTGGGATAAGGCCTGCAATGAGTCAGTGGTCATGAAATAAATCCATAGGCCCATGGGCAGCAAGAAACAGAGAAACAGAAAACAAGAGGCTTGTGGCCTCCTGAATATCTCTTTAACTGTTTTACGACTTGTGAGGCAGGAATATGGTTATTTTCAATTTCTCATTCATTCCAAAGCTGTAGTCCAGCCTTCCAGAGTCAAGTATCTCAGTAGAGATTCACCATATTCCAGAAACTGTTGCCAAATGTAATAAAGTTCAAGACAAATTCAGCTACCTTATTTTATTAACAGGGTTGCTTACAGCAACTTCAGTAGTTAAATAATTGGTTCAGGCAAGGCTCTGCACACTTACCTAGAGAGAGTAGCACTCTCTACCAGAGGTCATGTCGTATGAGTGAAATTATTAAAATCCCTTGTTAAAAGGATCAGGATTGGTCTTTAGTAACTTCAGTGTTTCAGGTTCTTTGTGTTTATTCATTTCAGTTTTCATTCTAGTCATATTTTCTTTATGATATTACATTTTTTAACATTTCCAAACTTCTAAGAAAGTGCATTTCCTTAATCTCTTACTACTTCCCTTCATTTATTTTATAGATTCATTCCTCTTGTGATGTCCCATAATATTTTATTTTATTTTATTTTATTTTATTTTGTTTTATTTTATTTTATTTTATTTTATTTTATTTTATTTTATTTTATTTTATTGTCCTTTTTTTTTTCCGTGCACTGTTTCATTCTTCATAGCTTCTCCCTTCATCCTCACTCCATCATTCCTCACCAGCAACCAAGGCTAGCTCTTCTTAAGACAAACAATTATGTTTCCAGAGAAAGGACATTTTAAAAGAAGGTCTGCCTAAGTAATGACTGCAAGATTCATCTCCATTCTTCGTGCCCTTTCTATGCATGTTTTTTTTTTTTTCATGTTGTTTTATCCTTTCTTTCCTTTGCTTTCTCTTCATTCAATTCTACATTGTCATTTCTCCTTTTTTACATTTCATTTTTTTCTTCTCAGAGGCACCCCTCTTCTTATTTCTTTACCTTTCCTACCATATATTCTCTTTGTGGAAATTGCTGTTTGTTTTCCCCTCGTGCTTGGAGATTTGTGTCTCCATGAAGGTCCTTTCTTCCTTCCAAATTCATTTTACTGTTATCTGTTACTATTAAATTAAAATGCCTCCCACAAACAAATTATTCTCTTTCCCATGAGCTCCAGTCTATTTCTCATTAACAGTGTTTTGTCCCACCTCTCTCATCCAATTTACATTCTCTTGGACTTCCTCTGCCAGCTCTTTCTCCCCCTGTCTGACTTGGGAAATCACCTATAATCCCTCCCAAGGCAGAATTCTGCACAACAGAAATTTGCTTTCTCTTTCAGGGTTCATTGATTCTCTGTAGCAACTCTTTCCTGTCACTATTAAAATCACAAAGACTTTGCATTCACCAACAAACTTGTGGAATTTTGAAAGAATTCAAAAGTGGGAGTAGTATTTCCTTCAAAAGGAAAAAAAAATTGTTTTCAGTACAGGAAAGCCTGTGGATTTTTTTCTTCTTCTCTGATCACCCACCTTCACCATTTACCAGGACATTTGGGGGAATTTTAGCTGCCTTCCTTTTTGTTCTTCTGCTATACATATGTCCCATACAGTGGTCCCAGACAACTCTCATCTTTGTTCAGTGCCTGCTAGTTTAATAGACACAGCAGCAATAGAGTATGGAGCCATAATGTACCTTGGGAATATTTACTCTAAATACTGAAACTGTAGGTCCTAACCACTCAATGAGTTTGGTATTGTTTATTTTCCTCTTGGCACTGTGCAGCCTTCTCTAGGATATCCACTTAATTTGAAGAGCATCAGTTTATTTACAGTCTTCAATCAACTACTCTTCCTAAAATGTGAAGTAAACTATCCACTTAAGTGTTCTGAGAGCTCAGAACTTATTAAAAACAAATACCTTATCTATTTGTGTATATTTATGCATGTGTATGTATTAGTCCACAGTGTCCAAGATTATGTATTGATGGCATTTTAATGGCAACAGAGTAAAACAGACCGGTGCTGTTATATGATATCAGTAGGAAAAGCTTCATAGTACTGTGTGACTAACACGAAGCTGATAGAATTCAAGGGACTATTTCTATGGATTTCAAAGGGCTTTGAATCACACCTGAAGTAGTAGTGGTTCTGATTTGATACAAACACTGTTTTTCCTAGAGTTCATAGATGAAAGGATTCAGTGTTTTTGTCCACCCATTAGCACGTTCTACCTCCTAAAGACACTATATAAGAGTGAAGCCTTTTTGTCAACAAATGCTATGCCATATATATCTACTCCCATATTACTGAAGTGCATCATAACTTTCTTTCTTATTTTAAGGAGACCTCAGCCTAATTGTTCCATCATCCAAGACCCCCAAGCAGGAAAGGACTTTTCATGATACTCAGTTTTCTAAGCATTGTACCAGAAGAATTCAGCAGAACATGACAATTTCTGTATAACCATGAGCAAGCATATGACCCCTTAGCTTTCTTAACTTCCTTATTATTCCTCGCAGGAGTTTGAGGGGGAGAAGGGTTACAGGTGACAGCAATAGAGTTTGCTACCTTGAGAGTTCTCTGGGAACATCTGAAATGTACTTTGTCACATCCCTGACCACCCTAGTCAGAGGCATTAAAAGGAAGGAAAGCAGTGAGGAAAGACACCATGTTAGTGCAATTTACTCAAGGGAATGTTTGAGGCCATTATAATTTACGATATTCTGTACATGTCTCATTTGCTCTTCAGAGAACCAAAGGGCTGATAAGCGTCCTATCTCCACTCTGTATCTATGAAAATCGCAACTGGAATGCTAGGTAGACTGTGGATAGGATAAGTAGGAATATTTCACATCCGCAAAGGCAATTACTTTTCAAATCTGTGTAGCCTCTCTAATAGCTCCTCACTACTAATAAGCAAATAATATGTATCCTAACTTTACACTGATTGAGTACATGGATGTATGTACAGGTGAGCTCAAGCACAGCACTGACAGCAGGAGCATGGTGCATTGTCAAAACTAGGTCCAGCCTGTGTATGTGTGTGTGTTTACCTGTACACGTAGTTCATGTGGTCCATAGTTACACAGATGTCTATTTTTTAAATCCTGTTTCTTCATGTGCTTCTTTCACTCAGGCTTTGAATAGATATAGGTTGAATTTATATAGCAGAAAAACTTCTTCCTCTGTCTCTATTATTGGACTAAAAGATTTTTTATAAGACATTTCCATTATAAGGGAATTTTACATCAGGTTTATAAACCACTGAAAATAAAAGCCCTGTTACTGTACTGCTGACATGCCCTTAGCTATAGCAGCACTAGCAGGAGCCACTGTAATATAGGGTTCAGAATAGTAATGTAGTCTAGCATTGTCCTTGGACAACTGCTTGCATTTACAGAAATTGATAGGTTATTGTGCTGCAAACTTTTCACCTAAGAAGTCTGAGGAATGAGGTGAAGAACAATAGAGATATCTCGCTGGGAGAATGGCTTCACTACACGCAGGATTGCACAACACTTTGAAATCTTCCACCATCCCAGTCCCATGCTGTCTCCAGCTTGGCAAACGCTTTCATTTAGCCAGGGATCAGTAGCTTGGGGGGGAAAAAAGTTCCATTCTCCAGCTGTTGTGTCATTTCCCTTGATAAGTCCTAAATTGACCGAGTTATCCAGCACCAAAGGAGCTTTCCTGTGGTAGACATGTTTTATTATGTGCCCTTTCAGGGACAAAGGCTTCTGTGTCAGTAAAACCGCTATGGAGAGGAAGGACAGATTTATTCTCACAGCATCATAAGCATTATCTTCTGAGGGGCTAATGTAAAAGTAACAAATTGTGCAGCATTACCATCCAAAACCTAATGGCTGATGTTGCAAATACGCTGCTCCTTGATTATCAACCTGATGGGAGGCAGAAAGAGAAGCTTGAAAGGCTGCTTCTCACAGAGGCATCTTTAAAAGATGATTTTTAAATGAAAGAGGATTTTTTTGTGTTTGGGCTTGTTCCTCTGCTGGGTTAGTTTGGATGCTTGGCTGGTGGTTTGAGCTGGTTGTTGCAGAAAAGGGAAGGAAGGTTTATGAATTTCCTTATTTAGCATTAATTTTAGATAAAGTGGAAAGTATTGTGAAAAAAAAAAAAACAGTTTGTGTGCATGTTTAGCAGTCCCCATAGACTGCAAATAAATATATTAACAGCTGCCTTTATTCTGTATGTAATGAGAAAGGAACAGAGGCAACACAACTTGTCAACAGTGGGGGAGATTTTGCAACGCAAAAATGAGTGTGGAGCTCAGCCACTCCCTCGCTCTGAGGTGAATTGGCCTTTTCTCAGGAGTTCAGCAATGAAATATGTCTTTGAACATCTTTCACCACCACTTGGAAGCACGGCTGCATAGTTAGCATTTTAGCAATCTGAACATGCTTCGTAACACACCTAGCAAGGCAAGCTTGTTTCTGTTTGGGAAAGAAGCGAAAGGGAGAAGTATTCTATAATTAAAAATAAACATGAACAGCCTGACAATGAAACATGGGGTAAGCCTAGCCCACTCGTACGTAACATGAAGAACTGACACGATTCAAAAAATATTTCAACAGATCCTCAAACAGCCACTGGAGAAGTGGATGGGGTGAATCTGGAAGAAATCCGAGAATTTGCCAAAGCTTTTAAAATTCGGCGCCTGTCCCTTGGCCTGACACAGACTCAAGTTGGCCAAGCCCTAAGCGCCACCGAAGGCCCAGCCTATAGCCAGTCTGCCATCTGCAGGTAACAAGTTACATCATAAACTCTCCTCTACTCTCTTTGTTCTTCAGAATTATTCAGTTTATTGTGAGAAGCATGCTCAGATTTGAGTCATATGTCTTTAGAATGTATTAGTTATTCTTGGATTTAAACTAGCCAATGATGTTGGTATCTGGCAAATAAGATGTTCTTCTTGTGTAGCCCTGAAGTAATGTTAGTCTTTTTTTTTTTTCTTTTTTCCTTCTTTTTTAAACAAGTGAGAAAAAATATTCCTGGCATCAAGACTTAATTCAGTAGACAAGCTGGAGACCCTGCTGGTGCTGGATAAGCAACAGCTGACCCTCTTCATACTGTGCCATTTTCTACAGATAGGGTTACTGAACAAATATTTCATGGCTGCATCCCTGCTAAGTTAAAACTTGTATTACTATGGTTAGCACTTCACATATAGGATGTTAATGGTGATTTACCTAGGCAACACAGAAGGGAAAAAATTATCCTTCCTGCTATCTTGCAAACCAGAAGCTATTCATCTTTTAACAACTAAATGTTTAATTAAAAAATAAAAATAAAAATAAATAAAAATAAAAATAATAAAAATAAAATGACAACCCATATATGCAAAGCAGGAGTGGAAATCTGTCCTAATCATATGAAATCATAATACAGTCTTGACAGAGTTAGTTAGAAGCAAACACCGTATATTCACGTACGTGTGTTACAGTAATCCCATGTTTATGCATGAGGTAACAAACACACTTAGGTAACAGCTTTTTCCTCTTGGGCAATGCCTTATAGTCCTCCATCAGTGAAAGCCAAGAAACCAACTCTAAGCTCATTTAAGTGGATTTTGTTATTGGTGATCCATGAAATGCTCTGTCTTTTTATCTGCTCTTTATATTTTTAATGTATTCCCCATAGAACGGAAGTGTACTTTTCCTGCAGTTTAAGACTAAGGTTATAAATAACATCAGTATGGGGTAGTGAGCTTGCAGCTCACATTTTGCTCAATGATTTTCCATAAAACCCATTGATTGTTGTTAAATACAAAAAGCTCCATAGGATCCTCTCACTTCTATGGCCTCCCCTACTGTTTTTTCTTATAAGATACCTCCCTGTAGAAAATAACCTTTATTCAGTCTATACAAGGATACTACTGCTGGGAAATTTGTTTCAAGACTTGTATATCGTTATACCAAACAACATGTACTGCAGTATCAACACTAACAAGCAATGCCAATGATATGAATGCTATTGCTCCCTGTTGCTAAGAATTAATATTTTTTTTCTTTTGTATGGCCAATTGGTAAAGAATGCCTAAAACAGGTGGAGTTTTTAGCAATTGCCAATTTGTTGTAGCCTTAAGATGCTGTTTAACATACTATACTTTTAAGTGATAAATTGCAGTTTCCTTTGCTTTTGTCTAGTTTGCTGTGTCCTCATTTCCTCCACCTACCTCATGTCTGAGAAAACCACTGGGGATGGTTTGAATTTTACTAAGAGAAAGTTTCTTCACTAATCTATTATCATGAAAACCCAAATAAAGAGGAAGTTGGAGCACAGACATGGCTAACTAAAACCCTAAATGTGGAGACCTTTGACAGAGGGCAAATTTTGCCCCCTTAGAGGGGTAAATGGCTCAGAACAGGATACAGAACTGGATGCAAAAGCTGGTCCCAGATACATGCAAAGTTATCTTTTTCTTTTTTTTTTTTTTTCCTTCCTTTGACCCTCACAAATGGATCTCATTTTGGGGTGTTATAATCTGCTATGACTGTGCATTTCTTGTTAAGCACCAAGACATGCTGCTTCAGTGGCAGTTTGCCACTCCTTGTAAATAGTAGGTTTAACATTTCTTTTAATGGTAACAAAGGAGATTCAATATAAACTCCAGGATAATGGAAAGGGCAGTAAGGTAAGCAAGTTGAACAACCAACTTGGAGGCAGAAGTAGAGTCTTCCAGTGCCCTTTGCAGGTCATATCAGCAATACACCACTTATGCCGGTATGTTCTGCATGCAAATAATGGCACTGTCTTAACTTGGCACAAAGAGTTCTAAAACATACGCTTCTGACTGAAATATCACTGGACACCAAGGAAGGACACCATGCAGTCGATCCCACGTTAGGATGCCAGGAACTGGTTACAAATTCTTTGCCATGTTACTATTTGAAATTATTTCTTGTCTCATTCTTTGTTTGTGAGAAATGCTTTGTTCCTTGCTGAAGTATTTTTTGCAGCTGCCACATGCCGAATATAGACACTAAAAATCACCAACTCCAGCCACCAAGTTGTTTTGCACAAAAGCATTGATTCGGTCAGTCTCACCTCCCAGGCACGTTGTGATTAGCAACAGCAGCAGTGTTTGAGCACTGGGTGGGTTGGAGAGGGCAGCAACACCGTGCAATAATTGTCACCTTTCTGCAGTGTTAAATGCGGCAACGTATGATGGTGTGGACGTAGGTGAAGTGGAGAAATACAAATGGGTGGCATCAGAGGAACCAGGATGATTTTTTAATGCATAGCAAGAGAGGATGAACTTGATAAATGAAAGAAACAAGTACTTATAAGAACTGAAGAATGAACTCAGCTCTTCTGCTTGTTTTTGAAAGGATTAAAGCTTTGTGTAGCTGCTTTTCCAGATGTTTTATAATACTTGTAAAATCTGGTTTGGCAAAATACTTTTGATGGCAAAATGATATATAGAAGACTTCATTTACAGGAAATGATATCATTCTGGTACAGTTTGTAGAAATCCCACAATAAACCCAGCTTGGTGCCACAGCATATTAGTAGACTATTATGTTGGGTTTCATCTGGAAAACATGAGTCTGTCTTTGCGCATTGTGGGGGTAGTCAAGATAATTGCAAAGTGTCCAGCTGTTTCAGATGAACACCACCGGAGCTATGGGAATCTGTTTCCAACCCAGAAAAGGGATATAGCGTTAACTTGCAAACAGTGAAAATTGCTGAAAAATGAAAGGAAAGGAAACTTGATATTCAGAGGCTAGTAACTGCCATTGGTTTGTATTATTAAAGCTGTGGTATTTGGACAAGGTGGTAATGGGGAGAAAACAAAGGGATTAATCGCAAGGATGAGATGATAAAAATCAATTGCCTTTGATGTCATTTCCTGTAATTAGACTTAGCCTTAAGGGTTTTGAAGATCATCAGAAATATGAAAATGGTACGCATAACCTGTGTTACTTAGTGTGCTTAGAATTTTGTTGTAGTGTTCGTTTTGTAATAAATATCTAGCTATATAATTATATTTATAGATATACCTATCTGATAGTTTTCGTAATCCATTGTAAATTACCTCTGCCAGTCAATTAGTCAGGCAGGCAGGAAGTCCCACCCTGGCAGAGCATCAGTGTAAGACTCTTCTTTCTCAATTTTCCCTCAGACACACCATCCTGAGAAGCCACTTTTTCCTACCACAGGAAGCCCAAGAGAACACTATAGCTAGCAGTCTGACAGCCAAACTGAACCCTGGCCTTTTGTATCCTGCCAGGTTTGAAAAGCTGGACATCACCCCTAAAAGTGCCCAGAAGATAAAGCCGGTGCTTGAGCGGTGGATGGCTGAGGCTGAGGCCCGCCATCGAGCAGGTATGCAGAACCTTACCGAGTTTATCGGAAGCGAACCATCCAAAAAGCGCAAGAGGCGTACCTCATTCACGCCACAAGCCCTTGAGATCTTGAATGCCCACTTTGAGAAGAACACGCACCCCTCTGGGCAGGAAATGACAGAGATTGCAGAGAAACTGAACTATGACCGGGAAGTAGTTAGAGTTTGGTTCTGCAATAAGAGGCAAGCACTGAAGAACACAATTAAACGTTTGAAACAACACGAGCCTGCGACAGCAGTTCCTATGGAGCCCTTAACAGACTCTCTGGAAGAAAACTCCTAAAAGCAAAACAAATCAAAACCACACAAAAAAAAAAAAAAAAAAAAAAAAAAAAAAACTGCACCAACAGAAATGTAACCATTCGAACTTTGAAAATACCTGTTCATCACCCTTGTAAGTAAAAGACTGAGAAAACTACAAGAAGGACAGAACAGTTTATAAATGTCCATGGGTTTTCCTATATAAAAACAAAACAAAAAGCTACACAACACTTAGTGTGTGTGTGTGTGTCGTAGAATTAGTTCCCCCCAAAAAAAAGCCAGTTTTTTTTTAATGGACTTAAAGTAAACCAAATAACTGCTTACTTTTTTCTGTATATTATGAAAATGTGAACACATTTTAAGGAAAAAAGAAAAAAAAAAAAGAAAAAAAAAAAAAAAAGAAAAAACTTTTATCTGTTTAAAAGAGAATACAAGCCTGCCACCTGGAGGAGTGATTGTAGCCTTTCAGGTATCAAGTGCTGATTCACTATGAAAACTATTAACCAAAGTCAGAAACATGGCATTGCAAACTAGATTGTTAGTCTACTCTTTTATGGGTGTAAAATTGTGTTATGAATTTTTACATTTGTATTTTGAAAAGATAAAAACAACAGGATTAATTTCTCTCATCCTTGATCATACCCCCTGCAGGTGTGTACAAACAGGTGTTAAAGCCATTCCATCTTGGTCACCTCCGTTTCTTTTGTTTGCATTTAGTCAACATTTTTGCAATCTCCAAGTGTTTGGGTGCCAAAAATCATTTGTTTTTATTGTGATTTGCGGGGTTTGGTATTTCTCTTCTAAGGGTGTAAATCTTGGTTTGCATTTATATTTTTTAATTTTTTTTTTCTGACTCTTTTTGCTGCCTTCTACCCTGAGCTCATTCTCCACTCCTTCCCCATACCCTCATAACCCAGTACTCTTTGAAGATTTTTAAAAAGAAAAGTGCAACCTAAACACTTTTATATTGATATGCTGAAATGCAATAGAGGACAAGGAAGGAAGGATTAGAATTGTGTCTGATGAACTGTTAGCTCACACTGAACATTGTGTTTATTGTCAACTGCATAGCTTGGGATTTCTCTGTCCTTTGGCCACAAACCTGGAGAGGTTACCAAAACTCATTTTGTAGTATAAACATAAACTACACACTTGGTTCAGTACTGCATCTATGTCATAGTTCTGTTTGAAGCAATTTCTCTCCAAAGTCTGCTAGCCAAAGAAATTTCTTGAGATTCTGATGAAAACAAGCAGACCAAGAAGTGATGAGGATGGTCTGATCATTACATTACAGTGGACTGCCTCACTGTTAGTGCTTGGTTCCTTCTGCCTTTTTGGTCATCCCAATATTTATGTTTGCCCTGTTGAATTCTTCAATGGGAGGGTGGGTTTCTGCAGGTATCTGCTGTGATCACTGGCTAGATTAAGCAATCTTAATTTAGGAAACCCATTGAATATCCTTTGGAAATAGTGAGATTGGTCACCTGCAGTGTTTCAGGTGAATTCTCCTTTAAAGGCAACTTTCTATGACTTCCATGTTGATGGGACAAGCATCTTCTAAAATACTGTGATCATTGGACTTAGGAGTGTACCAAGGCTCACATGGAGGTTTTTAAAGGTTCTGGATGGGTTATGGGTGGCCCATGAAGGTTACCTGCAATTTTCGTCTTGTGCTGATTTCTGCTCCAGCCTCTGGACTTTAGCCCATTGTTAGGATGTGAGCTGCCTCATGATCAGGGCTTACCACAAATTAACATCTGACATTCGGTTCAACTTACTGTAGAGGAAGTAGAGTAAAAGTTCTGCTGGTATAACTCCTGATTGCATTCACTGACCTCAGGATCATTGTACTGGATTTTTGGTTGTCTAGCCAAGACATTGAAGAAAACTTACAAAGTACTGGGGTTTTCAAATAGCACCCCTCTTACAAAATTACGTTTTCAAGAGCTCAAAAAAAAATTAGTGAAAGAAAGGGGCTTCCACTGATTTCACTGGGCTTTGAATCTGGCCCTCACTATTTTATTAATGGGATTTGCCTTGTAACATAGGGTATTTGCTGCACGGCTGGTAGAGTTTTAAGGTTTCAGAGATAGTCATCTCTGCCAGAAACTGCATCTAAACGTGAGCGCTCCCAAAGGTCAACGTTGGAGAGCACTGAGGATCCAGTACTCGGGGCTGGGCTCATGTCCAGTGAATGCATTTTAGGCTTTAAGCTTCAGCAGGGTATGTTTAAGGATATTTTCAGTATTGCTTTTATGAGGAGGAGAGTGTGAATTGTTATTGACTCTTTTCCGACTGTTGATATATAATTATCTGTTGGGGGAAAAAAAAATAAGCAACCACAGGTAAATTGTGTGAGGGACAAAAAAGCCACTTTACCCAAGCTGAGCATGTGAAATAGCCTCACAGCAACATCTGACCCTCTGGGTTCTTTTTCCCCCCTCTATCATTGGATACCTCTATCCGTGGATATATATATCTCTGATATCTATACCAAACAGAGCTAAACTTATGGCCACAATTTGATTTACATAATGGTCAGGAGACCACCCAGAAGCCAGCAGGGACGCAAGGAAGAACAGATACCAATTTGGAAGTGGATGTTCCTGAAGCCCTACCCATGTCTCCAGTATGCTGCTAATTGTCTGGTCATTAATGCCATGAACATTTTACCTGTTCGTCCACCCTAGAGACCGTATGCCCTCCCTTTGCCCCTATCATCAACAGCCTGGGAACAAAAACATCAACCATTTGTTGTCTAAAATCTAAATTTCCAGTTCTCCCAGGGATTGTGCTAAATTTTGTGAAGAAAAAGTCCCCCTAGAAGAAAAGTTAGTTAAACGGTGTACAAAAGCTACTAAATGTTTAAAACTATGCTGGCAGCAGTTATATAAGCTCTTTTCTGTTCCACAGTACATATCAGAAGGATATAACTAGGACAGTGAAAATGTAAAATAAATATAAATCGCCAGCTTGGAAGAAAAAATGATGTTCATCCCACAGTCTTAAAACCATTCATGTGCAGTGATTTTTTTTTACAGTTTTCTAATTTTGTATTATGTTTTGTAAATTATTTATAAAGTGTTGTAATGCTTCTTATATTAATTTTTTTATAAATAAATTTTTGCTATGAGGCATAAATGGTGCCTGAACAGATTCTTAGGAAGACAAATTACATGTGAGTCATACATCTTTGGGGGGCCATAAATATTTTGTTTTATTTTGTTACCGGTAACATTTCTGGTTTCCATTTGTAAACAAATTTCATGTATCAATTACATTTGAATACCTTTTAATTTTGCATGTGACTAAAAGATAGATTGCTACCAGCAAATGAAACAAAAGTCTCTTCAGTCATATGTGAAGGTTTAATGGTTTTCCAATTTATTGATCATTGAATTTTTTAATATATATAGAGAGAGAGAGATAGTTATTATTTGAATAATGAACCAAGGGTTCACTTGCTGTTCTGATTTTGTCTTTTTATGTTTTTTCACTAAAAAGCTATTTTGGACAGTTGAAGAAATCAAATGCATTCAAACAGTTCCAGTTTCTTTATGTTATTATTGAAAAAAAAAAAAGGAAAAAAAAAAAGAAAAAAAAAAAAAGAAAAAAAAAAAAGAGAGAGAGGGAGAGGGAGAACAAGAAAGCAAAAAGGAGCTAGGAAGGAACAAGTAGAGGCGTATCAAAGAACTCAAGCTATAACCAAAAAGAAATATGTAAAATGCCTTTGCTCGTCTTCTCAATGCTGGACCAAAGCTCAATGTATGTAGGTATATGCACATTGTATAGATATGGCTAAATGTTGCTGACAATCTCGCAATACTAAACTGTTACTATTAAAAAAAAAAAAAAAAGAAATACAAAAATAAAACTGTTCATCAGTGTTTTACCTCAGCACTCTACTTGTACCCAGTTATTGACCAACATTCAAATAAGAAGATAAGAGAGGAAGTTAATTTCCATGTCATGGTTGACTGTAAAATCTGTTTGGATAACATTTTGTAATGAGCTTTTTGTCATGTGGTTTGCTTGTTTCCAACTTGAGATTATGTGGGGCACATTTGTTTATTTATTGTTAAAAAGTGATATTATTATTATTATTATTATTATTATTACAATTATTATTATTATTTTTGTCCTATGTGCTATAATCTACAGAATGGTCACCAGGGTCACTTATGAAGCACTGCAAAGAGATCTGTTTTTCCATGCATGGAGCATGCATCGGGAAAGATGGCAGTACAAAATGGACTGTATTGTGTTGTTAAAAAAATGCTAATAATTCCAAAAGGAGTTGATGTGGTGGACTTGTGACCAAGAAACCAAACTGGATATTTAAAAGCTCCTTACTACTCTGACTTTGAAACCAAAGCTGATTTATCTGCACAGGTTGCTTAACATGAAAAATAAGTAAATAAATAAAAAATAAAAAACTGACAAAAACTGTACTTAATCTAGAGCAATATCTGTATGGTCAGTAAAGCTGCACTTTGTGTATTTCTTAACAGCTTCAGATCTGTCACTTTTAATTTGTACCATAAAAAATAAAGAATTGTTTGACATGAAAAAGAAGCTCCTTTCATGTGTTTGTCTTAAATCTCATGCATTATTCACATCATCAGAGCTCATGTAATTTCACATCCGTTCAATACAAAAATAGCTAAATGCGTAAAAGAAAGGAAGAATGAAAATCCATTTGCACCGATGAGCATCACTTTATCTGCAAAACTAAACGCTGTTTCTGTACCCCGAGTGGGCATGTACATTGGTGATGTCTTATTTTCTCCACAGATATGCCAAGCAGAGGATCTGTGAAAGGAATATTGCAGAGTCATGCAGGTGAGTGTGTTTTATCACCCACGCTGAGAGGAGCACAGCGGGTGTGAAGTCCCCAGCCGGTGAATCTCCCAGTACCCCCCAGCTCCCATAGCAAAGCCAGGTAAGCAATGGAAAGGGAGTATGGCAGTGAGCTTGGTTCAGCCTTTCAAATGGCTTCCATGTCTTTGCAGAGCTCTTGAAGCTCATTTTTTTTACTTATTCCTACACATCTTACTCATTTTGTTAGTGATGATGATGTTAGGTAGCAGAAATGCCCATTGTTCAGGCCATTTGCACTGAGTCATGTTGAATTCTGCCTAAATGTGTAATTCTGAAACACTAACAATTTTTGAGAAATAAATTCATTTTTTCTTATAAATTTGTGGGGGCAAGGCCTAGAAAAAGAAGTTCTGACAGTATTAGAACATTTTGTTTAACACTTGGGAACAACACTTTTGAAGATTTTTCCTCTGATTTTGTTAAATATTGTTTTACATTTCCAATACCATATATTGAATAATCAAAAAGGAAAATAAAATATTCACTTAAACCTAAAATTCCGGGAATATCTGGGATATTTGTTTATCCTGATTTTTTCCAGATGGCAATTTCCCTTGTCTGTTCATTTTTTACTACATTTTCAGAGATATGTATAAGGTGAAGGAGAGAAAGGTAATTTTCCTGTAGACATGATGATACTCTCTTTATAAGCAGGGCAGAGATAATAGAGATATAATCTTTTGTTAGACCAGCTTGTATACGTGGAAAAATTAGTAAAGCTTTTAAGTGCAGAAAGCTTTCTTTGGTCTGACACAAAAGCAGCTGAGTCCAAAGCCAAACAGAAGTTGAGAACAAGGAGAACTAAGTTGTTAGGGTACCATGACGATTTGAAGTCACATATTAATATTATTTAGTGTCATTTATTTGTTCCATGGGATAAGGCATGATATACCCGTTTCTGTTCAGAAGTGGTGAGTACAGGTTTCTACACAGCACCTGTGCACAGGGAGTGCTTACACCATTCATCAGCCATATTTCAGACCCATCTACTTACATGATACAAGGATGTGAAGACTAACCCTATGTGCTTTCCCAGAAGGCACTAAAATGTGAAAATGTATAGTTTCATTCTATAGTGATAAAGCACAAAGTAAACATAGATTAAAGGCTTCTTCCCCCCACCCACTTAAAAATGCAGAAGTTTATCCTTGGGTCTTATTTTATGTATTTTAGGTGCCTCACAGGCACATGATCCTACCTACCATTACTTAAATTACCCGGATCTGTTTTGTCACATGAAACAGTGATTTTGCAAATTGAATCAATTACTTTTACATTGATCACTGAAAGCTCAAAATAGATCCTGCTGAAATGAAACTGTAAGACCTCACACCCCATACTGACTGCTTAAACATCATATTTCTAGAACATGGCTATGGCAGTAGTCTGCAGCTCCCTAAATGCAACATTAAGGACAAAGATCTTTAGAAGCACAATTCTTTCCATGGTCTCTCTTTTACACTTCTTGCAGAAAAGAACATATTTGCAGTATTCTTATCACACAATCATAAGTCATTCCTGTGCCCTGTCCGTCCCTTAAGTCAGGTGAGATGGAAAGAAAGCTGGAACCAAGAGAACTACACAGTGAAGACTTGTTTGTATGTGGCCTAATCCCCTGTGCAACCACTTTATGACTGGTCACAGTCTAAATTTTATCTGGAAGAAAAACTTATAGTATTAGCAGGGTTTTAGTAAGAAAAAATTATCTTATGCTGACTGAAACTTCAATTAAGAAAGCATTCAGGGAGCCAAACAGACTGATAAAGAGGAAAGGGTCTCTTGGGGTTTGGTTTTTAATCTGAGAATTCAGATTCAATATGAATTGTTCCCATATGAGATCATGATGTTCTTGAAAATAATTTAGATTAAGGAGTAAGGAGGTGATGGTTTTTTGTTGTTGTTGATTTATTTCCCCTTCTCTCTCCTTCTGCTCTGCAGACTTGGAGGTTTGGGTTTGTTCGGTTATTGTTGTTTGCAGTCCTTTACAGTTGTATTTTTGCCGCACAGTGGACAAAAGTGGTCAGGACTGAGCAGAGTCACCATGTAGCTCAGCAGCAGTGACCATGACTTTTAATTGAGACCCAACAGCTCTGGTTTCTTCTGAAATGCCAGCAGAAGCTTTGACTAATCAGCCAGTGCAGCTGCAGGGCGAGGCTTGGAGCAGCTCATGTAATATTAAGTCCTTTGTTTTCTTGTGTTCATGAGGACACTGAACTACTTGTTCAGCAGGCATGACCAGTGGCCACAAGTCAGAACACCAGCTGATTTCTCAGTGCAAAAGCCATACGCACATGCACACTCACTGTGGGTAGGTCTTGGCTCAGGCCACAAACACACACACACACAAGCTCAAGGGGCAGCTAAAAATGGCTTTAACTAAAATTGTTAGGGACTACACAAATAGGCCTGTCCCAAAAGAGCATGAGATCCTGTTTCTGTGGCACAGCAGCTTTAAGTTGTGGTGTGGTCTCCACCATGACCTCCACCAGGCCTGGACTTCCTTCCTTCTGTTCGAATGCCACGTACTGATGGCATTCAGCTAACAAGCCACTGGCTTTCAATTAACAAAAACTCCATGCCCTATCCAGCTTATCATCTACAAGAATATCTCCCACTTTGTGGGAGATATTTCCTCTCTTAGAGATGGACCCAGGTTGGTTCCTCTATTTCCTCTCTTAGAGATGGTCCCAGGTTGGTTCCTCAAATGTTCCCAAGATGCTGAAGGACAGTGAACAAGTTGGTGACACTGCACACATCTGAATTGTCTGGTGACTTGCAATTGATCCTGGGGGAGTTGGCACTGTCCCTACCACTGTGAAGTCCCCAGCTGCAGTGTGTAACCTCTGCATGCTCATACTTTTTTCTTTTTTTTTTTAATTCGTTGAAGAACTTGTGTTGACAGTCAGTCTTTCCCACTAGTTTTTAATGCTATTATCTTTAAACATCTTGTGTACATTTCCATTGTTGACACCTTTCCTGTCTGTATAAAATTTGTCTTTTCACTACCAACTGTTATGAAAGGCATGAAGACCCTTTAATTTCTTTTCTCAAAGAAGGCACTCCACTGTTTTTGTGTTTTTTTTTACCGTCTTGCCTCTGTCCTTTTGATATTTTCAGTTCATGTCTTCTTAAACAAGGGAGCATGAAACTATATCCAAAATGACCCCCAAAATTCATCCAAGTTAAGATACCTGAAGAAAAGCAGTCATTTATTGAATACTAGCTGCTACTCTCAGTAACTAGTTGTGGAAACTTGGGGGACTGATCTTGCAAGTGTGTAATGTAAACAACTTTATTTGCCTAACTACTATTACTGATATTTTGATGCTATTTTCACAGATACTTTTAGTGACGTGGAAATCTTCACAGGACTGGACCTATCCCAGGCATTTGTGAATCAATACTCATATTTATCACTTTTTCTAGCTCATCCATCAGTATATCCTGATATGTCCTTTACTGTTTTTGAAATACAAAAAAAAAAAAAAAAATCAGAAGGGACTATATCTCAACAGGAAAGGTATGTGCATATTCTTTTTGAGGTCAGTACAGCTAGTGGTTTATGGCTCCACAGACTGCTGCCAGAAACACTTGCTGATGAAGATAATTTTGGGGGCAATGTGGGGAAAACAGGATAAATGCAAAGAAATGAGCTATTAAAAATTTTTAAAAACACTCATTTGTTGCACTGCATTTAAGATCCTCCCTTCTGAAGGTACCCTAACAAATTTACATACTGACCACTAATAAGAGACCTTACAGCAGTACCATCTCATGCCTGCTGTATATATAATGCCAAGTATGTGCCTCAGCAATCTGACTCTGAGCATCATCAGCCAGCCTGGGCATCAAAACTCATCAGATGGTCTTTACAAACAGACTGATGAACACAAAGATCAGGGATCAAATATCCACACCAATTTATGCACTTTACAGCTCACAATATCATCAACGAATTTACTCAATGGGTAATATGTAAAAAGACCACTTCTGAGAAAGGAAAAAAAAATAAAAACTGGCAGTCTTTTGTTTAAATAAAAAAAAAAAAAAGAGAGAGAGAGAGAGAGGATGAAGAAGAAGGCAAAACTGACAGAAAATGTTTCTTCCTAAGATGTGTTAGAATAGCTGTACACAGTAATAAAAGCCTATCAATTGCTTGGTATCAGCTGAGCATACATTCACTGTACATCAAGCCTGTGAGGAGTCTGTATTATTTATAATATACTTTCTTCTGCTGTGGTTAAAGGTGTGATATCAAAAGCAGGTCCTGTGGCCCCAGACATCAACTGAAGATGAGAATATGACAAGTTACATTTATGGCTGGAAAATGATTGAATTTCATGATAAAATTGAAACCTGTCTGTTCTGAACAAAATAAAAAATTTTAAAGGTAAATGTTGAGCCTAAGACTATTTCACTGGAGTAATAAAAATAATTTTCCCAAAACTAATTTAAATTCTCCTTGATATTTAATCATTCACAGTTTTTAGAGAATAGGAATGCATTGTCCATTTTCAAAGAATCACATGGCATAGGTAATTAATTTTTGATTGTATACAAGTTGATGTTTGCTATTTTAATTATGTAAACATACTCTGTGATCTTTAGAAGTGAATGTATCTGTACAAAAATCAGCATCTCCATCCCAGTTTATTCATCTACCATCATGTCTCAGGTAAGTGATCGGTTTTGCATGTATTTAAATGTTTATGTAGCTGTGTTAGCTTGACATCAAAAAAACAACTCATTGCATGCTTGCTCTCTTCATCTACTTAGATTTTATATAGTTTTAATCTCAATTCAGTTACTACATTTTAATCTTTACAACATTGGCCAGTCTCAAACTAACCTGATAGAAGGGAATAAGCCTCACAGATAGCTAAATTCCTACAGGTTTAATGCAAATACCCTAGAGAAGAAAGAGGCAGATTAGAGTCCCAGAAGAGAAAAAGGCTGTGGAAAGTTCAACCCTTATTCAACACCAGAGAATCAACATGGGGCTGGGAAAAAGACTGCCCTTCTATAAAATCCTCAATTGTAGAGGAAAAAAAAAAAAATAATAACACTGAACCCACAAGTCACTAGGAGATGTGCACCCTAGGAAAAGAGATTTCATTAGTCCAAATGCTTTCAGTGCTGCGTATTTTTCATGTGATTTACAGCCCTGTTCACCAATGCCTTGGAACAGGCATACAAGCAAGGACCACTGGGCTGTCTGGTCTCACATCCTTCCTTTCACAAAGCCCACTGATAACCTCTTCAGAGGAGGAAATCTTGCAGGGGGGTATTTAAATTACAATGAATGGGCACAAACCTTTTCCCAGCACAACAGGTAGGCCTTTTTCTTCTTTAATACTGTTTCTTATTGTGGAGAGGTGCTATGTTTAAAAGAAGGCAGTCTGTCACTTCCATTTCTGCTGCAGTAGTTACACTGTAAGTTAGGGGGGAAAAAGTTTCCAGCTGAATAATAATAATAATAAAAGTTCCATTCCTATTGCACTGGAAATGTGATTAAAAGGCAGGGAATAGCCTCCAAGTAGAAACTGTTTATGAGGTATTTTATTAGAAAGTGTGTTTTTCTGGCTCAGGGTTCAAATCAGAAAAATAAGTTACTTCTGAACACAGGAGACGACACTAATTTTCATTCATTAGTTTTACTAAATCTGCAGCAGGCTTGAGGCCATTTTTATTTGCTGTTGTCAGCAAGAAGTTGCATGCTGGATACAGTTTATTTAAACTGGGGAAAATATTCAAGCGGACAAGGTTGTAAGTTTACCTTAGTTAGCTTTGTTGCTTGGCTGCTTGAGTGTTGGTTCCAGAAGTGGGCAGTATTTGGACATTTCTTTTCAATGCTGTCCTCTTCTTTTAAAGCTCATCTGCTTTCAAAGAATCTCTGAAGCTCGCTGCCTTCAGCACCTGTGCAGTCAAACGGGTTAGAGGAGGCCAGCAAATCCAGATCCAATTCAAATTTTCAGAACAAACGTTGATTGCGCTTGGCAGTGAGGATTATCTTCGAACAACAATAACAACAAAAACCCACGCTGTCCCTACTGTGGAGCATGGCACAAGCCACAAGTACTGTGAGGGTAAATGAAGCACCACCACCCTTACAGGCAGCTCTCTGCACTGGGGGTGCACCCTCACAAGCTACCTGCTCACAGACACTGTGGATGGGTTAGGACACCAGCAATGCAGGCGCCCCGAGCATGTGTTCCCCAGCTCATGATCTGAGGTTACCCTGGCACTGTAGCTGCAGTTTGTATGCCAGTATGGGAGATACAGGTAAGGGAGCAAATTCATTCCTCAGCTATGGGCACTGAGGAGCTGGGAGACACCAGGGAGCTGATCTTGCTGTCTCTATAATGGAAAATCTAATATGCACTGATAAATTAGCAAGTTTAGCTAAGAAATACAGCTGATTAAGTTAACACACAGTTCTGGAGACCTTTTCTTTCATGAGCTGGTAAGATCATTCTTAAGTATAGTCCAGATAATCAACATACATTTTTTTCCCCCTTTGCTCAGTCAGTCCTAGTGATTTTCCTTCAAATTCTTCTGTGTTTCATCCACAACTTTCTTCTGCCTTTGATGTTTATGGCACAACCTAACTGGAGTCAAAGACTATGAATATAGCTGGCAGATGCGATGTAGAGTCTTCCCCAACACCCTGACACCCAGATCAACTAGGCAACAATTTTCAGAAGACAATGATCCATACATTTATCTTTGCGTAGACAAATGCGGTCTGCAAACATATTCAATAGTAGAATAGGCTACTACCCATGTTTTCATCCCTATACCCACCTGCCTAACATTGCTGCCTCTTCAGATCTTGCAGCAGATACTCTCTTGTTCTCATTCACTAACTCATTTCAGTTGGGACAACCTCAACAAACAATTGGTATCCCAATTTTCTAGCTAACCCACTTCACTCTGACTGAAACATGTTGAAGAGCAATTACACAAGCTGCTCCACTGGCAGTCTGGAGGCAAAGGCGCAAAAAGAAAGAAATGAGGAAAAGGCTGAGCACAGAAGTGTCATCTGGATCCAAACACTCAGCCCCCCCGCACCTCCTCCCAAAAAGCAGATAACTCTTCTCTGCCTCAGTGTTTCAGCATGTCCTTTAGGGAGATTCACACCACCTATGATTGTGCTTTGAATTTTCTGCTCTCTTACATCCTCTCAGTAATATTTAATCTTTTATTTTCCTTTGGCAACATGAAGAACACGCCATATCTGTTTTGAAGAAGGAGAATTATTTGTTAGAGGACTGACATGCCAGAAATACCTGTATTTTTCTTAATGAACCTCAGAGATTGTTTCCCCTGAATACAGAATTCTGTGAGAAGAACTGAAATGTGATCTTGTTTTCCATATCAATATTGAAGCAGTTTGCCCTTTTTCTTTATTAATTTTTTAACATTATGACATGACCAAAGCTCTTCTTTGTCTCTCAGTCTCATAAATTCTAACTTAAGCTGCCATTCTGGTGAAGATGAAAAATTAAAATTCATGATTTTTATTTCATAAGGTAAAGTGGACCTGGACATGAGCACATCTGAGTAGAAAGCCAATTGTTGACCAATTGCTGACACTCACTGCAACCCAGGCTAGGAGGAGTTTATTGCATATGTAAAGTATCAGACGGGTAGAAAAATCAAGACCTGCAGTTCTCTATATATGATATAGCAGTTACAACAAGAGAGGGGAAAAAAAAAAAAAAAAAAAGGCCTAGGCCTATCTATATACCCCTGCATACCTGCATAGACCTTGTCCTTCCACATGAGACTCCTGACAGAGTGCAAGCTCATGTCGAATGTAACAATAGTTTTCCTGTAACAGATACTGCTCTGCTTTGAACCTGGTTTGTCATCAACAATTCACCTCACATAGGACACCAAATGGTGTCCCTCATGTGAAAACAACTTGTAAACTAATAAATAAGAGGAAGAGATATTTAATAATTGATAATGAAATGGAGTAAAACCAGTGACCTTGGCAGGAAACATTCTGTGTCTTATTAGCAATTGCCAGAGCTAGTCATCCATCCTCCTTAAATCCATTTCCTGAATGTGTTGTATCTTTTGAATTTATACTGCTGTGGCATCAAAGCATGAACATTGCATTTCTGATGTTTGCTGTCTTGCAGTCTAAATCCAGCAGGCTTTGCTCCTCCTACCAACAATGGCTGTTTCATCTATTTTTCCTACATACAGATATATGCTTCTCTAAATTCTCCACAAAAGTCTAACTGTAGAAGTATTTGTGGATTCAATAATTTTATTGATCTCTGTAGCCTCAGGTTGCATAGTGCCTGAGCACAACTGGAGTTTATGGACCACTGGCATGAGGTATATATTTCAGCGTTCTCCTTATAAGCCAGAGGAAAAATGAGGGCCATATTATCCCTTCTACGAGTTTTATGGTGGAAAAAAAGTGCATTGTAGACAATGATTACTCAGTACATTGTGCAAAAATCATTGCCAGGGACCAAAAAAAAACACCTTCTATGCAGTGTTGTTGGCAGTACAACAAACATTCTACACCAGTCTTTTTATAAGTAGCATTAATCTTTCCTGCTGGAGTTGGCCACTGTTAATGCACTGTCATGGTAAGGCTGTATGTTTAAACCATTCGGATGTCCTTCCATTTTAAATAAACTGTTTTTCAGGTATCTTACAACCAAACCATCTATATTTCCTTTCTGCATCTTTTAGAAACTTAACAGGAAAGGCTGCTAGATTAATGTCATATAGGAAAGGATGCTGAGATTAACCACAATTACCATATACATATATAGGAATATATATTCACACAAATGCAAATGAATATATATGTGTTTATGCAAATATATATATTTGTGTGTTTATATATATAGATACATACAAACATGCCATAGATGGAAGTATACATATAAAATTTTCAGATGTAGCTATTGCAGCCACATTTGAAACCATTGCTGAATGAATAGTTGACCCACTTAATCTTTTTCTAAAGAAATGCTTTGCTACGTTATTTTTGTCTTTAGTTGCATTTTGAAGCACTCACCCCTAAATTAAAGCTCGGGAGGTTCCATGTTTTAGAAAAAGACTAGCCTTCACTTGTCTCCAGAACAAGAGCAGCCTATTCCCTGAAATAAACCTTCCTAACAATTTTTCTCAATGTGTTGTGTATTTTAAGGACTCTGCGGCAGCAGCAGCAGGGGAACAGGTCAAGTATTTTTGATGATTTCATTCCTTACACAACACAGCTAATTATTTTGGAAGGTGTTTTTTTTTCCTTTCATCTTTTCATTCCACACAAATATGGATTGATTTTTTTTTCTTCTGCCATTGCCTGCAGCAAAGTGAAATGCACACATAAAATAACCATATAAAAGTCTAACAACTTTTTTCAAAGTGTTTTCTTACACATCCTCCTGGAACAAAATTCACAGAAGTTTGTTGTTTGGAGGGGTTGCAAGAAAGTGGGGATAGGATATTTATACATCTGCCTTTGGAACATTTTTAAAATAATAAAACCTCTTATGAGCAGCTGCAAGGAAGAAAGTGAGAATTTGGAGATTAGACTATAAGTGGCATCAATGGCAGTAAACAATAAATGAGAGTTGAATGAAAACTGGAAAAAAAAAATCTCATATATGTGTTGAAATTTGTTGGTGAGTTTTGATTAGTAGCCCCCTCAGTGCTTGCTTTCTGAAGGCATTTGAGATTTTGGGCTGCAGTGCCATCTTTATTGTCCAAGTCTAAAACTCAAATAACCATTTACTTACACAAAATTTCAAAGGGCAGAAGCACTATCTTCACTAGCTACTTTGAGGGAGGTTACATAAAGCACAAATAAGGTAAAGAGCAGAAGCATCTTGCTGGGGTGTAAAAGTAGCCACCTCTGTATTCAGACTTGAAAATCAGGAGGGGTCTGATTTCCTCTCAGATTCAGGGGAGGAGTCCGGTTCAGTGGTGAACTGCAAGTTATATTGTGCAATAGATGAAATTCAAGCATAAATTATCCTGTCAAGGTAGCCTGTCACTACTAGAAATTACTTGAAGCAATCTGCACTGGTGTTGAATGATGTTGGCTGTTGGTTATTTTCCACTACCCAGTATGATCTGAAGTAATAGAGCTATTTACATGAAAGTACATAAATTACTTTATTTAGCTCTGGGAACAATGACATTTTCCATCCCAACAGCCACTTGGAAGCTTGTAGGGATGCATCCACAGCTTCCAGAACACTGAAACACGATTTGTGTTTGCATTTGGGCAGGGCACCCCCAAAGAAGTGCCCTACAGACTCTCCCTAGAATGGCAGAAGTAATCACAATCCCGGGCCAGACTGCTCCTCCTGACACCATGGACGAAACGTTCAGATGAACGCAAAGTGAGCTGGAACACGTCTTCAGGGGCTGGATGTCTGACAAACTAAGGCATGCATCTCCTGATTGTCTTTGTCAGCTCTTAGTAGACAATGTTTTAACATTTACAGGTAACTGAATGCTGCCATTTCCAATACACTTGCAGTAAGAATCTCTCTCATCATTAATTTTACAGACTTCTATAGACGTTAAAATGGTGTTGACATTTAAAGCACGCCAACTCTAATACTTGCAACCAACATAGACGTCTGCATATTTGAAAATAAAGTTCTACTCTGCTGGCAATTATTCTGGTTTCTAGAATTCAGCATTTGTCTTGGTAGGTAATGTGTGTGTGCATGCCTGTGTATGTGTATATTAGAAAACATATGGAAAGCTGGAGGCAATTTTAAAGGCACTCCCCTGCAAATTCTGAGTTGAAAAAGAGTCTTGAAAAACAGTAGCCATCTTATGAGACAGAGGTTGAGCAGGATGGTCCATCCTGGAAAAGCTCTGTAGGACTGGCAGAAAGGCAGCTTGCCCGCAGGAATCTCTGCCCCATCTCCCTTCTAGGGAAAACACAATTTGTGGTTGTATTTTCTGGCTTTGTCAGTTTGATCTAGGGTTTGTTTTCTCAAGGATGAGAACCCACTGCAAAGGGTGATACCAGCAGGGCCCTGAGAGCGCCAGCAGCCCTTACTGGCCCTGCCCACCTGAGGGCCTTCCCTAGTCCTTGCCCATGGCCCAGGACCCCAGTGCAGCCCAGCCTGGGGCCTGAGGCTGATCTCCAGCTCCCCACAGACTGATCCACAGGACAATGTCCCAGCATGGCCTCAAACCTGCCTCATCACCATGAACTTGCCTAAGAAGCTGTCCTGACCCCAGCTACTTGCCCTCCCCAAGCCTGCCCTGTTCACCTCTCTCTGGGATGGTGGGACCTGACCCTGGCTGAGAAGCCTGCTGGCTGGTTCCTCCTAGCACCAGGGTTAGCTTTGCTTTGGACAAGGAGCAGTTTGCAGATGTTTCACTTGGGTCTCCATAGAGTCACCAGAGAGGCTCTTTCTCTGGTTAGACAAAGAAACCTCTGCTTCTCCTGGCTTGTCCTTACTGTCTACATCAGAAATATGTGTTTCTTTGGACCCAGAGGCAGGACTGGGCAATGAGGCTTGATGAGGCACACAGACCAAACAGTAACATTTAACATCTTCATCAATGATCTGGATGACGGCACTGAGTGCACCCTCAGTAAGTTTGCAGATGACACCAAGCTAGGTGCGTGTGTCGATCTGCTCGAGGGTAGGAGGGCTCTGCAGGAGGATCTGGATAGGCTGCACCGATGGGCTGAGGTCAACTGTATGAAGTTCAACAAGGCCAAGTGCCGGGTCCTGCACCTGGGGCGCAATAACCCCAAGCAGAACTACAGGCTGGGAGAGGAATGGTTGGAGAGCTGCCAGGCAGAGAAGGACCTGGGAATGATGGTGGACAGTCGGATGAATATGAGCCAGCAGTGTGCTCAGGTGGCCAAGAAGGCCAACGGCATCCTGGCTTGTATCAGAAACACTGTGACCAGCAGGGCTAGGGAGGTGATCGTCCCCCTGTACTCGGCTCTGGTGAGGCCGCACCTCGAGTACTGTGTTCAGTTTTGGGCCCCTCGCTACAAGAAGGACATCAAGGTGCTTGAGCGGGTCCAAAGAAGGGCGACGAAGCTGGTGAGGGGCCTGGAGAGCAAGTCCTATGAGGAGCGGCTGAAGGAGCTGGGCTTGTTCAGCCTAGAGAAGCGGAGGCTCAGGGGTGACCTTATTGCTCTGTATAAGTACATTAAAGGAGGCTGTACTGAGGTGGGCGTTGGCCTGTTCTCCCATGTGCCTGGTGACAGGACGAGGGGGAATGGGCTAAAGTTATGCCAGGGGAGTTTTAGGTTAGATGTTAGGAAGAACTTCTTTACTGAAAGGGTTGTTAGGCACTGAAACGGGCTGCCCAGGGAAGTGGTGGAGTCACCATCCCTGGAAGTCTTCAAAAGACGTTTAGATGTAGAGCTTAGGGATATGGTTTAGTGGGGACTGTTAGTGTTAGGTTAGAGGTTGGACTCGATGATCTTGAGGTCTCTTCCAACCTAGAAATTCTGTGTCTGTGTGAAATTTGATTGCATACTCCCAGTCTTGCTGTGGGCACAGACACACAGTGGAAACAGCCACAGCAGTTTAAGATCTTGATTGATCACCAGCTGATAGTTACCACCTACCTACCCTTCCTACTTTTTGTTGTTGTTGTTTTTTCCTTTTTTTTTTTTTTCTTTTGACTTGCATCTTCTTTCCTCCTCCTTCCCTCCCCCCCCGCCAAAAAAAAAAAAAAAAAAAGAGCAAAAACACAAAACAAAACAAAAATATGCTCCAGCTGTCCAGTTTTAAGTATCCAATAGCTCTGAATTTAAGGGTGTGGTTGGCCAATAAAGCTGAGTCTGTGACAGCTTGTAGGTCTTCAGAGTAGCTTGTTCCTGCTTCTAGTCCTTCTGTCCCCAGTACTTTTTCCTAGATACTCAATCTTTTGCTCTTCTACCAGCTCTGATGATTGTCTAACTGTGTAGTAAACACCCAGCTAGTTAATCTAGAAGAAAGTATATTGGGTCAAGGACTTCCTGAGTTATCTTTCCACTGAATTGCTAAACTGAGTTTGGCTTATCATGCTCTCAGAGGACCACCGCAGACAAAGCACACAAAGGTGCCAGACCTCCCACTGATATGACTGAGCTGTAAGTTCACATTATACGCTTATACGTGCCTATTATGTACTTCCTCCAACATAGGAGGAATTTAGCATTTTATTAATGATCTGAAAGTAGGAGTGCAGTACATCCTCAACAAGTTTGTTGATGACACACTGAACTGGGACATGCCCTCCCTGGAGGAACGAGAATCTGGATAGACTGGAGCATTGCATGTTCGGTGACAGCATGAAGATGAAAAAAGGAAAATGCTGGGTTGTGCGTGTGGGACAAAGTCATGCTGGACACAGGTACAGACCGGGAGATGAGTGGCTGGAGAGCAGCCCTGCAGAAAGGGACCAGGGAGTGGGTTGCACTGAAGACAACACAGACAGCCAGTTAAAAGAGGTGATCCTCCTGCTATAGTTAGCATTGGTGCGGCCTCACCTTGAATACTGGGCACAGTTCTGGCCTCCACAATATAAAAAGGATCTTAAGGTCCTTGAAACAGATCTTAAGGATCTTAAGGTCCCAGAGGAGAGTGTCAAAGCTGACAAAGGAGCTGCAAGGCCTGTCCTATGAGGAGAGGCTGAGGATACTTGGGTCCTCCAGTCTGGAGAAAAGGAGGCCAAGAGGCGACCTTGCTACTCTCTGCAGCGCCCTGGGGAGGGGAGCGCAGAGTGAGGTGCTGGTCTCTGCTCCTGGTCACCCATGGCAGGATGCATGGGAGCAGCACAGAAATGCACTGGGGAGGTTCAAACCTGGGCCCTGGGAACATTTATTTATCTGAGGGTGGTTGGGCCCTGGAACAGGCTTGCTAGAGAAGTGGTTGATGTCCTGTGCCTGTCATTGTTCAAGAGACATTTGGACAATGCCCTCAATAAAGTGCTTTAATGTTTATTTAGCCCTGAAGTGGTCAGGCAGTTGGACTGGATGATCTTTGTAGGTCCCTTCCAACTGAAGTCTTCTACTCTATTCAAAATATAAAAGTTCCCCAATGCTACCAATTTTTGTTGTACTCTGACCTTTCAATCATGCTGGGATGAAGCTAGTGGATTTTATCCCACCCATGCTACCAACTAAATGCTAGCCCCCCACTCAGCAGAGCTGATGACAAACAAGGATTTGGTACTTGCATTCCTGAGATGTGGTATATAGAGTCACCAGAAACATGGTTCTTGTTCTTCAGACAGGGGTCCTCAAAACAAGGGCATGAGAATAGACTGTGTAATTGAAGGAATGAAATGTGAAATAGAAAGAGAAGAGCAGAGGCAAAAAAGGGGGGTAAAGGGAGGAAGGAAAGGGTAAACAGGATTTAGCCCTTAGGGAAACATTTACTGCTATTTGGCAGTTGATTTTGGAACTTTTTTTGGGTTTTTTTTGAAAGATGAGGAATGAACTTACAGGTTAATAAGGATCATTAGCAACCTGAGTTATTAATAAGATACCTTGAATTATTAGCATCTTTATAAGTTACGGTAAGTTGTAAGTTAATTGTAGACTTTTGCAAGACCACACTTTTACCTGACTGGCCGTGATTACTTCACGTCTCTACATATATTTGCTTTGTGTTCATTACGTCATCAATTATTTCACTGAGATTATTTTTTAGGTTCCCCCCCACCCTGCCACAATTACTCAGCAATGCTACAACACCACAGTGCAGTTGAGACTGCCTCTTAGTTTCAAGCAGTGAGTCCTGACCTAAACTGATTAAACAGATATTCCTTTAATTAAACAACTCACCCTTAGAGAAAAAAAAAAAAAAAAAAATCAAGAAGAAAAACTGAAAGGATATGTGCAAAAAAGTGCACACTATCTTTTTGATCTTTTACATTCCCTGACTCCACACTACATAGGATATGCCACATGACATGTTTTATGCTTTGTGCATCCTTATGTAGGAGTGATTGATAATGAATTAATAATATATTTTCTCAGAAAGCATCTGAAGTTAAGCTCTGAAGTCAAGATGCAGACTTCTAGCTTCTATCTGAAAGTGGAAAACACTTTTCCTTCACTACCCACTTCAAAAGGTGAAGAACTCAACATGCTTTCAAAATGAATTGAAAGTAGGGGTCCTAAAGGTGATTTATTTTTTTGATACCACCTTACTTCCCTTACTATAAAGATTGGTGCTAATCAAATGCTCTAGTTGTGACATCAACACCTTGAATAAACACATACCCACTTGAAGTCGTGGAGAGTATGACTACTGGGTGTCAAAATTTCAAAATTTGGTCCAGAATATCTATCTTCTACATGGTTACATTTCTACTATTAGATCTGAAAAATGCAAAAGATGTCTTAATGTAATACCTTCTCCTTCCCACATTGCAAAGAGCAGCAGCAGGAGGCTAAGGAATTTACACAGCTACTGATTCTGTTTAAAGAACAGTATCCTCTCTGTTAAGCTTGACTTTTAAAAAGTGAGAGAAAGTTTTGGTCTAAGCTATGGATGGTATGGAGAGCAAGGGATTATTTATCGGTGTGCCCCTAAGAATCAGGAGACTTTGATTCTGGTTCTGCCTCTAATTGCAGCATCCCTTCCCTTCAGGAACATACAGCCTGATACAGTAGCTTGCAGAGACTGATGAAGACATGAAGGAGACTTTGACCACATGGAAGAATTGTACACTATCACTGAGGCTTTGAACAGCCTTGGAAGGTGTATCAGAGGCTCAGGTATTTTGAACCCATAACTGTGTTCTGACATAAGCCTCTAGGCAAATGGTAATACAAATAAATAGCAGTGGACAGGCAGCTTCTGAAAAACAAGGCTCACCCTTTTAGGGACAAGAAGCCTGTGGAAATGATGAGGTCAAGTCCTTAACAAATATGTAAAATCCTATTAGAATTTTGATGGCTGGGGATGTGATTGATTTTTGCTTTTATTTGTCCCCTTTCCATTAGCTTTTTAATCAAAATGAAATCTAATCACAGTCAGTTACTACTCTGCTGACAGATGGTAACTTGTTAAGTCATGGTTGTGTGATTGTATCCATCACTTGCCCATGCTCTGTGCCAGAGCCAGCATATGGTCTCAAAAGCTTTATTAATGTAACTTAATTTTGCTCAGAAGTGACTCCAGACACTTTCCTACCTCTACTGCGAGATATTATCTTATTTCAGGTTAAGTTAATAACTGACCAACTAAATGTAAGATGCTCCTTAAGCCATTTAAGTTTTGCCTTGAAGGCTGGAAGATAAATGAGTTTAGAAGTAGTTTTCTTACACTGACAGTAAGTAAATCACTACACTTTTCTGTATTTCTAAAGTTTAAGTACACTTGAAGAAATGTCAAGTTACAGTGGTTCAAAACCATATTGTCCTTCAATCAAGCCACAGTAACAAGCTGAGTGCGTACTCTTGTAAAGTAAAACACAAGAACATAAATCTCCCTTTGCTAGATAACCTGCAGATTAACCTGTTTCATTAAAGTGTAAGCCAGTATGAGTTACCTCGAAGTCAGATTGACCTCAGATGGTGTCTGTGGTCAGTTAGCACATCTCAGCTGATGGGGATAATTAGTTAAACCATTTGCTATTTCAAAATGGCTTCACATGCTAAGTGCATTAACCAGTTCCATATTTTAACCACTTGAATGTTGAAAGGCATTTCAATTTGAAAATTTCTCATAGCTCTAATAAGCTTGATTCTGTCACAGTCTGCCTAAAAGCAGTGGAATTCACCTTTTGGAACAGATGCACAAATGGATCTGTCTTTGATGTGTTTAGAGCTACAAAAGTTTGATGTTTTCAATTAAAACAAGTGCTATTTACTTCTATACTTATGGGTAATAGAGCACTTTTGACTTTTACAAAGTGCGTGTTATTAAAGCACTTTGCTAATGTACAAAGGCACTTTCATAAAACAAGGAAGAAAAGAAGCAGTCCTCTTTCAAACTGTCTCTGGAAAATGAGATGAAAGTAGAAAAAAAAACTTATGAGAAAAGAGTTCTTTAACAATAAGAGAGCTGTCTTCAACTGTTCCCTTGTACGATTTCAGTCATCATCTTTATGCCTAGAAGCACTTTTATAAACATTTGTAACAATTTAAACATATTCTATCACTCAAAACTTTTCACACAAGGGCTCTTCACCCTAACCTTTTTGATGAGGCCAGAAAACACTTATCTTGTGGTTTCCAAGGTATTCCTAAAATAGTACAATAGAAAAATAATACAGTATTGTTAGTGTTCTGGAGTAACTAGTACTGATTTATTATTTAATACCATCTCTGAAGCTCTATGTGGACCTCAAACTTCTGCAAATCGCCATTTATATATTTTCATCAAATATTTCCTATATTGTGCTCTGGAATTGTAGTTTTCAGGAATTTACGTCCTTATTCAGCCAGGAACAGGATGCGTTTCGATCTTTTCTGAAGCCATATCCCTCTTCTGCCATTCTTCTTGTCCTCTCGAATTTAGCACAGATGACAGAGTTCCACCACTCTGAAATCCACACAGTCAGGTATACAACTCTTAACTATCTGATAGAATATGCCTAAAAACGTAACTGTTATGTTAGGCTTGTTGTGGCTGAGTTGACGGAAGGAATGTTGTGTTTTTCTCCAAAGTTTTTCCTGTTAGGCCAAGAAAGGCTTTTATATTTCTTCTATTCCCTCTGAAGCTGAAAGACTGCTTTATAGAGGGGAAAAAATGATTTTCAACAAAATAACTCTCAAATTGTGACTGTCTCTAAAATGGCAGATAAAAAAAAAAAAAAAAAAAAGTATTATTCTTCAGGTCATATAGCAATGTTTCCTGTAATGTGGCGTTTCTAATGGAGAAATCATCAGCAGAGATGTTGTTATTTTGCTGCAAATACTTTTGTGCAAGATGCTTAAAACCTCTTCCATTTCAGTTTCAGAATAAGGCAAAAGGATGGGCACCTTGCCCACTCTCTCTTAAATATATGTATTGCTTCTCATCTATAAGAAAGCAGCTTTAACCTGGGAATGATGATTACACTGCATTATTTTGCTTCTGCAGTGGTACCTTCAGAAACAAAAATGCCCTATGTTAGTTTTCTATTAAAAACCAGATTCTGATGGCTTCTTCTTCACATCTTGTCCCATCAATCTTCCTGTCTCTAAGTGATTTCTAGCTTTTCATTCTGTTATGTTTTATTGTTTCATAACAGATAGATTTTTCATCTCTTCTCATTGGTATAAGTAGTCAAATAAATAGAACAAACAGCTAGAGCAGATGTTTAACATAGAGCATGTGGTGAAGCAGATACAAAGGGGTTTGCCTTGTAGGAGAATCTTAAAGCAAAGCATAGCTCTTGGTAGCTAGATTTCTGAGCCCAAAGCCAAAAAATACCTTTTGGGGAAAGGATGCATTTTCATGCTTCTATGTGCGTAAGCATTTATTTCCTTATTTACTGTAGAATAAAATGTCATCCCATAAAAGCATCAGCTGCAAACAGAGATGCTATTACAGGTTTTGTATTATTAGCACCCAAGAGTGCTGGGGGTGAGGGAAAGGTGCAGGAGCAGCAGGGGACTGTTGCCATAAACAGGATTTCACAGAGTCATGAGTCCTTTCAGAGACATCTCTAGCTTACATTACTTCTAAAGTTAGCATTATTTCTCCATTCCAAATAATCAGAAATAAAACATCAGACAGTAAACACTCCCCCAGTGACTAACAGTGTTGTTTGGGTCTTTTCTCCCCCCGCTTCCTTGCCCCCCACTACTTTGCAGAAAGAAAAGACACTAAAAGTTCCTTCTGTGAGTTGCCAAGGTGCTCCCAGCCCATTGTGCAGAATCATTGTCAGGTTAAATTAGGGAGTACAGACTCCATGAGTGTAAAAAAATCAATACTTGATGGAAGATTGCTCCCCGGAAAATCTGTTTTGATTCCAGGATTAATTCGCGACCAAAGGCTTCTGCAAAATGACATGCCATTAGTCAGAAAATGAACACATTCTACCCTTGAAATTGGATGGAAATATGTCAGGTGATTGACCTATTCATTCTCTTCGCTCTCTGGGCAGAGAGAGTAGGTGTGGTAGCTGTGAATTAGGCCCGCGAACCAGGTCCATTTTCCAAGCAGTAAGAAAAAAAAAAAAGGAAGAAAAAAAAGTCCAATGTGAATTGCAAGTATTCTCTAGGCCATTGTTGTAAAGCTATTGCAAATGCATTCCGTCAAGGTAAATGCATTTGTCTGGAAGGCCTGACTCTCTTGTGTTTTCTAAATCTCAGAATAAACCATACTAAAAATCTTAAAATAAAGCAGGGATTTTTTTTTTTCTTCTGCAAAAAAGGCTTGCAATATTAATGACAATGTAATTTGTTTTCAGTATATAAAGTAACATTCCATCCCCCCCATTTGCTCACCAGTTTCTTCTACAAAAAACTTTCACAATACAAAGCAGTGCTTGGCTGCGCTGGCTGTTCTGTGCTCAGGCCTCTCTGAACAGTCCCAGCAACAAGAAGAGTGGTAAGCCATGGGTTGTGTGTGTCCCAGCCTTGCAAGGTGCCAAACCCTAGGACAAAAGGGCATTTTAATCTTTGTGTTTATGTATTCTGGGTTTGAACTATGACTGCTTATACTGTTGAAACATGCTGAATGTGTGAAACTGAAAGGTTGTGACATTAGATATTTGTATTTATTTATCTGGTATGGAACTGCCAAGGTGAAGCTCACCTCTTGGTAGAGAGACTTTTCCAGTAGAGATAGGTTAGAGCAGCTAACTCTTGAGCTGCAGTGTTAGACCTTATTAGCAGAGTGGGGAGGCTCAATGTCACTCACAGTGACCTGATAAGAATGCACAGAAATGGGAGGGCTTCATCCCCAAAGTATTGATGAATACAAAATTGCTACAGAGGCTTAGCTCTTTCAGAAAGAAGGAAGTCACTACCAGAGAGGGTTTTTTGTTTGTTCATTTCTTTTTGTTTTTGTAACCTCTCTGAAGACCATTGTGAGGTGGTATCCTCACTAGGATTCAAGAAATCTGGCACTTTGCTTTTAAAACACCCAGAGGCCATCTACTGTGAGAAAACATGGTATGAACAGGTAAAATGGGAAGCAATTAATAAAATCACCAGAACGCATGTTGGAACTGACTGAACACTCAATAGCTGCCTAATCTACCAAACTACTAAGCACTGACATGTCAGGGGACCAATTCTCTAAAAATTAGACATTCTTTTAGCTATAATCCCCATCCAAAAATGGCTTCAAAGTAACTTTTGAGACTTTTTGACCTAATATGTGAAATCTTCCTTTTTTTTTTTTTTTTTTATCATCTCTTCTAAGTGTGGTATGCTGTCTGTTGGCTTTCTCATAAAGTTTCCACAATATAGGTTGAAATTAACATTTTAATTTTTATATCCAGTTACAGTGATTCTTTCATTCAAATTTTTAAAGCCACACATTGTGTAAAGAGCGGATGAGTGAAGGTGATGATCTAGGTTGCTGTGCAGGTGGATTTATTTCTCGCCTTCTACATAGGGTCAAGCTCAGCTTTTCAACATGGCCACCAATATACATGGGGGAAAAAAGCTTCTCCCTAGTACCACAGGAGTGGCTTGTGATCGTGATACTGGAATGCCTAACTAATCCTTCTTCCTCTGACAATTTCACTGGCTAAGTATCTGCCAAGAAAACCATTTAGATTTACAACACAGAGCTTAAAATCGGGAGGAGACATTTCTTTCCTCAGATTACAGTGATCTTCACTGACAGCCCACTGCAGCATTTCTATTATAAATGTGCATCAGACAAATGTTGTAACTTTCTGGTCAAGCAGAGAGGATCCTATCAGGCGTGTTACACAGAATTAACTGTTATTTAACTTGGTGGGAAGCCTGGAGATGTAAAACCACCAAAACAGCAAAAGAGAATAATCTCCTATGCTAATATTATAGAGTAGGACCAGTCGATCCCTCTAGAGTCTATATCCCAATGACACTAGCAGAGGCTGCTAATTAAAACAACTCATCAAGGCCAAGTGCCGGGTCCTGCACCTGGGGCGCAATAACCCCAAGCAGAGCTACAGGCTGGGAGATGAGTGGTTGGAGAGCTGCCAGGCAGAGAAGGACCTGGGAGTGATGGTGGACAGCCGGCTGAATATGAGCCAGCAGTGTGCTCAGGTGGTCAAGAAGGCCAACGGCATCCTGGCTTGTATCAGAAACAGTGTGACCAGCAGGGCTAGGGAGGTGATCGTCCCCCTGTACTCGGCTCTGGTGAGGCCGCACCTCGAGTGCTGTGTTCAGTTTTGAGCCCCTCGCTACAAGAAGGACATCAAGGTGCTTGAGTGGGTCCAGAGAAGGGCGACGAAGCTGGTGAGGGGCCTGGAGAACAAGTCCTATGAGGAGCGGCTGAAGGAGCTGGGCTTGTTCAGCCTGGAGAAGAGGAGGCTCAGGGGTGACCTTATTGCTCTCTACAGGTACCTTAAAGGGGGCTGTAGCGAGGTGGGGGTTGGCCTGTTCTCCCACGTGCCTGGTGACAGGACGAGGGGGAATGGGCTAAAGTTGCGCCAGGGGAGTTTTAGTTTAGATGTTAGGAAGAACTTCTTTACTGAAAGGGTTGTTAGACACTGGAGCAGGCTGCCCAGGGAAGTGGTGGAGTCACCATCCCTGGAAGTCTTTAAAAGACGTTTAGATGTAGAGCTTAGGGATATGGTTTAGTGGGGACTGTTTGTGTTAGGTCAGAGGTTGGACTCGATGATCTTGAGGTCTCTTCCAACCTAGAAATTCTGTGATTCTGTGATCTTTAATCCAAAAGTCAGTGCAGTTTCATTTAAAGAAATAATCATTGTGAACAGAATTTGTCTCAGCTGCAATTTTCTCATCTAAAAGCAGGATGTCATGTTTCCATGTACTGTGAGAGAATAACCTGACAAAGAGGGATGCCATGCTAAGATAACAAGGGTGAACAGGCCTCCAAAGTTCTTTTCAACTAACTATTATTTTTAAGAGGAGTTTTATGTGATTAGCTTAGACTGGAGTCAGAAGCACTAACATTAAGTGAAATTAATTACAATTTTCATGTCCACATTCACACATATGCAGAAGAAATACAAAAATGAGCATCTCTTAGAAGCACTAAGAAAGTTCGCTGATTAAAGTTACTCTGCTGTTCTTAATGGCAAAACTCCCACTGATTTCAATGAAAACAGGAAGAATCCATGAACTGTTTTGAGCTCAGTAGATGCTAAATGTTAATCAGGTTAAAAATGTCTTGGAGACAATTTGGGTTTGATAGAAAGAAAAGACCAGGCTTAACCTGTGGCAAAACAGGTTAGATTAGGTGTTAAAGGAAAAAATCTTCCTCAATGCAAGGTAAGTGGACAGCTGGGTTTAAGAGCCTATTTAAGCAAGCAGGAATTATTTAAATGTATCTGATTGTACAGTGAGGATGGTGAGACACAAACTGGTTGCCCCATCATTGGAAGTGTTCAAGGCCAGGTTGGATGTGGTTTTGAGCAACCTGATCTAGTGAAAGACATCCCTGCCCACATCAGGGGGCTGGGCTAGATGATCTCTAAAGTTCCCTTCCAATCCAAATCACCTTGTAATTCTGTTTTCAAACAGAAACTTCATTTTGATCATTCTGTACCAGTTTTGATATTCTCTAGGCTTCGTTTTTAGGCATTCATCTAGAAATTTATACGTGCAGAGGATGTGCAGGCATAGTAGGTGTGAGAGAGGTTTACTAGTTTCCTTAGTGCCAGCTCTCAGACATTATGTATGTATAAGAACTTCTAGGCAGCAGCTACAGAGTGGATGCATGTTTCCAGACATCTGCTTATTGCTGACTTTATATTCCAGGCTCTTAAATACTCTCGTCTCCTTTCCTCCATTTCTTCATTTTCACTCATTTCCACCTCTCACTTCTTTCATCTATATTGTCTGAGCTTCTCTTCCACTTGGGATTATGGCCCCCTGAACATCTAGTCTCAGCTCTAATTGCCCCTAGCTTACAGGCTAATAATCAGACTAGTTTTATGAGTCTAGTCTTTATGTGAAATTATATTTCTTTACACAAGTAGGAAGTTGCAGGAAGGGATTTGCCTATATTTCTATTGAAATATTTCTCACTGAAAAAAAAAAAAAAGAAAAAATAATAATTTGAGACTAAGGAGCTAAGAGGGTTTTTTTTTAAAGAGAAGGCCTTAAAAAAAAAAAAAAAGTATATGCAATTTTATGTGTACTTGTGAGCATCTTTTGTGGTAATGTGTCAGTAGGGCAGCTCGTCCTACTTTCGATAGCTGTTAGCCAAGGCTCACTCTTAATGGATCTAGAATTTGAGCTAAACTGGCAAATTATTCTAAGAGTGTTGGTGGAGCTTGTTTTCAAAATAAAATAAAATTGTTCTAAGAGCATGGAAAAATGCATTCAAATAATGATTTTTAAATGGCCTTAATTGATTATTTAATTACTGTAGCAAATTCTGTAAATAAAGCCTTTGACCACAAAGATCTCCTAGACCTACAGTGCTGAAATACATGCTCTGAAGGGCTCTACACTACCTCATTTTCCCATACACTCTAAATATTTGTCATTGTTTCTGGCCCATCTTCCTATCATTCTTGTGCATGGCCACAGCTTTATATTCATATGTGTGGTCATCAACCCAAATTTTGTAGTGTGCAAATTCAAAGCAATGCTCCAGTGCCTCTACTGTGAACACCCTTTCTTCCTGTTCTTGTCTGGATCTCTCACCTCTTCCATAACACAGGAGTAACCTTCCCCTAGGACTGCTCCTGTCCATATCACAAATATGATAGCCACCTACAAATTGTCAGAAAAACAAACTCATCTTGACCAGGAATCAGCAGCCTTTCCCCCTTCTGCTGACCATAACTGCAGGCTATGCGTGTGCCTCATGTCCAGTTATGATTTCTTGAGCTCTCTGGACATCAGCATTTGAGTAGATGACACATACAGTGATCTCTGGACACCCAAAATTAAAAATAAAATAAAATAATAAAATAATAAAATAAAAATAAACTTTCCTGACAAATATGCCTAAAGAAGGAGGTATAAGTGCAGTGAGACTGAAATCTAGGTACCATTTTATTAAAATGCTATTAAAGATGCAGGCATTTATTTCAAAAGACTGAAAATAGACCTCAAAGCTAATGATTATCAGAAGAGCAAAAACCCTGTTAAGCCAGAAAATTGACTGTATGGTACAATCACATTTCTTTGTGAAGTTTTAAATGCTGTCCTAGAAAAATCCCTGTAAATTAGTGACTCTACAAGAAAATCTAAAGGAAGGTGAACTCTTGGCATAGCTTCCAATCACAGTTTGCACATATAGTTCATAACAGTTAATGACATTTTTCTTCTCTTCAATTTCACATAAAAAGATAAAAAGGAAAACTGTGAGAATTTGTCTATAGCATGATGACTGTGGTCAATATCTTGCTATTTGCTCTGTCAATGCCATCAAAATATTGTTTAATAATTTAGAAGCAACCATGTAATTTTCTTCCCCAGTAGTAGCAAATTAGGCACTTACTAAATAATTGACAAAAATACTTAATTCTAGGGATGCCTTGAGGAACATACTATTATCTGACAGTTTTTAAAACTTTTCCTTGCATTAGTGATTATATTTTTGAATTATTTTCATGCCACTTCTTACCGGCATAGGAAACTGCACAGCTTGAGACTTCAACCTTCTCATTTTCAGTAACTAACCATCTTCTCTCACAGAAATAGAAAGGGAGTCATGCAGAGGATTCATTAAAAAGTAGATATATGAGGGCAAGAATTCACATAGGCAGGGGTATACACTTTCAGGCATCATATCATAATGAATTAAGTTTGCATGCTTATTTCTATGAAGACATAGCAAAAAATTAGAATTTTGAGCATGCAGACTTGATCATATTAAATGACTCGTATGTTTTAAAGCACTATTTTAAGAAATAATACAGGAAATGTCAACAACGTAGAAGAAATACAAATCTCATTTTACAAACAGCTTGAAGAAGACAGTTTTAAATAATGCAGCAAACCATACACTTAAAAATCCCTTAAAAATCTTTATAAGAAAAGCTTGCCCATAGTGTCACACAGTTGACTTCTTCCTAAAAAGAAGATGAAATACCGGTATTAAAATGCATTAAAAGCACCTGTAACTTGGTGATGTAACTTGCCCAAAATGCTCACAAAACCAGCGAAGGAATTCTCTTGTGAACCGATGTCTGAATCTTCTTTCAGGAAGAAAAAAATATAGCATTTAGCTGCATTCACTTGTGTTCTACCCACACTTCTGAGGCCATGCATTCTTATCCAACAGAACCATAGAGACTGTGTGCCACTGCCTGCTTGCAACAAAGGTGTTTCTAGGAATCTCACCGAAAAGACTTGCGTAGATAAGCTAGGTAGAGTTGCTCAGTAATAAAGGCTCAGCAGTTATCTTGGAAGAATACTTGGCATGTTGTCCTCAATTGTTTTTGCCAAAAACCTCTAGGAACAAGAAGTGGAGTAGATCCTATCAGCACTTTAACCGAGATCACTATAATTTAATTGATGAGTTCCAGTAAGACTATATTTTGTTTCTCAAGGAGAACAGATGTTGCTGAAGTATTTATTATATGGGTTTCTAGAATAGATCATTACAAAATATAACTGAACTATTCATTGGAAATTATTCATTTTTATTCTCATCATTCCATGTCTTCTGTTTTACTTCCTTTTGCACATGTTGAATCACAAAGAATCTGTTGTGCTGGTCAGTAGATGACAGGTGAATTTTATAGCTAAACACTCTTTTCCTTCAAACTCAAATACTGCAAGATTCTTTATGCAATCTACTCCTTTAAATCTGTCATCCCAGTGCCTTGGAGGATCTTGATTATGTACACTAGTACACTACTTCTGTGTTCTAGTGATTACTTCTAAGCAATCTCTAAAACAATGGGTTATCTACTTTGCAGAAACTAACAGGGATTTCAGAGAACTAGTAATCACTCAGAGGGTAGGGGAGAAAGAAATAGAGTAAAAACCCACCTCCTTCCTGCTCTCAGTGTCACCTGTTTGTTGTTTTTTTTTTTTTTTTTTCCAGTGTAATGCAGTTGATTCTAATTCCACAGTAATTGAATTACTTTTCTATCCGTGCCACAGAGCTCAGAGTTCTGCCCCACATACTGTATGAAACTCACGTAACACACACAGCTCTGTTGTTGAAAGCTCAGAATTTCTGTCTTTAGTTTGTGACTTTAACTGTTCTAATCAACTGTCGCAAAAGGGAAGGTGCTTGTTAGTTGTTACTTTTTTTTTTTTTCTTTTTTAAGAAAGAAAATCCTTATGCTTAAAAATGTTAGTGTCTAAGTGGTACAAATTACAAGCCTTGCCATTCACAACTTACTGCAGTAATGAAGTGGAACGGGTAAGTTGCCATCTGCTGCTGTTTGGCTGTAGACAGTTTTCTGCAAGACTAAGTTAACTGGTCAGCAGCACATCTGTTTTTCCTGTGATCTGTGATGCCTGTAATTGCCCACTGCAAAAATATAAAAGCATTATTTTAAGATGAAAATTGAGAATTTGCAGCAGATTGTTAGAGGCAACCAAAGCCAGCAGGGCGTCTCTGGGACTGCAATTTCCAGAGTTTTCTTCTGTTCCACTTCTGGATGGTATCTTGGAGGAACTGTGTGCTCGTATTTCAATAAGACATTATGGTTTCTGCTTTGAAGACAGAGAAAGAAAATTTGTAGCCATTCTACAGATTCACTGGGATAGAACAGGAGCAATATTTATTATGTTTGTTTTATTTCAAATTGGCTAATTAAAGTGTTAACATCATCACAGCTGAGCTCAGCTACAGTAGATTGCTAATAGCAACTCATTGTCATAACACAGAAGTCAGAAGTAGTCAGAAATACTACCAAGACTTAAATATCTAAGCAGAGTCAGAAGTAATTTTCCCTCTGTTTTTAATGACATTTTTAAGAATGGAGCGACTTTGCATACAGTAAGGCGTGTTCTCATTTAATGACTCAAAAGCCATCCTTGTAGATCTGTCAACAAATCCAGTTTATAATAGGGAATCCATTTTGATTTGGGCTTGGGGAAGGGGGTGTTTGGTTTTGTTTGTTTATTTTGCTGATAAGGCTACTTGGGAAAAAATGTTATAAAATCAAGAATTTTTAAGCATTAAATCTGTGGAGTCTTATGAGATCCTTGTGGAAGAGAGGTATTACCTTTTATACTTAATTAGTTTTTGTTCCAAGGATGAGAACAACAAAAAAGACAAAACACGTTTCTAAGAATCTCAGGCAATGGGCAGATTTGAGCAGCTAAAGTTGAATTCTTTGCCCATATACATATGTTGTGCGTGTACTGTTAGCAACCAAGAAAAAAAAAAAAGACAAGAGTTGAAAATAAACAATCCCAAGACAATCCCAGTAGAAAATATCATATGAAAAAATAAATAAATAAATTGGTCTTAGTCACTACAGAAGTATCTGTGATATTATACAGCTGCCTGTGACTAATATACCTATATCAGAGAGATATAGGCAGTATTTGTCTTACTATAACAACAGAGAACAAAATAAGCTTTAAAACAGAAATAACAATAACTATTCTGTTGGATGTGTTTCCTGTAGGAAAATATGGATAGCATAAAGATTAGGCTTTTTTATATATGCAAGAAATATGAATCTTGCAAAGGGAAGTTAAACTGAAGAAATTAAACCATAGTCATTTTTATGTCTTCTTTGGAGCATTTTTCACAGGACAGGTCCAACTAAGGCGTAAATTTCATCTCTCATAACAGGCAGAAATCTCAATTTACAGATCATTGTCAGGGTGGGAAGCATTGGATCTGAAGGCCCTGCTCTGGATGCTGTGTGGGATGAGAAAGTAAAGCACATAGAGTCATAGAATGACAAAATATTTTGGGTTGGAAGGGATCTTGAAGATCATCTAGTTCAACCCCCTTCCACTGGACCAGGTTGCCCAAAGCCCCATCCAACCTGGCCTTGAACACCACCAGCGATGGGGCACCCACTACTTCTCTAGACAACCTGTTCCAGTGCCTCACCAGTGCTTCTTTACCCTCTGAGTAAATTTCTTCCTGAGATTGAATCTAAATCTACTCTCTTTTAGTTTAAAGCTGTTACCCCTTGGTCTATGAATACACTCCCCAAAAGTGTCCCTCCCCATCTTTCCTGTAGGCCTCTGCTTAAATAAAATAAAATAAAAATTACATAAAAATTGTATCAGTGAAAGAAATCATTACAGTAGCTATTAAAGTCTCTTTAAAAGACTCAAAATGCCCATGAAAATCCTTAAAAAATAAAAATTAAAAAAGTTTATTTTAGCTTTTTAATACAATAGTATAATTTTGTTTGGAAGAAGGTCATCAGGTTTAGCCACACACTCAAAGCAAGTACAGCTTCAAAATTTAAGAAACAGAGCATTCATCTGCTTGGTGAAATTAAAAAAGAAAAAAAAAAGTGCATATTATAAAAAGAAAAAAAAATGAAATAATTAAAAAAATAATTTTAGAGTACATATATTTTGTGGAATCATTTTTATCATTTGGTTATTTATTATTACACTGTCTGCTCTCTTTTTTTTTCTATCAGTCTGATTTCGGTGGTAAAGAAGAATAAAGTGGGAAAGAAATAGAGAGGAGTTACAAAAAAAAGGTGGAAGACTAAAAAAACCAGACAAAATAGAGTTGAGGCTGAACAGAATGCTTTATTGTTATTGCAAAATCTGAAAACTTCAACTTAATTTAATATTTTGGGCATTTTAAAATAACTTCTGTGGAATGCATTTTTTCACACCACTTTTCATCAAGCAGTAACAATCTTACAGAAACCTGGGGCTGGCCTCATTATAACTATGAAATTACACTTTTTTTTAATTCTAGTGTGTGTTTTTTTAATAAGAAACCCATGTCTGCTTTGTTGTTGTTTTCCTGACTTTCTGTATCCCAAGGTTTCCCAAATACCTGAGCTAGTTGTGGTTTCACCTGTGACAATGCTTGTCACAGGTTGTGGGTCCAATTACATTGACTATATTGTCACTCCTCTCTAAATTCTCTCTCATCTCTCTCGAATGAAAACAAACAGGTTTAAAAAATTGTCTCTAACCTTTTGGGAATATAAGTATGAAGTCTGTTAATTGCAGTGAAATGAGAACAGAAGGATAGAAGCTCTCAGAAGTCCTTCCTCTGAATAGGTCTAGGGAGAGATGAGACCAATGGCACATCAGGTACACATGGCAGGTAAAAGAGAGCAAGCAGACAGTGAAGGAGACCTTACAGGTTTGGTGGAGATAGCTAGAGGGAAATCAAGAGAGACCAGGAAGGAAACAGTTTACAAGACATGAGAGACCAGTAGTTTCAAAAGCAGCCAGATTAAAGACCAAAAAAAAAATAGGCAAGAAGTTTTTGAATTTGCCCAGTAGGAAGAGTTGTGTCTTCAACAGAAGCAAACTCCTATTGAATACCTGGGTCGCAATCAAAAAGATATAGATCAGATGGAAAGCAGAAAAGGTATCAAGAAATTAAGTGACTGGCTAAAGTGGAAAGGTTGTAGGAACAAGGCTTGTAACAGCATTGTATCCGCTTAGGGCAGTAAAATCATACATTTGGTAGGTAGTTGCTAGCCCACGTTTCCTGGCTGTCATGTTCCAGCTCTAGCTTCTATGGTTCAATGAAAGAAAACTATCAGGACAGGAATTGAACAGGAACCTCTAGTTAAGGTGGATGTTAAATGATATGGCAACAAAAAATATGTAAGGTTCATTTAAAATATATATGTAGAGCATACACTGTAAAATATACTTGGCAAATAACCTTGCGTGAATACCATAGGTGAATTTGTCTTTGGTCATGAAAAGACTAAAATAGCACACCTAATTACTGAGCAGACCCTGGTAGCCTTACAAGTCATACAGTGTACATCTTCTTGTTACAATATAAATCTTTGCTCCCCACCCACCGATGCTCCTTGTTCCAGTAATCATTTGTAGTGAAATTCTGGGGAGAACAACTAATAGAGTCACAGCAGTATACCTGCATTATAACAGGAGGGGACAGTCATTACCAGAGGAGAATTTAAACAACTCAAGATTAAGTGATGCCCTGGCTGTTCTCATCCAGACAAAGACCTCAATGGACTTAGGCATTTCTGGTTTCAAAATTACCCACTATCCCTGGAATTTTTGTGGTTGTCTGTGTAGAATAATGCACTATCGACTATTGGTGAGGAAAAAAAAAAAAAAAAAAGGAAATGACGGGTACTGTCCCAATTAGAGGAACTTACTGTCAGTTTTGACATTCACTGCTATCTGGTAGGACAAAATTATCATCATGACTTCAGCTGAACTATCATACAACATACCCTGGCAATTAAAGCAGTAATAAGCAACACCCTGGATAGCAACTGGTAGGGTTTTTTCTGCCTATGCTTTGAAGTATGGGAAGGTAGTATTTGTTCAACCAATACCGATTCTTTGCAGAATCTGTTAATGGGGAAAGTTGCAAGGGTCATTTTCTTGATGTAAGATGCAGGGGGGGGAGGAGTCTATGCTTATTACCCCCACTGTCCCAATATCTATAGTTAATGTTGGACTGACACCAATGCATATAAATGGATGTTTCCACTTTGCCTCATGAATGTAAATATAGACTCATTACGTGCAAAAAAATAAAAAATAAAAAAATAAAAATCCCTGAAGGGAAGGAAAGGGAAAGCACATTCATTGGAATATAAGATGAATAAACTAATATGAATAAACTGGAGATGAACCTAGCCATTAATAAGGAACATTTTTAGTAAATCTCCCACAGATGTGGTGAAAAATTTTGTGAAAAACAGAAAAAAAATATTTTACAAATGTCCTTTTGAACTAAAGTACTGTCACTGCTAATATGAGATAAAATTGTCATATTTATGTGCTTGGCTGATTCTATAATTCAACTTTAACCTCGAGTGCTTGAATTTTGGTGTATATTCATGGAAAGATCGTGACCTAATGCTGATCAATATATATAAATTGATTCATGTCTAATGTAACTCTAGTTTAGTTGATGGGCTACTTCCATTTGTGGTGTAACTAGAATGACATCAGGACAGATATTTACAGGATAAATTACTTGCCTTGTTTCAGTAGAAAATCTGAGCACAAAGCAGATGAGTGTTATTCTTAGAAAAAATTACTGCTTATCAGTGTTTCCTGGCCATCTCACAGAAGTTAACACTTTCACATTTTCATTTCTTTAGACAATCAGCAAGTTTAAGTACCATGTAAATGTTCTAAAATGTTCTAAAAGGCAAAGAGCCTTGTTCTAGAGGCATCATACAGAAGTTTAACATTGCCATAGATAGGACAGAGGTGTTAAAAAATGCAACAATAAAGCAAAGGGAGCAGAAAAATAAAGGCAGAATTCAGAACGGTAAGACAGTACAAGCATATCTATTTTCCTTTTAAATTGATGTTGAAATGAATGTACAGCACAATATCTAAATTCTTGCCATGTTTAACATGATGTATAGCTATGTCCTGCAAATTTTCCTACCAGGTTCTTTTCACAAGTAGGGCAGAGCTGGATTTCTGATTACTCATCTGGTAGCCATGAAAGGCCTTGACAGATTCCAGTTCATTCTGACGCAGTTTTCTGTCACTACAAAGAAAACAAAAGCAGACTGATACATAGCCATACCTGATAATGTCTCCCAACATCTGAGACTGTCCAACTCAATGGCTTTACAGTTTTTACCATGTCAAGAGAAAAGTCATATCAGAACACTGTGTATACCCAGGCAACTTTTCCCTTCCCAGTAACCTCTAAAGAGCTACTGAAGGAATATGAAGCATTTTTGTGTTGAACTAGGAATTTAAAATGCTCTGTTTTTCCAAAGATTAGACACCTTCCAGACCACTGAGACCTGCTGTGGAGAACGTAGACATGAAGAAATCTGTTTGCATATACATACATCCTAGTTCAAGAACATACATCCTAGCATACAAGAACAGTGTTGGAAGATGAACACACATTGAATGTAACTGTTCAAAAAATTTTCTTCAAATTTTCTTCAAATCTTCAAATCTCCAAAAATTGGAAATTTTGAAGAAAACTTGTGGCTAGGGAGATGTGAAGAATTCTTCCAATTCTTTCACAGTCAAATATAACCACTGTTGGCCCACATTTTTATAACTTTTACAGGTCTTGTCGCAAAGCAACCAACCCACTACATGATGTCTGGTATATAGGGGTGCCACAACTTTCCATGTTCTCCTACCTTTTTGTCAGGATGCCAGAGGAAAGGCATTTGAAATCACACCCATTTAAAAGCTTTTTATAACTAAAAAATATCCACTATTATTACTGAAATTTTTGAGATTTCCTGCTGTTTCCACAATTGACCATTGTGGTTCGTTAAGTGATATTCACTGTCTTCAGTAGAAACTTGGACCCAAAGACAACCAGAAACTAAAATAACACCAATGGCTTTGCCAGGACAGCCTCTCAGCTGACCAAAGGAAATTATTGTAGGTAAACAGCAGGCATGCCACCATGCAAACAAAGACTATCAAAACTGAACTGTACGTTTATGGTTTAAAATGGAGGTTGACAACAACCATCCTGAAGCTGGTCCCTAGACATTTTTCTTCTGTTTCACCTCTACTGTTTCTGTTTATAAAGTTACGTGATAGCAATACATATCTTAAATGTGCTTTAGTCTGCCTCCAACATGATGACAACTGTCAAAAAGATGTCAGAGCTGTATTAGAGAGCCTAGATGTTCACTGCAGATGTTCACACACACAGACTGAGAGCTCTTCTTTGATTAGCAAGCAAGGTTGGTAGTGCACTTATGTGGCTGCTCCATGCTGGAAGTCACAACCTCATCGTGCAGGATCTAATTCTGAGCTGCTGCTGACTTAATATTTCCAAGCCTATGTTAGGGCTCCCTGTGCCAGCAACTTTCCTTCATTTCAAGGAATCTTTGTAACTTCATATTTATCTATCAGAGCTATGTGAGTGATACCTGCAGCTTTATTGTGATCTACATGTATATATCTTCCAGGTATGTTACTTCCATCATACAGGATTTAAGTTTTCTTTAGTTTAATTCTGGTTCTTTCCATGGTTGCTGTGTGCCTCCAGCCATGCTCAGCTAGTGTTTTTTCCCAGATCAAAACGTCATTCCATTAAACCTTCATGCCTTCCATCCCATCAAATTATTGATGAATTTCCCCATAAAACACCCTGGGAGCTGAATGCATGCCAGTTCCACTTGCTGTTTTTGCCAGACTGAAACTTTGAGCTCTGCATGACTTTCTGCCTCGGGTGGCTCATAGTGGTTCAGATTTTCTGATATCTTCAAGTTCAGAGCACTGACCATCCTCCATGGCATTACTGTGGACTAGTTGATTTTCTCTATCTGGCAAACTCAAAATGTTTCATCAGGGGTTAATTTTGATTTTTTTCTGTAGTAGCCCCCAGAACTTTTAGATTCTACTCACAGACACATCTTCTACTGGAAATATATCTAGCTCTTAAAAATTGCTCTTCAGCCTTAGTTCTGTCACAAACTATTCTCTGGTTTAACCTTCAGTTCGTATTTTTCATTGTTTGCAGTTGTGTTGTGCCATACTCTGCAAATTTCCCTGTAACTGCTGTAGTATTACTTTCCTTTTGTCTGAGTTACATGGAAATTATTAGGCACATAAAGCACTTTAAAGACATCTATTCTAGAAATAGGGCAACCTTCTAGCTGATTTCCTTTTTTGCTGGCATCCTAATAGAGATGCTTGCAGACACAGAGAGATGTGCTATTTAAAACTTCCTATGAGTTTTCCAAACCTCCTGAGAGTTTTGGCTCCAATGGAGCTTTTAGTTGCTCCATTCTTTCACTCCAGTTCTTTTCTTGTTGCATTTTACAAAGACCAGGAAGTGATCAGTAATCATTCAGAGCTTACCATTCCCAGTGGAGTTCTGCTTTATTTGATTGTTTTTGCCAGCTGCTTTATGCACTGTCAGAGGGAGCAAAGCAGTGAGAACTCTTGCCATATGCCAGGAAGGAACATGCGACCACTGGCATGAAGGAAGATGTGACAAAAATCACTGGGAGCTCTGATGGGAAGCAAGGAGGGAATTACATCTTTTGGTAGGTGATGGAGAGCATAAGTGAGCAGTGACAGGTGTCACAGGTGTAGGTGACACATATCTGTCAAATCAGAAAAGCATGCAGCCCTCCAAGCCTCTTGTTTCATGTGCATGAGCTTGTTTCTTAGCTGAAGAACACACGTTTCACAGCTGATGCTCTTTTCAACCACAAAAGAGCCAGGGATTCAGCTGCTAGCACCAGGGCCCTGTGAGCACTAACAGCCTTGACCAACCTCACCTGAAGCCTTCCCCAACCCTCAATTAAGGATGAGCCCCATTTAAACTCAGCCCAGCTTAAATACAAGGCTCTGCCTTGCATGGGCTAAGCTATATTCCACTTATGAGTCTAGCTTTGCTTATTAGATGGACCTGGGACATGTTGTAGGTAAGCGCTCTCTAGGCCTGTCTTCTGGATGGACATGGAGCCTACAATATATCCTTGCCTGGGGCCCTGCCTACGCTGCTTCTGGCCAGAGGCTCGTGTCCTCACTCTGTCAGAGGAAGGGCCTTGTTACCACCCCAGTTCTGCTCACCCACCCATGGGATGGTGCCCTGGCTGTGGGGGCTGGCCTGCTATGGGGTCACCTCTGGCCCCTGCTCAGCCCCATTGCAGTGCAGCACTGCTCACACAGCTCCCTGACAGCCACAACTTCCCCGCAGAAAAGAGCAACCTTATGCTGTAGCAGCCCTGTTAAGACAGGCATATGTTGTACAGTTAAGTCAACATGAGGTGTTTGAGCTCCTGTTACATGACACTTACTTGTCCTGGGTCTGTGCAGGGGCAATAAAATACAACTTTTTGTCCATGCTTTTTAAGAAAACAGACTTCTGCTTGCCACGTAGGATGACCTAGAGTCAGATTAGCTGATCTGTACTTTCCTAGCCTTATATCAGAGGGGAAGATGGCCTAAGCATGTTCAGCTCAAGCACTTCCCAGCTGACATGTGTTGAGCTGAGAGATAACAAGATTAAAACTAGCAGAGGGTAGCTGAGGGAATCAGAAAGGCAGAAGTTCCATGACAACTTTCTCAAATGCAAAACTTCAGTCTGAAGTCTCTAGGGAAGACTGTCAAATCTCGCTGCACAAGCACAGAAAGGAAGAAAGCAAGCCACTGTCCTTAATATAAAAGCATCTGGAGAAGTCATAAAAACAAGTGAGAAGAGTTGGTGTGAGAGGAAAGGCACATAATATGCAACAGGTTTTTCTAAATGTATTTAGGGATGATGTTGTAGTACACAGACTTCACATATAATAGAGTCTGAAATGAGGCTCCTGCTGGGATGGCTGGTTGTCCAGCAGGGAGAAGTCATAGGCAGTTAAAAAGCCATCTGAGAGAGGAAGAAAATCACACTTCTCATTTCAAATATTACATCTGAACATTTAGTTACAGAGCTACCAGAAATAACAGTGTACATTGTAACAGTGAAGTCCTGCATTTAAACACATAATTTTCTACTAATAGTTGTCTGCAAGGAATTTTCTATTTACAAACAATTAAAGGCAGTCAGCCAGATAGGCTGCTACTCCATTTTAGAAATTTTAGATAGGTATACCCTGAAGACATGTGAAACACTTCAGTGAATGCTAAAGGAATTCAAAAAGATTTTCCAGTTTGTCTCTTATGAAGGAAAGTATTTCACTGGTCACCTATAACATTGTTGCATGCAAAGAGGAATAAGGAATTTACATCTGATGACAAAATCCATTAATACTTCTTTACAACATCTGCAGATTCAGAATCATAAGCCATAGAACTTTTGAAGACATAGCGATATTGGTATTTTTCATTTGTGGGATTTCCCTGTGTGTTAAAGTGAAAAGTATGTGAAATTCTAATTTTGTTTCTTCTCTGAATTAATTCTCAGCCGGAAGAAATTTTTAATTCTGGGTTCTAAAACAGACATCTGAATTTGTGAGTGATTTTGTTTTAAAAACATAAACAATGAATAAGTCACTGTATTTTTATCTGTGCCAAGAAAGTCAAACAAAAAAGTTACTCTTCCTGAAGTCTACAGATATTTAAAAAAAAATATTAACATTGCATCCATGTTTTATAGTTCTGCCCTTACAGGAAAATAAAATGGAAAATATTGTTATAATTTTGTACTAATTGCATACATGATCCTTTCCGAGTTATTACATTTAAAAATAAGTTTATACGTCTTTCCTTGTCATTTCATAAGTCAAGCTGTCAAAGTTTCTGTAGGATCTATTGGGTACTGATAACCCAAAACAAGATAACTAAATGACTTTTTTTCCTTCTTATAATATACTATGAAATGGTATTAGGAGTTTGTCCCACTATGTCCTTTTCTTTTAATGCTCATGTCCTTTTCTTTTAATGCTCTTGTCCTAATGTTTTTAATACAGATACAACAATTTTGGTATATAAAGTATACCAAATATATATATTTGGTATATAATTCTGTGCTTTGAATCTTTGATAGTAGTTACTCAAATCTGTGTTTCTTATTAAAGTTTTTCTACTTTGTAGTTCAGAATCTGTGCAAAAAGTGTAAGCCTCTTAAAATGTAGTGCATTATTCCATTCCGTGTAAAGGCTGTGGGAACTTAGTGAGGAGCTTGAAGTAGACTTCTCTGACAAGCTAGTTAAAACGTTTTCTTTTGTTTGTTTGTTATTTTGTTTTTTTTTTAAAGCAGTGGCACAAATTACCAAACTTTGCTTTGTGAAACTGAATGAAGTGTAAAACCGCATTTTGTATTACACTGGGCCTCAGGTGCCTGAAGAGGCAATAAATAAGTACTGTGCTAATAGCAGGGAAACTGTGTCAGTTTTTTGATGATGGATTCATTATTCTCCTATCTACCATGGATATAAACAGAAAGGGAAAATAAGAAGGCAGGAAAGAAAAAAAAATAATAATCAAAACTCCTTTTTCTCTTTCCACTGGAATTCAATGCAAGTGTCCTCTGCCTCTTGTCCCCTTGAAAATGTTATCTTCATCTTTCCATTTACTGTTTGGAGTTCAATGTTTTGGCAGGCAAAAATTCACTCTGATACTGAGTTTTCTACCAGCCCTATACATCTCCTAGATGAAGTTTTAACAGAAGTCCAAAAGCAGGGAAACAAAAGGCTTTATATGAATGTGGCTGAATATCACCATGTCACCACTATTTTCTAGGTTATTAAATATCCACGTAAATTAGTGGTATAAAAGGGCTTCAGATCTTTTGTTGTTGTTGTTTCCAAGTGTAGCTGTATTAGTCATCGTATCTGTATAATCTCTAATTAGACTTCTTTTATGCAAATAAATGAAAAGCTCAGTCTGTTTTCCTTTCTTCAGTGACAGAGAGCTGGAGTTAGGAGAGTTCTTAATTCCAAGTCTTTTAGCACCACCTGCTGTTCACCACTGTGGTTTTCTTTGGTTTGTTAAATTGTACAGGAACTGGACAAAATCCAAAAATTAAATAAATTGTATTTTGGTAGGGGGAAGAAAAATGTCCATATCCAAAGACATGTCTGAACAGGAGCCTGTATTGGATGACTGAGTGCAGAATATATTACACTTGTGATAACCCAGTTGTTTTTTTTCCTAGGCCAACCTTCCAGCCGTGTCTTTGGCTATGATAAACCATTGTGCAAACTGAAACTCTTCTCCTCCTGAGTGAAAGGAATTATCCTCTCCCATCATGTTACCGCAAGGTAAATTCAGTCTGGGATCTTTCTGTCCAAAAAGAAGTCCTCAGTAGGAAGAGCAGTAGCCTAAGTGAAAGTCTAGAGGCGAGTTCCACACCCTGTGATTTTCACCATGACATAGACCCCCCAAGAAATAAAAATCCGCTTCTCTGTTACTCTTTTATCTTCCTCCTTTGTAAAATATAAATCAGCTAGTTCCCAATGGATGTCACGCTGTGCTTAGGACTCAGGGGATATGCAGTTCTAGCTCTGCCATTCACCAGCTGCTTAATCTGGGGCACTGCCTGGTTCCCTCAGTTTTTCACCCATAAGACATGACTAACAAATCCTATTTTTTCATGTGTTGGTGCTTTACTAACTCTCTGGAAGATGCAGAAACATATGTCAGAGACCGAGATGCTGAGGTAGCCAGGTACTGGAGAAAACTACCTACATTTGATAGAAGAATCTACATAGTTGGACATATTTCAGCTTTTTCAGTGCACAAAGTCCTTGTTACAGCTAGGATAAATGAAAGACCTCAGACCCTGTTATGTTCAGTGGCACTCAAAGACAAAAAAAAAAAAAAAAAAAAAAGGTGAGAAAGATCTGACCTAATGACCTAGTTGTCTATCTCTATATCCCACACAAAATATTGAATACGATTGTTTATATAATATAATGAATTCATGTACTTAGCAAAATTTCTGTTTTTAAAAGAACACGTAGGATATACTTAGTCAAATAAGAAATGTTAGTTTTCTGTTTACAAATGCTTTCTTCACACCATGTTATACAAATATTTCTATGTCCTTAGTTTCCATCTCTTTGTGGCACATCATCAATGAGATCTTCCCATTGGTATCATCTCCTCGGTGTTGTTTATAAAGCAGGCATTGATTTTTTCTGCTTCTATGCCACCAATAATTAAACTACTAAATGCAATATTCCTTCTGAATTATGCAAGCTAGAATCAAAATCCTTCATGGTTTTATCTGCTACCTGATGTCAGTACTGCGTAGCCAATAACCTGAACACCATATATTTTAGAATCACAGATGATGCTATCCATTTCCTTATGATGTCAGCAGCCTTGTTATTAACTGCTGCTGGAAGAATCCTTATGTGAGAAAGAAACTCTGAGCTCACAATAAATATACTGTGAACATGCAAGCTATGACAGTGAGGTCAGGTAAATGGTGACAGAGCAATATGCTCCATTAGTGATTTGAGGAGGTGGGACCAAGATACAGTTGACCTAAGCAACCAAAGGTCAGGCCTCAGTGTGTAGTTAGTAGAAAGAAGGCAAACTGATTATGGAATCAAACATCTTTGTTATCTTGGCAAGTCTGTGTGTTTCCATAGCATTGCTCTTTTTCTCTAAACACTGAATGAATCAAACGAGACCATTTTTTTACTCATGGCTTCTTTAGTTAAAGGGTATTCCCATGAAAAGCTTCCTTACATTGCTTTTTCTCTGGCAACCCTTACCATCTTCTATCCCTGTTGTTTGTTTTTCTGTCTGATTCCTTAAATTCTCACCATAATACTGCTTCAGTCATGACCACCCAAATGCTATTATGCAAATATGGTCTTGGGTCTCCACAGTTTGTATAGTATATTTGCATAGTCAAATAGCTTAGTTCTGTCACTGTCCTGAAGCCTTGTTTCTTGATTATCCGTAGTGTATTTGCATTACATTGTTACAACACATTGCTGTCATTATTTTGCTTAGTTTGAAAAGATAGGAAAAAATGAAAGTGGTCATGTTTTGTTGTTTTTTTTTTGTTGTTGTTGTTTGTTTGTTTAATTATCTTATGGCCACCACACAAGACTCAGGTGAAACACAATGCATAGTGGACAGGGCTGCTCCCCTGCAGAGACAGACTATCCCCTCAAGCAATGTGGATTTAGGCCACTCTTCTCTGCATGACCAATGGGCCATGGATAGCCCCTGAGGCCAATGCCCTGGGCAATGTAAAACTGTAGAGCTGAAAGCCCCTCTAGGCTAAACAGACGAGCCTCCTTTAGATCTTGTGGGGTGGTATGACTCCTGCCTTTTAGGGACCTGTGGTGTGACTTCTGCCTTTTAGTGACCTGCAAGCAAAGAGCATCCATGGCCTAATATTATTAATCCAAGCCACTTTCAATGATATTTAACCAGAACCATAAAAGCACACTTCATTCCTTGCAGCTTCACAGGCTCCTCGGCATGTGTCCATGTGCCTACTACTATTTTGTAAGTCATTAAGACCCTTCTTCCCTAAAGGACAGCACAAGACTTTTGACTCTCTTCATCTGTGCACATGTGTTAGGACACAAAAGAGGCATGATTCTCCTCCTCCACTGAAAATCACTCTCTGCAGAGAATCTCTCTTCAGTCATTTCCCCATTCTTAATACAGCACTTGTCTTTATACAATTCAGCACCTGATCCCCAGCAGCACAGGTGCAATTTCACATTGCACACAGTTCTATTCCACTCCCAAGTACATATGCAGTGCACACACTGTTCACTGCTGTTTTCACATCGGGAATCTTTTCTTTTAGTGTTAATGGGTCCAACCAGCCCCCTAAATCCAAACAACACAACAAGCTACTCCTTTCTCTTCATGAATTTCATTTAACGTGTTGTGGCTGTGGAATTGAATAAACTAGTAGAAAATAAGAGCCCAGCACCAACATACTAAAAACAGGAATGTCCTTTAGCACCTAAAGGAACAGAACTTTATTAGGAAGCAGTCAGATATACAGAGACAGATTCAGGAGATTACAGCTGCATAGGTCAGCAGGAAAGAGCAGCAGTAATAAAGAAGACAGATGATCTGCAGTACTCCTGATTGTTGCTGCTACACCAGCAGAGGTGCAAGTGCTTCTACCACAACTGGAGAAGCTAATACCTTTGTCTTGGAGGTATTTCCTTGATGTGGAGTTACATGGCTCTAGACAATGCACTGTGGTGCATAGGTGGTGACAAATGTGCCCCATGAAGTGTCTCTAACGTAGTGTTTCCTCATCCTTCACGGTACAGCAAGGGACTTTTTGCTGTTATAACCCTCCATGTAAAAAAGTATTACAGCAAAAATTACGCAGTCACTTACAGCTAAGATTGACTTCTTTCACGCTCAGTTAGAGCATTTTTGCTATCCTAAGAATTCTGAGAGAGACACTATAATAAAAAACTATTGCAGGAAATTTCTCCTTTAATAATGATCTCCCTTCCTATTTTTTCTGCTCTACTAACATGAGAGAAGAGACACTTTTCCTTAATAAGAGGGATTGGAAGGTCTGAACAAGACTAGTCTCCAGCACCATAGCTTGCTGCTGCTGCTGTTTCTGTGGAATCTTTGTCTCATTGAGAGTTGCTGTCACTAGCATCAATAATTTAAAGCCACAGACACTATGAAGTTGTAAATAATTTAAAATATATAATTCATGTCCATCTTTATTGCTGCAGCTCTGTCAGGCTCCAAGGTTTTTTATACTTATCTTTATACTAAGGAGCACATACAGTAGCCAACCTGTAGCAGTTCTTTAAAAACAGCTTGTATTATTTTTAGTTTTATTTAGTTAACATTTCCACATTATGTTCTTGAGAGCAGAGGCCCTAGCAAACAGTAGCACTTTTTCATCCTGGTAAACAGCAAGTTCTGAAATTCTTTCTGTTAAAATGTTCCCTAGAAGAATAGGAACATCATTAAGTCATAGAAAACCTTTAAATAAATAATAAATCGACAAAAAGAAAGAAAGAAAGAAAAAGAAAAAAGTTCTCACTGCTTGCCAGAATGTTATAGAAAAATGTATTGAGATGTGCTGCATCCAACTACTTGGGACTTAAAAGAGCTCTACAGGATTCTCCCCTGTTCACAGAATGAGAAATAATGCTGTTTGTAAAGAAACCTTATAAAATTTTCCTTAAGGACAACTTTCTGAAAAAGACACTTTCCAATAACTTGACGTTTCTTCCCTGATATGAAGCATTCATAAATCATATGCTAATTATTTATCTGAGTTAAAAAGCTATTGGGCTAGGTAAGTCTCCCAAGTGATAGTGCCTTTGAACCACTTTGAACCTTATACATTCCAGTGTTACTGGGATATATTGAGGGATTGTTTTCAGGTTTGTAAAAGGAAACATCACAAATCAGTGCGGTTTTTGCTCATGAGAATAGTCCTTCAGATACCAAAGGAATTTTAATAACAATTAATAACTATTTCTGCCTATAGGGATAAGGTTGAGAAATGAGTAAGGCTGCTAAACGCAATTCTTCATATGCTGTCTTTTTTCTGATGACAGTAATGAAAGTCTTCTGCTTTGGACCTTGTCTAGGGCTTGAAAAAATGCTTTTTCTTGTTTACTTTTTTGTTTCTTCTTTTTCTTTTATAAAAGGAAGAAAAAGTTGTGATTTTTTTCCTAAACATTGATGCTATTGCTTTAATAGACTATCTTGGGGGGTGAGGGGGTGTTGTCTCTGGCAGAAAGCCTTTGTTGCATCTCTTTTCTGTTGCAACAGTAAGTTTCAGAACCTGCAAAAGAAAAAAAAAAATAAAATAAAAATTTAAAAAAAGCAAGAAAAAACAAGTTGCTTGCGTGCTGACTACCTAGCTAAAAAAAAAAAAAAAAAAAAAAAAAAAAAGTATAAGGTATACTATAATATTTGCAAGGGCACAAGAAATCCCTAGACATAGAAAAAAGGTGAAAAAAAAAAAAAGGTTTCTAAAATTTCTTTTCTACAAACTTTTTCCAAACTCTTTTCATTCCACTTGCTCTCCCAGCAGCCTATGTAAAAATGCTTTATGTTTTCACCAGTAACATCTCAGTCCTGAAGAGGAGATATCTAGATATCTTAGACCTACCAAGTAGGATTAGATTAAAATAGATAAGAATAGATTAGATGACAGAGAATGTTTTTATTCATTTTGACATAGTTGGTTTTGTTAATTTTTTTCTGAACAACCTGTGTTCTTGGTTGCTCTTACTGAGTTTTAATCCATTGTGTGGTCTACTCTAACTAGGCTGTTGTAAGTCATGAAGGACTTGGCTATACGTTTTAGTCATAGTTATATGTCATAGATGTTTTATATATGTCATGACTATATTTCGTTTAGTCATATATGTCATAGTTACCTCAATGTGTGGGATCAGGAGGGTTTCTGGTTGATATACGTGACCAAATGCAAGTTTACTTCTGAGCTAATAGTCTGGAGCACTTTTAGAGTCAATGGAGGAAAAAGACATGTAGGAGCAACAATTAGCTATGTCAAAAATCATGCCTTTGAAGTGCCTATTTCTCCCCATTAGCTATAAGGGGAGCCAAGGATGACTCCTTCAGAAGTGTAAATATCTACACAGTGGAAATGTAAAGTTGTGTGAAATTAATCATATATTTTCTCTATCATTCTGAATGACATGGAGATCTTCCAAGGGACAGATCATAACACATGCTCTAGATTCAGTCTTCCAACATAGGCAGAGCACGGTATTATTCCTAGTGCTGCTCGCACTCCTAGATTAGCCAGAGCAAAACTTTGCACAACAAAGTCAACCACAGTTCTGCAACAGTCAGGAGCTCTTCATTCAGCCACTACTAGTTTGAGAAGAATGAAAAATAACTCTGTAAATCTCAGATTTCTGTACACAAAAACTACTATACAACTTTGCTGTGCTCAGAATTGAACCCAGATTGTCAAAACTTAAACTGATTTGCCTTCTCTTGGAAATGCTGCATGGTGTCCTCAAGTCTTGCCCTTTTAGAATTAAGGAGCTGATTCTAAGCACCTTTTACTCCTGTTGTCTTCAACAGCAATTCAAACATGGTGTCAGCTACATAAGATGTACAATAAGATCCAGGCACCACTTTCTTACCACGCTACTTACTTGCCAGCGCATTGAAATTAGAGACCACAAAGTTAAACCTCCACAGTTTCTTCTCAGGGCACATAACATCTGGCAGACATACACTGGTATCTGAGAGGAGGAGGCTAGGCTTAGAACATGGGCAAAACTATCATCTCCTGGCATGTGATGTTCTGCATGTTGCAGCTGAATAAGGGTTAACAGTCTGCAGCAAATGCACAGTGAAGTGTTTCACTGTGTAACATGGTCAGCAATAAGATTATTACAGAGCATGAACTTCAAGGTCCCATTTAGACTACTTTAAGAAGGTTTTTAAATATTCGGATCAGAAAAGAAATATCCAGGTAATGAAAATGGATTTTAAAATCAGCTGTAAACATCCTTTAGTGCTTTCAAAGGTAGCCTTAGCTGCTTTAGCTACGGAAATACTAAATTATTTATTTCAGCTAGTTAGGGTACATAATAACATTGAGCTTAAAAAGCCACACAGCTCTGAGAAATTCTGAGTGTGATCTCTAGTTTTATTTTAAAATTATTGCAGAAGATTGTATCATTATTTGGAAATACATGAGCAAATTAGAATATAGACCCACAAGTCACAGAAATGTCAAGGTCTGGGGTTCTCAGTATAAACTGGGAGCTTCTTTCCTATGCAGAATTACTAAAGCCTGATTTCATGCTGCAATTAGCATTGCTTTAAATTAGATCTTTTTATAAATGAATGTCTGTGGCAATAAGCATGGAAATCTTTTACTGAGTTATCTATTAGGCCAGAAGAGAGGTTCGTGGTTCAAATTGAGTATTCTATTTTTACCACCTTGGGTCCTACATCACAAGTCAGATGTTTTCAAACGACATCAAAGAACGGTTTACCATTTCTCCTCACCTTTGAGGAGAAAAGAAGGCTCAAGACAGGAAGATACTAATTCTAATTAATCATATGACTAAATCTTCTTTAAATTACAATCCTTCTTTGCACTGTACATTTAAGCTTAGGTTATAGAACTTTCTATTTCTAGTCCCATTTTTCATGTAGTTATTAAAGGGAAAGCTTTAAACTGACATACCCCCAAACTGTTCCTATGTGTTCACTTTTTTATGTATTTTTAAAATGTTCAAGGCTTTAAAATTTCTTTCCCTGATGAACTGGAATTCCTGCTGAAACTTTCATAGAGGATAATTATGCTTTACATCTCTTTCTACAAACTGTAGTAGTGGAACACTGGCCAAGCAGTACTCTGTTTACAGAGCTGTTTGCAGAGCAATGGTAGATTAAATAACATTTATGTAAGCAGCCTGTTAACACGTTATCAGATTCTACTATATCATTGGCATTAAGTGGCCTAGATTCATCCCATATGACTTTGTATATTTACCTTGGAGGTCATGTTAGGAGTTGATCATTAGCTTCCAGTGTAGCTGGAAAAAACTTGAAATCTCAGGTAGACCAATGCTCTCCTGGGGATGCTTAAGCATTGCATTGATAATGGTCAGACAAGGTTTTTAATTCAGGTGTTCAGGAAAGTGCACAAAGTTAGCCTGGGTAAATCTAAGCCTTGATGTCCTTAATTACTTACTAGGCTACAGAGTAAATAATTGCTATTTGATGCTACCAAGATTCCTTAGCAAGTTTCCTCGTATTTACCACAGTGTCTTCCTGTGGCCTATTACTCACACAGCCCATCTCCCTGCCCTGTCAAGAAAGAGAAGCATGTTCCTTCTCCTCAGTATTTTAGTCATTTATTCTTTTCTCAGACAGGTAAATATTAAGAAGAAGCAAGAGTAAGAAGGAGAATGGGAGAGGAATGGAGTCAAGACAGGCAAGTTCACGTCTGCAGGCCTCAGTATAAGACTTTAGAAAAACATAGTTTTTAGCTGATAAACCTAAGAAATCTCACCTTTGGAGGCAGAGAATATGCAATAAAATCCTTTTTATTTTATGCTTCTCTAAACACTAGAGGAGTTTCTCTGCTTCCAAAGCCTCAATAAGTAATAGTAGTTACATATCAAAAGCATTGTATTTGAGAAATAGCTATTTCACAAAAGTATACTAATATTTATCTGTTTCATCCATATTCTGACTATGACACCTACAGGCCACAGGAGAGCTGTGCAAAAGTGAAGATTATTTTTAGGCAGAAATAAAAAAATAAATTCCTCACCCACTCTACGGCAATAAAGGATATTCATGATGTTTATATATCACTCATATTACTGAGCTAATGATAGTACTGAATTTGCATGTTTGTTTGTTTTGTTTTGTTTTGTTTTGTTTTTTCCAAATTTAGAGCAGGAGAAAAAAACTGTTTTCCTGAAACTTTCCATTGACATCTTTAAAGGCATAGATGTAGATTAGTGAGAAAGAACTTTACTAAAGGGCTGTGTAATTTCTGAAAAATCTCTTCACTCTGTATATCTACATTGTTCCATACAAAAATGCACAGATATTAAAATAGAGTGCTTTTCACCAATGGCTATTGAAAAAAAATACTGCCTGAAGATAATTGTGACAGTTTTTATCTTCAAATTGAAAGAGGTCAGGAAAAAAGGAATGTCTGCAATTGGGCAAGGGATGCTGTAATTTCCGTTTGCCACTGTGTCCCATGAAAACAATGAGTTTGAGTTGCCTTGGGCTTGTGAGACATGGTGCCCAATCCAGCTGTGATTATAGTTTCAGTAGTGACTCTATAAAATGAAAACTTGTTCAGAACTTGAACACATGGCATGGGCAAAAGGTTTCAATATAGAATCAAGAAATACAAAGGGGGAAAAGGTTTCAATACAGAATCAAGAAATCTGGTGAAGACCAGATACATCTTTTCAGAAATGTCACCCATTCTTTTTACTTCTAAGCTCCTAACCACGTGCTACATTACTGCAGTCACTACTTGGATAATACAGTGCATGTAACAGATTGAATCGAAAAGGTCAACTTCAATTAACACCAAGCACTATCTGCTTTTCAGCTCTTAGTGTACTGCATAGGTGTACCAGTCTTATTCATCAGAGCTGCTGAATCCACATTTCATAAACAGCAGTACTTTTGTTCTTTTTGTTGTGCATGGCAAAATATCAGGTATCTGTTTTTAGGGTTTCCAAATCTCCCAGTCTTTGCTTGCTTTGGCCCTCTTCTTTCTCTGAAAAAAAAAAATAATAATAATAATACCTTTTGATTCTTCTTCCTAGGTACTCCTGAGTACTTCCTAGGTACTCCTTAGTACTTCGCAATGGAAAGAACCATAGCCTGTGTGAAGAAATAGGCAGTTTATTTCAACCTACTCTATGAAAGAAGTGGAGACTCCAGTCAAAGATCTGTTCATAGAATCATAGAATCATAGAATATCCTGAGTTGGAAGGGACCCTTAAGGATCATCAAGTCCAACTCTTGACACCGCACAGGTCTACCCAAAAGTTCAGACCATGTGACTAAGTGCACAGTCCAATCTCTTCTTAAATTCAGACAGGCTCGGTGCAGTGACCACTTCCCTGGGGAGCCTGTTCCAGTGTGCAACCACCCTCTCTGTGAAGAACCCCCTCCTGATGTCAAGCCTAAATTTCCCCTGCCTCAGCTTAACCCCGTTCCCACGGGTCTTGTCACTGGTGTTAATGGAGAAAAGGTCTCCTGCCTCTCGACACCCCCTTACGAGGAAGTTGTAGACTGTAATGAGGTCTCCCCTCAGCCTCCTCTTCTCCAGGCTGAACAGGCCCAGTGACCTCAGCTGTTCCTCGTACGTCTTCCCCTCCAGACCTTTCACCATCTTCGTAGCCCTCCTCTGGACACTCTCCAACAGTTTCATGTCCTTTTTATACTGTGGTGCCCAGAACTGCACACAGTACTCGAGGTGAGGCCGCACCAGCGCAGAGTAGAGCGGGACAATCACCTCCCTTGACCTACTAGCGATGCCATGCTTGATGCACCCCAGGACACGGTTGGTCCTCCTGGCTGCCAGGGCACACTGCTGGCTCATATTCAACTTGCTGTCTACCACGACCCCCAGATCCCTCTCTTCTAGGCTGCTCTCCAGCGTCTCATCGCCCAGTCTGTACGTGCAGCCAGGGTTTCCTCGTCCCAGGTGCAGGACCCGGCACTTGCTCTTATTGAACTTCATGCGGTTGGTGATCGCCCAGCTCTCCAACCTATCCAGATCCCTCTGCAAGGCCTTTCCACCCTCATTCGAGTCCACAACTCCTCCAAGTTTGGTGTCATCAGCAAACTTGCTCAAAATACCTTCTATACTTGTTCAAAATACCTTCTATACTTGCTCAAAATACCTCCTATAAGGTATACCTTCTATAAGGTGTTTATTTAATGAAAGTCTTCTAACATGATTATCATTAGCAAACAAGTTAAGGAGCCAGATTTATCTGCTATTGAGTATGTTTCACTACCAAATCCATCTACAGTCTCCTCTGGTCCATCTGGACTTATTTCAGTTTAACAGAAAACAATTTTCATCTCAAAGTCTATATCAAGCCATTGGTGCCACTGCCTCCTATTCTTCATTCTTAGCAAAGTGATGTGATACAGCTAATTCTTTTGGGATTCGATGGCCTGGCACGTCACATGCACAGAAGTATAAGGCTTTAGTAGACACCGGTGCACAATGTACTATAATGCCATCGAGCTATAAAGGACCAGAGCCCATCTATATTTGCGGAGTGACAGGGGGATCTCAGCAGTTGACTGTATTGGAGGCTGAAGTGAGTCTGACTGGGAATGAGTGGGAAAAGCACCGCATTGTGACTGGCCTGGATGCTCCATGTATCCTTGGCATAGACTATCTTAGAAGAGGATATTGCAAGGACCCAAAAGGGTTCCGGTGGGCTTTTGGTATAGCTGCCTTAGAGACAGAGGGCATTAAACAATTATCTACCTTGCCTGGTCTCTCAGAGGACCCCTCTGTTGTGGGGTTGCTGAGGGTCAAAGAACAGCAAGTGCCAATCGCTACCACAACTGTGCACCGGCGGCAATATCGCACCAACCGAGACTCCCTGATTCCCATTCATAAGCTAATTCGTCAATTGGAGAGCCAAGGAGTGATCAGTAAGACCCATTCACCTTTCAATAGTCCCATATGGCCAGTGCAAAAGTCTAATGGCGAGTGGAGACTAACAGTGGACTATCGTGGCCTGAACGAAGTCACGCCACCACTAAGTGCTGCAGTACCGGACATGCTGGAACTTCAGTACGAACTTGAGTCGAAGGCAGCCAAGTGGTACGCCACAATTGATATCGCTAATGCATTTTTCTCCATCCCTCTAGCAGCAAAGTGCAGGCCACAATTTGCCTTCACTTGGAGGGGAGTCCAATATACTTGGAATCGGCTGCCCCAGGGGTGGAAACACAGCCCTACCATTTGCCATGGACTGCTCCAGTCTGCGCTAGAGCAGGGGGAAGCTCCTGAACACCTGCAGTACATCGATGACATTATTGTGTGGGGTGACACAGCAGAGGAAGTTTTCGAGAAAGGGAAGAAAATAGTCCAAATCCTTCTGAAAGCCGGTTTTGCCATAAAACAAAATAAAGTCAAAGGACCTGCACGAGAGATCCAGTTTTTAGGAATAAAATGGCAAGATGGACGTCGTCAAATCCCAATGGATGTGATCAACAAAATAACAGCTATGTCTCCACCAACTAACAAAAAAGAAACACAGACTTTCCTAGGTGTTGTGGGGTTTTGGAGAATGCACATCCCAAATTACAGTCTGATTGTAAACCCGCTCTACCAAGTAACCCGTAAGAAGAATGAGTTTGAATGGGGCCCTGAACAACGACAAGTCTTTGAACAAATCAAGCAGGAAATAGTCCATGCAGTAGCCCTTGGGCCAGTTCGAACAGGACCAGATGTAAAGAATGTGCTCTACACTGCAGCCGGGGAGAATGGCCCCACCTGGAGCCTCTGGCAGAAAGAACCTGGGGAAACTCGAGGTCGGCCTCTGGGGTTTTGGAGTCGGGGATACAGAGGATCTGAGGCCCGCTATACTCCAACTGAAAAGGAGATATTGGCAGCATATGAAGGAGTTCGATCTGCTTCGGAGGTGGTCGGTACTGAAGCGCAGCTCCTCCTAGCACCCCGATTGCCAGTACTAGGCTGGATGTTCAAGGGAAGGGTCCCCTCTACGCATCATGCAACTGATGCTACATGGAGCAAGTGGGTTGCACTGATTACTCAGCGGGCTCGAATAGGAAACCCCAGTCGCCCAGGAATATTGGAAGTGATCATGGACTGGCCAGAAGGCAAATACTTTGGGATATCATCAGAGGAGGAGGTGGGTCGTGCTGAAGAAGCCCCGCTGTACAACCAGTTCCCGGAGAATGAAAAGAAATATGCCCTGTTCACTGATGGGTCCTGTCGTATTGTGGGAAAGCATCGGAGATGGAAGGCTGCTGTATGGAGTCCTATGCGACGAGTTGCAGAAGCTGCTGAGGGAGAAGGTGAATCGAGTCAGTTTGCAGAAGTGAAAGCCATTCAGCTGGCTTTAGACATTGCTGAATGAGAAAAATGGCCAGTTCTCTATCTCTACACCGATTCATGGATGGTAGCAAATGCCCTGTGAGGATGGTTACAGCAATGGAAGCAAAACAACTGGCAGCGTAGGGGCAAACCCATCTGGGCTGCTGCATTGTGGCAAGATATTGCTGCTCGGGTAGAGAACCTGGCTGTGAAAGTACGCCACGTAGATGCTCATGTGCCCAAGAATCGGGCTACTGAAGAACATCAAAACAACCAGCAGGTAGATCAGGCTGCTAAGATTGAAGTAGCTCAGGTGGACCTGGATTGGCAGCATAAAGGTGAATTATTTATAGCCCGATGGGCCCATGACACCTCAGGCCATCAAGGTAGAGATGCAACATACAGATGGGCTCATGATCGAGGGGTGGACCTGACCATGGACGCTATAGAACAGGTTATTCATGACTGTGAAACGTGCTGCAATCAAGCAAGCCAAACGGTCAAAGCCTCTTTGGTATGGAGGACGATGGCTGAAATATAAATATGGAGAGGCCTGGCAGATTGATTACATCACACTCCTTCAAACTCGTAATGGCAAGCGCCACGTACTTATAATGGTGGAAGCAACCACCGGATGGCTGGAAACATATCCTGTGCCTCATGCTACCACCCGGAACACCATCCTGGGCCTTGAAAAGCAAGTCCTATGGCGACATGGCACCCCAGAAAGAATAGAGTCAGACAATGGGACTCACTTCCGAAACAACCTTATGGCCAACTTGGGCCAAAGAACATGGTATTGAATGGGTGTATCACATCCCCTATCATGCACCAGCCTCCGGGAAAGTTGAACGATACAATGGCCTGTTAAAGACTACCTTGAAAGCAATGGGCGCTGGGACGTTCAAAAACTGGGATACGCATTTGGCAAAGGCCACCTGGTTAGTCAATACCAGGGGATCTACCAACCGAGCTGGACCTGCCCAATCAAACCTGTTACGTACTGTAGATGGGGATAAAGTTCCTGTAGTGCATGTAAAAAATATGCTGGGTAAAACAGTCTGGGCTACTCCTGCCTCAGGAAAAGGCAAACCTATTCGTGGAATTGTTTTCGCTCAGGGACCTGGGTACACTTGGTGGGTGATGCAAAAGAACGGAGAGGTCCGGTGTGTACCTCAAGGAGATTTAATACTGGGTGAGAATAGCCCATAAACTGAATTGTACCATGTTAATTAATATATTATACTGTATGTTATCACTACCATGATTACTATAGGTGACTAATTAGGATGTATGGAAAAGAGTGTAACCTGAGCATGACATAAATGGTATGAAATAAGGGGTGGATAGATGTCCTGGTTTCAGTTAGAACAGAATTAATTTTCTTCCTAGTAGCTGGTGGAATGCTGTGTTTTGGCTTAGGATGAGAAGAGTGCTGATAACACCCCGATGCTTTAATTGTTGCAGAGCAGTGCTTATACTAAGCCAAGGACATCTCAGCCTTTTGCTCTGTCCTGCCAACGGGCAGGCTGGGGGTGCAGTAAGAGCTGGGAGGGGACAGACCCAGGACAGGTGACCCAAACTAGCCAAAGGGGTATTCCATACCATCTGACGTCGTGCTAAACAATATATAGGGGTGGCTAGCCGGGGGGAGGGGGCCGGACTGCTCGGAGTTAGGCTGGGCATCGGTCAGCGAGTGGTGAGCAATTGCATTGTGCATCACTTGTTTGTACATATTGTTATTACTTTCCTATTATCACCATTGTATTATTATTATTATTATTGTTATTATTTTTTTTGTTATTATTATTTTCCTGTCTTATTAAACTGCCTTTATCTCAACTCACGGGCTTCACTTTCCATTTCTCTCCCCCATCCCAGAGAGGGAGGGGGGAGGGTGAGCGAACGGCTGCGTGGTGTTTAGCTGCCGGCCAGGTTAAACCACGACAATTGTCTGTTTTTGAGAGATATGGTTCCAAACTCATTGTAGCTTTCCTTCAGTGTTACGTTTCAAGACTTACTGATTTACAGTTGAAGGAAAATTGAAAGCTTCATAACAGAAACAGAAGGACTTCCTGGGTTTTACGTTTAACTAAGGTTATTCTTTGTTTTTATTATCCCTTTTTCTATTTATAGAGCTGTACTAGTTATATTTTCATTTTATTTTACATGAGCAGCATCTCTGATTATTAACTGAATCTTGCAAGATTAGCAGAACCAAGAGTTTGTCATGCCAGTTTCTACTTCTGTACATTGAAGGATTATCAGGGTTGTCTATAGCAAGATGTCCTTCTACTTGAAATTTGTCAAAAAAATGTTCTGGTACCTACAATGGGAAAACTCTTCCTCAAGGATGTATAACCTAACTCCTGTTCATAAAGCTTTGTTACAGACTGAAAAGACTATTCCATCACCTGAAATAGTGAAAGATTTGCAGACAACACCAAGTTGGGGCAAAGTGTCGATCTGCCGGAGGGTAGGAGGGCCCTGCAGAGGGACCTGGACAGGATAGTTCAATGGGCAGAGGCCAATGGGATGAGGTTCAACATAGCTAAGTGCTGGGTCCTGCACTTTGGTCACAACAACCCCATGCAGCACTACAGGCTTGGGGCAGAGTGGCTGGAAAGCTGTGCAGAGGAAAAGGATCTGGAAGTGTTGGTTGTTGTACTAAGCTCACCAAGACGTGGTGAGGCCACGTCTTGAGTAGTGTGTTCAGTTTTGGGCCCCTCACTACAAGAAGGACATCAAGGCCCTGGAGAAGGCCCAGAGAAGGGCTACGAAGCTGGTGAAGGGCCTGGCATACAAGTCCTGTGAGGAGCGGCTGAGGGAACTGGGGGTGTTCAGTCTGGAGAAGAGGAAGCTCAGGGGAGACCTTATTGCTCTCTACAACTGCCTGAAAGGAAGGTGTGGGGAGCTGGGGGTTGGCTTTTTCTTACAGATAACCAGCAATAGGACTAGAGGAAATGGCCTCAAGTTGTGCCCGGGGAGGTTCAGGTTGGAAATTAGGAGATGTTTTTCCTCAGAAAGAGCAGTCAGGCATAGGAACAGGCTGCCCAGGGAGATGGTGGAGTCACCATCCCTGGGGGTGTTTAAGGAAGGGCTGGATGTGATACGTAGGGACATGGTCTGCTGGTGATATTGGTGGTAGGGAGACAGTTGGACCAGATGATCTTGGAGGTCTTTTCCAGCCTTAATAAATCTAAGATTCTAAGATTTCTCATGGGTTCCAAAATCTTTGTTTACCTTTCCTATTCTATGAAGTGATTCAAGAATGCGGGGGGGGGAAGCATCAGTATTTCCCAAACAAGCAATGTCATAGATGTCACTGTGCCTTCATGGAGACCAGGGGCCAGGATTTGTTTTTCTTATAAGACAACTTGTAACACTGGAATATGCAGTCCTCAAAAGTGAGGACCAAACCTGGGCCACGTGGGTATGGCACAAACCCAAATTACTGCCCTGAGGGGAAGGGATTGGAAGAGCAGCTATGACTTCTTACAGTGCTCCTTATATGTTATGTTTATAATACAATGTTAGGCTTTCTGGGCTTCTATTCAAAGTGTCTCAGGCAATGAGATTTTAATGGCTTGTTTAGAAGAAAAGAGGTCTTCTTAGAAACTGACCTACTTTAGCTTTTTTTTTTCTAAGTTTTAATCTCCAAATTGAAGAAAGTCTAGGAATACAGAAAGATACACATTTTGATTGAAGACCTTACCCTTAGAACCCTAATCCAGATCAGTTCAGGCTTCTCTCTTAAGCTATTATTTGTAGTCATAATCTGCTTTCTCTACCTCTAGCAATCACTTGTCTTCTGTGATGTTTAATATTGCTCTATTTCTTCTTTTATTTGTATGCATCTTCATCATGCACACACTCAAATCCAAAATCAAAAAAAATTCCTAAGAAATACTGTGACAAATAAAGGCCGTCTGGTAGGCATAAGCATAACTGAGATGTGAACCAAAAAACTCAATAAACACTGAATCATCATTAATCTAATATACATGCAAAGTCCCAAAACAGAATTATTCTGCAGTGAGTAATGTCTTGCCAGTGGGGTACTGTGCACAGTGTGATTAATTTTCACAGTCTAATGAGTTCCTCCCACCAAAAAAAAAAATACTCCAAATTTATTTTGCAGCATCAGTCTTAAATTTCATTCATTCATTTACTCTAAAGTATATTTGTTGTGATTTTTATCTACGGCAATGTATTGGGAAATGTGTTTCATCCACCTACACAAATTCTCATTACTTTGGCTTCAGAATTTGTAAAGTTCCTCGCTTTCTGTTACAGAGGGGAAAAAAATGTATAATGCAGAAGGACAGTGACACAATTAAGGTCAGGCCACTACTTCTGATCCAGCCAAGAAGGAATAACACATTAATTAACCACAAAGATTTGACTGATGGTTCTTTTTGTTACAGGTGTAAAATGCTACTGAAAACTCACCCCTTATAATTAAACATTGAGTGCTAGCTTGTTCCCTGCACTGTGGCACATGTGTTGAAATTCTGCCTACTGAGACAATGAGTTGTACCAATATCAGCAAAGCCAAAGTGTCACTAGGGCCCACACCTCACTATCGCATCCTGCTGCACTAAAACAGTGCATGAGAGCTACTGAATAGAAGACCTGGTCTCCTCTCAGAGCTTCTAACACCTACATGAACAAAGACATGATATCCTCTTACCCCTTGCATGCTCTCCTCTCAACAGGAACATTTAGGAGCCAGTGCTAATATGCCAAGGAAAAGAGTTTGTTCTCACCTCAGGGAGTCTATTCTTTTCCATTCCTGAAGTAATAGCTTATCTACTGTTCTTCTATTTTCTCTTAACGTTAATGACTGCAGATAAGTTGGATGTTGAGGTTGGATATTGGGAGAAATTTCCCCACTGAAAGAGTTGTGCAGCGTTGGCTGCCCAGGGACATGGTTGAGACAATCCACAGAATCACAGAATTTCTAGGTTGGAAGAGACCTCAAGATCATTGAGTCCAACCTCTGACCTAACGCTAACAGTCCCCACTAAACCATATCCCTAAGCTCTACATCTAAACGTCTTTTAAAGACTTCCAGGGATGGTAACTCCACCACTTCCCTGGGCAGCCTGTTCCAATGTCTAACAACCCTTTAGGTAAAGAAGTTCTTCCTAACATCCAACCTAAAACTCCCCTGGCGCAACTTTAGCCCATTCCCCTTCGTCTTGTCACCAGGCACGTGGGAGAACAGACCAACCCCCACCTCAGTACAGCCTCCTTTGAGGTATCTGTAGAGAGCAATAAGGTCGCCCCTGAGCCTCCTCTTCTCCAGGCTGAACAAGCCCAGCTCCTTCAGCCGCTCCTCGTAGGACTTGTTCTCCAGGCCCCTCACCAGCTTCGTCGCCCTTCTCTGGACCCACTCAAGCACCTCGATGTCCTTCTTGTAGCGAGGGGCCCAAAACTGAACACAGTACTCGAGGTGCGGCCTCACCAGAGCCAAGTACAGGGGGACGATCACCTCCCTAGCCCTGCTGGCCACACTGCTTCTTATGCAAGCCAGGATGCTGTTGGCCTTCTTGAGGCACACTGCTGGCTTATATTCAGCCGACTATCAACCATCACTCCCAGGTCCTTCTCTGCCTGGCAGCTTTCCAACCACTCATCTCCCAGTCTGTAGCTCTGCTTGGGGTTATTGCACCCCAGGTGCAGGACCCGGCACTTGGCCTTGTTGAACTTCATGCAGTTGACCTCTGCCCATCAGTGCAGCCTATCCAGATCCTCCTGCAGAGCCTTCCTACCCTCAAGCAGATCGACACACACACCTAACTTGGTGTCATCTGCAAACTTACTTAGGGTGCACTCAATGCCCTCATCCAGATCATTGATGAAGATATTAAAGAGGACCGGTCCCAGCACCGAGCCCTGGGGAACGCCACTAGTGACTGGCCTCCAACTGGATTTAACTCCATTTACCATGACTCTTTGGGCCCGGCTATCCAGCCAGTTTCTAACCCAACGAAGCGTGTGCCAGTCCAAGCCAAGAGCAGCCAGTTTCTTGAGGAGAATGCTGTGGGAAATGGTGTCAAAAGCCTTGCTGAAGTCAAGGTAGACCACATCCACAGCCTTTCCCTCATCCACCCAGCACGTCACTTTGTCATAGAAGGAGATCAGGTTCGTCAAGCAGGATCTGCCTTTCATAAACCCATGTTGACTGGGCCTGATCGCCTGCTTGCCCTGCAAGTGCTGTGTGATGACTCTCAAGATAATCTGCTCCATGAGCTTCCCTGGCACTGAGGTCAAACTGACAGGCCTGTAGTTTCCCAGGTCAGTCCTCCAGCCCTTCTTGTAGATGGGCGTCACGTTTGCTAGCCGCCAGTCAACTGGGACCTCCCCCGATAGCCAGGACTGCTGATAAATGATGGATAGTGACTTGGCCAGCTCCTCTGCCAGTTCTCTCAGTACCCTCGGGTGGATCCCATACGGCCCCATCAACTTGTGCACATCCAAGTGCCATACCAGGTCACCAACCATTTCTTCGTGGATAGTGAGGGCTACATCCTGCTCCCCATCCCCTTCCACCAGCTCAGGGTACTAGGTATCCAGAGAACAACCGGTATTGCCGCTAAAGACTGAGGCGAAGAAGGCATTGAGCACCTCCACCTTATCCTCATCTCTTGTAACTAAGTTTCCCCCCACATCCAGTAAAGGATGAAGATTCTCCTTGGTCCTCCTTTTTGTGTTGATGTATTTATAAAAACATTTTTTGTTATCTTTAACGGCAGTAGCCAGATTGAGCTCCAGATGAGCTTTGGCCTTTCTAATTTTGTCCCTGCACAGCCTCGCAACATCCTTATACATTCTGTGATTCTGTGATTCTGTGATTCTGTGATTATAGTCCTCCCTAGTGGCCTGCCCACTTTTCCAAAGATTATAAACCCTCTTCTTTCTCCTAAGCTCAAGCCACAATTCTCTGTTCAGCCAGGCTGGTCTTCTTCCCCGCTGGCTCATCTTTGGGCACATGGGGACAGACCGTTCCTGCACCATTAAGATTTCCCTCTTGAAGAGCGCCCAGCCTTCCTGGACCCCTCTGCCCTTCAGAACCACCTCCCAAGGGACTCTACCAACTAGTGTCCTCAGCAGCACAAAGTCAGCCCTCCGGAAGTCCAATATAGCGGTTTTACTGGTCCCCTTCCTGGCCTCGCCAAGAATAGAGAACTCCACAATTTTGTGGTCACTCTGCCCAAGACAGCTCCCGACAATCACATCCTCCACCAGTCCTTCTCTGTTTGTGAAGAGAAGGTCTAGCGGGGCGCCACCCCTGGTAGGCTCACTAACCAGCTGCGTCAGGAAGCTATCTTCCACGCTCTCCAGAAATCTCCTAGACTGCTTTCTCTGGGCTGTGTTGTGCTTCCAGGATATACCAGGGAAGTTGAAGTCCCCCACGAGAACAAGCGCTGAAGATTTCGCAACTTCTGTCAGCTGCCTGTAGAACTCCTCATCCATCTCCTCATCCTGGTTCGGCGGTCTATAACAGACCCCGACCAGAATGCTAGCATTGTTGGCCCTGCCGATCCTAACCCAAAGGGACTTGACCTTGTCATTCCCAGCCTTGAGTTCTACAACATCGAAAGACTCTCTAATATAGAGAGCCACACCGCCACCCCTTCTGTGCTGCCTGTCCCTTCTGAAGAGCTTATAGCCAGGCATTGCAGCACTCCAGTCATGAGACTGATCTCACCACGTCTCCGTGATGGCAACCAAGTCATAGCCTGCCTGCTGCACGATGGCTTCCAGCTCCTCCTGTTTGTTACCCATGCTGCGTGCATTGGTGTACATGCACTGCAGCTGGGCCATTGCCTTATTCCCCAGCCTTGCCATTGTTCCCCCTGGCACAGCTCCAACAATCCTTGTTTCAGCCCCATCCTCCTTCTTACCTAGTTTAAAGCCCTCTCAATGAGCCCTGCCAGCTCCTGGCCCAGGATCCGTTTTCCCCTAAAAGATAGGGACCCATCTGCGGCCATGAGGCCGGGTGCCGAGTAAAGTGCCCCATGGTCGAAAAACCCAAGATTTCTGTGTTGGCACCAGCCCCTGAGCCACGTGTTTATCAGGTAGGCTTTCCGTGTCCTCTCTGTACCCCTCCCTGCTACCGTAGGGATGGACGAAAACACCACCTGCACTCCCACTCCATCCACTAACTGTCCCAGCCCCCTAAAGTCCCGTTTGATAGCCTTCAGGCTTCTCTCTTCAGTGTCATCACTGCCAGCCTGGACTATCAAAAGAGGATAATAGTCAGAGGGGCGAACCAGATTGGGAAGCTTCCTGGCAACGTCCCTGACCCTGGCCCCAGGGAGGCAGCAGACTTCCATACGGGTAGGGTCAGGCCAACGAATAGGGCCCTCTGTTCCGCTAAGAATAGAGTCTCCAACAACAATAACCCTCCTGTCTTTCTTGGTGGAGGCAGTCTTGAGGCGTGGAGTCGACCTCCTCATCCTAGGCATCCTCCTGGGAACACTTGCTACCTCTTCCTCACCCACCAGTCTGTCAAGCTCCAGGGCCTCAAACCTGTTGCGTAAGGGCACCTGGGAAGGTGGGGCCGGAAGGGGAGGGCATCGCCTGCGATGTCGAGCAGGGACCTGTTTCCATTCCTCCTCAACTCCCAGATCCCCTCCCTCTGCCTGACGGCAACAGGGCAGGGGGTCCACCCCCATTTGGGGTGTCTCACCTCGGTACCTCTCCTTGAGGCCCTGCAGGGAGTCGCTCCACCAGCCTATCTCCTGCTCACACTCCCTGATATCCCTCAACCTCTCCACCTCCTCCTTGAGCTCCGCCACCATGCGGACCAGGTCATCCACCTGCTCACACCTCAAATCCCTGGAGGTCTTCAAGAAATGTGTAAATGTAGAGCTTAGAGGCATGGTTTAGAGGTGGATTTTAGTACTCTGATAAAGGTTGGACTAGATGATCTTAGAGGTCTTTTCCTACCTGAGTGATTCCATGAAGAATTTCAAAATCAAGAGTTTAAACCACAGAAAGTCCACAAAACTCTCCCAATGTGTATACAGAATAAACAGGGGGAAGGATGTAATTTCAGGAGCAATTCAAATTACAGATCATTTAAAATTATTTATTGATATGTAATCAATGAGTGATACACACTGTTCCATTATTTAGTAACTTATTGTAAAGCCCATCACAGATTGTCTTAGCAGAGAGCTCTGTTGAAGGGTTTTAGATCCTGTAGTTGTTTTGGTAGTACGTCTACTTTTTTTTAGGACCAACTACTTAGGAAATGTCCACTGAATTGAGTATAAACAGTGCTTCTACTTTCTAGCTGACTTTTTTATTTTATTCAGCTACTTTGAATCTATTGGCCGCTAACCAGGTATGTACAAAGAATCAAAGCTCACAGTAGAAGTTGAGACTGTCCTTTGACTTAGACAGGTTTAATATTAAGTGTTAGGACCTTTCTAATTTCTCAGCTACAAGAGCCACAGAAACTTGCTCCATTTTCTGAACAGCTCTGCTTTCACTAAAAACAAGTCCCCATGGGGACTTGTTTATAATTAATATATAGCATTGATGTGGTATCTGCTATGAAATCCCACTGGTGGATGCTTCTACCTTTTACCATGTTTTTGACATATTTTAGAAATGTGGTAAACTGTTAGTGCAGAATAAGCTCACGGGTTTTTAGTGGTTCTCCTAGAGTCTGTAATCATTTTAACCCAAGATACTACCCCTACCACTGCTGAGCTCCAATGCTATGTAGTCCCCGCAGGTGAAAACTACTGTCAGACAAACATCACAGATAGCTCACAAACATGAGAGCATTACCAGAAAGCCAGGTTTTGGGGGACTTTTTTCCCACAGTCTGCTTTAAGCTAAAAAGAACATCAGGGTGGTTGTGTGTTCAGCATTGAAAAGCATCTTCTGCAGCACAGTATTCCCAAATATGTTAACAAATCCTTCTTCCCAAACCCTTTCCTGAAGAAATTGCATTAATGTGGAGGTTATGCCCCACGTGCCGTGACCTTCCAGCCCCCACCCTGTATCATTCTTTCTATTTCTCTACAGGTTTCCCTTCCCTTCCCTTCCCTTCCCTTCCCTTCCCTTCCCTTCCCTTCCCTTCCCTTCCCTTCCCTTCCCTTCCCTTCCCTTCCCTTCCCTTCCCTTCCCTTCCCTTCCCTTCCCTTCCCTTCCCTTCCCTTCCCTTCCCTTCCCTTCCCTTCCCTTCTTTAATTTTCACCAAGAGAGGCAAAATTTTACCGTATCTCTCTCACTGTTCTCTTCATTTTACAGCACACCAGGTCCTCTACCCTAATTTCAAACACCTTTTTGGCCCCAGTTCTTGCAGTACTAATGGGTACTAGTGACCCTCAACCGTTCTGTGAAATTTTTCATCTCATCATTGCCTACACGTTCACATTGCATGCTGCTTGTGCACATGCTTCCCAGTCTCTGATTAGAGATGGTTTGGTTATTTTTACAAATGGTACAGTATAGGAATTCTCATCTTTTAATATTAAAGTAAATTATTCCCCTTCTTTACAAAATGAGCAGTTTTGTTGCTGATGATTAAATAATATACCTAAAATACATCATCTACAATATTTTTTTGCCCATCAATCATTCCGTGAGTTATTCAGAAATATTCATTATTACACTCTGGCACTGGTTTTTTGGAGTCAGGGTTATAGATAAAAATATACTTTTAGCATAGTTTCTCTCAGCAGAGACTTGGACTGGGAGTCTATGGGGAGGGAGTATCTAAAAGTTAAAAAAAAAAAAAAAGAAAGAAAGAAAGAAAGAACGAAAGAAAGAACGAAAGAAAGAACGAAAGAAAGAACGAAAGAACGAACGAAAGAACGAAAGAACGAAAGAACGAACGAACGAAAGAAAGAAAGAAAGAAAGAAAGAAAGAAAGAAAGAAAGAAAGAAAGAAAGAAAGAAAGAAAGAAAAAGAAAGAAAGAAAGAAAAGAAAACAGGAAAATGTAGATAAAAGAATTGGCAGAAAAAAAAAAAAAAAAAAAAAGGCTAAGATCAGATGCTTGGGGGAGGTGCTGCAGTTCAGTAATGAATTTGCTGTATGCTGAATCCAGACTGAATCTCCAGGAGAGGGAGACAATGAATAGGACAGTTGGAAGGATTGAATGCTGATGTCAATTAAACCGAAACCATGAAATAAATGAGGAGTTTCAGCGGTTGTTCTTCACAGCCATTTCAGTTTGGTATGCAAGGGACTGCTTTCGTTTTATTGCAATAGTAAATTTCAGAGCACCGCGCGAGAGAGAATATTGGCATTTCAATCAGGGCAGCTTCACACACACACGCACAGCCCACTCAACTCTGTGTTGAAAGCTTTATGAAAGAAAGCCTGTAGGATATCCAAGAGATTACTTACAAGATTCTAAGGGATGGAGTTTTACGAAATCCTTATAACACAGCCTGGTGCCCTTGTTGAAGTGAATTTGAAATATGCCCCTGAGCTCCTCCGAGTCTGCAGACAATGCTCACAGGTATCAGGGTATACATGCATACCTACATTTATTACAACACACAGACATACACTCCTTTCAAATACGAAGATAAGGTGTCAATCTTTGTGATTTTAAAAAATCAATGGTGTATGTAGGGGCTACTATTAATTTTCATTACCCCATCAGTCATTCAGTGAACAAGGTTTTTCCATGTTGCTCTAGCTTCTGAAAAGAGAGAGCAGCTATCGCACAGGAATGAGGGTGTGACAGACTAAACAGGATTTTGCATTTTTGTGTAACTGCAAGCTACACCATCCCATGCCATAATATATTCTAAGAATTTTCTTGAGAAGCTAATATTGCATGAGGATAAAATGTAATCTTCAGCACATTAGTAAAATATTTATAAACTACTTTATTTCTACTAGAAAAAAAGGGACCTATCCCACATGTGCAAAGAGGATTCTCAGAGGACCTGCAGATATTCCTTGGCCGAATTATTAAATCACAGTATCTTTAATAAACTGGAAATGCCTTTGCCAAATGTTGTGATAAAGGATGCTCCCCAATAGAATATGATAGAGGCTATTTTCACTCTCACAAAGAGAGAAAATTAAATTAGTTACATTATTCAGAAAAAGATCCTGGCACATAAAATTCTGATAAAGTTCTGGAAACAGAGATGACAGTTAATTTTAAATTATAGCAGGTTTATAAACAACAGGAATAGACACTGATACTAATAGTCCACAGACTGGCAACATTCTGAGACCTTACACTCCATTGTAATTGCTACACAAATTAAATTATAATAGAGCTCCCGGTTTAAGATGTATTTTTCATCTCAGTTGAACTATCCAAATAAAGCTACTGCAGTGAAACAGGTTTCTCAGAGTAATTTGATAGCAGTATGGGAGTTAGGGAAAAGACCAGAATTTGGATTTAAGAAGATATAAAATAAAGCAGCCCATTTCTGTAGAGAGTCTTTTGCCACCTCTGTGCACAAATTGCCTCAAACCAATTTTCCTTAAATTTCTCCTGTAACTTAGAGCGCCTGTCTCGATGCCATGGGTTTGACTCCAGACCTCAGGTGGTGCTGAATTCCTTTTGATTTTTGCTATGCAATTGCTGCATTACTTGTAAAATTGTTAGTCACAATTAGCCAGCTGATGCATCCAGTCAGTGACAAAATACCATGTATTGTTTCCTGAAGGTGTGGACCTCATCTGTTGAATAAAACAGAAAGCTAGTTTGAGGTTCCTGTTTTCTAGTTCTTTGAAGACCTTTGAAGTTCTTTATTGCTATTTAAAAGATGAGCCAAGCTTGCCTGATGTGAATCACTGAGCTACTCTACTCATTGGAGTTTGTGGATGAGCAAAGGCGGCAGCTTTGGATTTTGAATGTATCATACAATTACTCTAAAATCCAGGCCAGAGCTTGTAACGTGACCACTGTTGTTTCGGTTTCCTCAAAGAGCTAGTGAGTCTTCTGCTGTGAAAATCTGATGAGAAAGCTCATCTCCTCTGCGATCTTGCACATGGAGATCCTTGCTCTGACTCCAAACCCATAGGGTTCAATAGCTGCCTGAATAGCAACATGCTTCTCTGCACAAGTCAGTGTGGTAGACACTGGACCATAGTAGTTTTGTTGTTGTTTTTTTGTTTGTTTGTTTGTTTTTGTTTGTTTTGTTTTGTTTTTTAAAAAAAGGAGCCTAATGTTACTTGTTTAGATTTTGTTTCTTTGATTGTTTGTGCTTTTGTTTGGTTGGGTTTTTGTTTGGTTGGTTTTTGGGGGGGAGGTGTGGTAGAGGGTGGAGTCAGGGAGGTAAATGAACTGCATTGGTTTAGTCCCTAGAAAAATACAGTGGCAAAGTAAAGGCAGGTAACTGTATGTAAATGTATGTCATAACGGCATGTAGATGTATACAGTTAAGTCCTGCAAAATAAATTTGGAGTAATTATGCTGGGTCTTTTCTAGACTAGTGAGCACTTTGGTTGGTCTTGTTTAAATATCAAAATTCCCCATTCTTTTAGCTGCTTGGCACCTGTAGTTGGTGTTGAAGATATTCAATTGACAAATTCAAGTTTCAATTGACACTGACAAAAAAATGAAAGATGATCATAGCTGTACTTGCAGATCTGAGAAAGCAACCTGGAACAGTGGTAAGTTCTCATTCAAGGGAAGTCAGGAGAATAAACTCCTGAGCACTTAGCTGAGCACTGTCACCTCCATGTGGCTGAGCATAACTCAGAGCTAGAGCTGTAGTCAAAGTGGTACTTCCCCTCCAGCACTAACTGAAGGACAGGATTAAAAATGGGAGAAGACGAGCAAGGAGAAGGGGAAGTCACTGCCCAACTGATCTGCCTGGGGCAGAGCAGTAACATCTAATACCCCACCTGGCAGCAGCAGCTATAAGGGAAAAATGGGCAAAAGTGAGTATAAACATTTTGCTTTGCCCAGCAGTCCTCTGTCCTTGGCAACTGCTTTTTGCTTCATGACAAGTGCAGGTGACAATGGCTCTGCAGGGGGCTGTAGCTCCCAGTGGGAGGGAGCCTGCCTCCCTCTACATCTGGAGCGCAGAGAGGCCTAGTGATGCCAGCTCGCTTTCTCTGACAGCCGAGGATATGAATTGCCCAGCAGCCTTTGTGCTACCACAGCCAAACAACCAATTATAAGCTTCAGATATGGCATACATGCTGTACTGGTATTGTTCACAATCCACATGCAATTCAAAAGCCACCATTTAACCACCCTTGTCATAACCTCAACCTTTCAGAGACTGTGCATTGTCACTGAAACAATTGTTTTCTCGTGGTTTCAGGTGCCAAAGAAATCAGCGCACTCCACAAGTTTTATGCCTTCTAGCAGTTCCATTCACTTCAGACAATTGGATCAGCATTGTACAGCTGCTATTCCTGCAGTTTTTCATCATTTGCCTGAGTTTATACAAGGGATAAAACAGAGGGCAATTCGTCTGTTAGCCAAAGGAAAAGAGCTAGCATTTCTCTCCTGTTGAAGCAATGCAAGTGTGATATAAAGTCTGTGGGATTTGAACGGAGATGCAATTCACTGGGGAAATTTGTAGGTAGAATCCAGCAGTTTCCTTGGACCGATAACATTTACAGTAATTGTTTGCGCATTTCAATCAATTATTATGCAAACACAAAAGGCAGCTCTGCATTAAAAAAAAATAATAATAATCAGTAAGACAGAAAAATCTAATTGAAGGATATCTGAGTCACAGAGCTATGGAGTTCTGATTTATTGGCGATAAGAGAGGAGTCACACTCTACTCGTGTTAGTTTCATTAGAAGCATGATACAGCCATGAAACTAAAATGTGTTTAATTTAAGATCTATTATATTTTCTATTCCTTATTGACTTAATATTCTGCTCATGTGTAATTTCACACTGAAAAAAAATGGTTCACTATCAACAGACTGAAGATCCACAGACAATTAGGAATATTCCTTGCATATCCATTGTATAATCTAAGAGGCACAGGGTAGTCCTATATTATACTCTGTCAACATTAATCTTGAGATGGCATATATAGCTTGTTTTGAGCTTGTTTTGATCTCAGCCATAACTTTTTTTTTTTTTTTCCCTCCAGTGTTGGAGTTGTTATTGAAGTTCCAGAATGAAAATATGGACTATGTCTGGAAAAAACAAACCTTACTCATTTGAGGAGAAAACCAAGGAAAATGACAGATGAAGGGGAACTGCATCAGAGTTAATAAAGTGTACCTGCTGCTCTGTTAATACACAATAGTTCAGAGTACAGTATTTCAGACTGCAAGCCTGGCTTCCCTGGGGATGCTCAAAGCAAGCCTGGGGAAAGCAGGGGAAAAAATATTCCTTTGCTTAACCACTTCCATTTAGTATTCAGCACAAGACAAACAGCTGGAAGGCCAGGGAATATTCAGGAAAGGTTTCTCCTTTAGCCAGGTTCTGAAATGGTTATGATTCAACACCTACAAAAACTGCCCTGCTATAACATTTAACTATAAAATTCTGTGCTTTGCTTATTCAGGGGAAGGAAGAGACAGGTAACTACCCTCTCCCTGAAAAACACTTGTGTGAGAAGTAGTGGCAAAATAGTCATTAAGATTCCTGTGGTGCTTTGAAGCAAATGTCAGGCATTAACCTTTGATATATTCATTAATTCTTCCACATTCTTCCATTTTCTTCTGACAATAAATGAGACATTTTGACCTAAACAGTTGTGTAATACTAGTGTATGTTATTAAATAAAAGGGAAGTGATTTCACAAAAACAGGGAAGTGATTCCTATGTATTACTTACCTTCATCACAAGAGGGTGATAAGGCTTTACTAGTAAATCACCTTAACATCCAAAATGAGAGATGTTATAGGAAAACACAGAAATGTATGTTTATTACAATTCCCTGGTAATAATCATTATTTTGATCCTCTTGTTTAATTTAAGGTCATAGTAGTCTCCTGTGCTGTGAGCTGTAATGTTTAAAACCTCATTAAGCTTATGACCTTGCAGTTTACCTGCTAGCTCACTGGTTTTGTCACGTTCCTTCTCTGTGGCGGGTCTGGAAGCCAAGGTTTCAAGCACCGGAGGTCACTATATTATTACTGCAACATTCAGCAGGTAGTAGAGAACCCTACCAAAGGGAAAATGTGCATAAAGAGAAAATGCGCAGAACAGACAAGATCAGGACAGACATAGGCTGTATGTGAACATGAATAGGTTGTTCTTGTTTATGCAGGCAAGCCTCCTCATGCCCTGTTCTTCAAAATATTCAAGGACAACAGCCTAGAATCTGGACAATTAGTAGAGCCAGATACCTGGAAAGGAATACAGATCAGACCATAGGCAGAACACATGTCTTGGGAGGGACTTATAGTTTAAGACTCCTCAGAAACATCATGCAATGTTTGATGACAATGCATGTACTGGTTTTATTAAATATTAATAGTCTTTATTCTCCTGACATTTCAATATCTCACTCCTTATCCATTATGATTTAATCTTGTTTACTATAGAGAACAAGTGAACTGTGATTTAACAGTGTTCTTGAAATCCATCCAAATACCATCTAAGATACGCGATTTCTTAAAACAATTAAACTACTCCCCAAATTAGAGCCAATGAAATGCATCTCTGTTGTTTCATGACAACAAACATTGTTCTACCAGAGTATAGCAGGACAGAATAACTGACAGGGTAATCTCATTGTAAATAGTCTTCTACCCTGGGACTTTCACAAGCCTTAGCTCAACTCTGTCAGAGACAGCAGAACAGTACAATGGAAATTACCCTGGTGAAGGTTTGATAATCCTGCCTCTCATAGTAGCCCATATACTACACAAGTCCTGGCTACGGTAATCAACCACCCTTCAAAAAAGCCTGAAATCCTGAGATGTTCTTGTGAATTATGAAGAAATCCATTGGCTGCTCTTGTAAGGTTGGGTTTGAGGCCCTGATGACTGAAAGACAAGGGCACGTAGTACTGATCTGAGCGGCAACAATCCTTTATCTGAAGCAGTACCTACAGTGGTAACTGTGTAAAGGAGCAGCCCCTGTTGGTACTTTCATATATTTTACTTTTGGAGATCAATGTTGATTGATTGCTTAATGGCAGAACTTAACAATAAGACCAGACTCACAGATATCTTTCTTAATGATCTCCAACAATCTCTTGGTAGCCCTAGGCTCTGCATGACCATGTAAAGGTCCCCTGAAACCTCCCTCAGATTTTAGCCAGATAGGTCACAATAAACTACTTGTTTATTTTTAAAGCCATTTGGGGGTAACTCTTCCTATAGATTTATTCTGCCGAAACGCCAGAACTGTTTTGTACCCTGTGAAATGTTCTTGTGTTTTGATCCTTCAGAATGTGACAGAATGTCACCATAATACACAGGCATTGCTGTATTTAGAACACACATAGGTGTGAAAAACATCCCTACTGAGGCACTACACCTCACCCTCGAGCCCTGCTAGCAGCCCTGTCAAGGCCATCATCATACAATCAACTTGTCTGCAGCAAGTGTACTTCATAACCCCGTAGTCCTGCTCTATGCACACAATATGAGTCACCAAATTATCCACCCACAACTTCTAAGAGAAAGGGGTAGGAATATCACCCTTCTTCGTTGTTTCTCATAGTCATAAGGATTTATGTTAAACAGACATATGTGTAGAATGATCAACCATGGTAAACGTAAGGCATTTAAACTGAAATAGTTTGATTTGGGGAAACTCAGAGTGAGTCTGAGTCATCACTTGTGCATCTATTCTAGAAAAGCAAGTGGCTAAGGGGAAAGAAGGTGATACGTAAGGTGTAGAGCTGGTCCAGCTGTACAGGGAGGGAGCACTCATGTTTAGTAATGCCATTATGACCAGTCATGAGGGTCATGAGTTTCTGTTGCTGTAAGGCTCTTTTGTGATTGTGTTTGTGCATTCAGGCTGTATTCAGCATTGTTGCCTGTTTAAAAAAATGTCAAAACAAATCTCTACCACACAGGACATGGAAGTGATAGAACTGGTCTAGGAAATCAGCAATTATGGCCATATATAATAACTACCAGTGCACAGATATACACGGTTCTGGCCATCCAGAGGCACCAGTGTTGCTTCATCCCCCAACACACCAGTTTCTAGACATATTTGGGCTCCTTGGCCACTCACACCTCAGCACGCAACCAGCAGCGAGTGTCTGAGAAGGGCTGTGAGCAGGACAAGCTGTCCCTGCACAATGAAAAGGACAAAGGGAAGGAGTGCTGTGGCTGAGTCACAGCATGGGATCATTCATCCCTCTGTGCCTGCGGTGCTAGGATGGGCTCTGCTGCCACCCATGGCAGCCTCTCTTGCTCTGCCACGGTGAGTCTCACCAGCCTGGTGAGCATAAGCATAAACTCGTATTCCAAATACAGCGTGTACCAAGGAAAACACAAAATAATTGCTGTACTTATGTCAAGATGATGGTGCTGTTTGCTCTAAGAGAAGCAAACAATGAAACGCTTGACTTCTGCTAGCACCCTTGTTATTAAAAAGGATTTATTACTGTGACGTCCAAATCTTGTGGCTGTCAAGGGCAGCTTGAGGGCACGCCTGACACGCAAGAGGTTTCAAAAGCCAACGAGGTGGATTTATTTTATTTATTTATTTATTTATTTATTTATTTATGTATTCCACAATTTATTACTGAAAATTGTCCTAAATCCCACTCTCACATCCTCCCTCGGGGTTAGCCCCGACACGTCCCTGCTTCCGGAGGGATGGAGAGGAGAGGGGCCGCATTAAGGGCCACCCTCGGGGCCCCTTCCCCGCCGCTGCCCGGCCCCTCGGCACGGCAGGAGAGCCCGGCCTCCCCGTCCCGCCTCCCTCAGGAAGGAGGCCGCAAGGCCGCGCCCGCACTCAAGATGGCCGCCGGCTTCCCATGCGCGGGACGGGCTCTGAAGCCGGGGAGCAGCAGGTTAAGATGGCGGCTCTCTGCCCTCGGCCAACATGGCTGCCGCCCCCTCTTGCGTCCGACGGCAGTGAAGCCAGCTCGCCCTCAGTTAAAATGGCGGCGCACTGGTGAGGGAACTCTGGTGAGGGGGCAGCGCGGCGGGGCCGGCAGCGCGGCGGGGCCGGCAGCGCGGCGGGGCCGGCAGCGCGGCGGGGCCGGCAGCGCGGCGGGGCCGGCAGCGCGTGCGGGGCCGGCAGCGCGTGCGGGGCCGGCAGCGCGGCGGGGCCGAAAGCTTCTCGCAGCGCGGCCCCCCCGGCCCGGGCCGAGTGGGGTGGGCCGCGGCCCTTGCGAAAAAGGCGGCGAGGAAGGGTGCAGCGGCCGGGCTGCATCGAGGGCGGTCTGCAGTGGTGGGCTGGTGCCGTGTTGAGGCAACGCCGTGCGAGTCTCGGCTTGGAGATGGCTTAACTAAGTATGGATCTGGCAACAAGTGTTCCACCGTCTCAGAATGTTTTGAAACAGTAGCTTCTTAAGCCTGAAACGCTGTTGTGAAGTGGTACTAATTTGGCTGCTTTCACTGATACGTGGTTGGATGCTGGAAGGGATAAGAGATGAAGCAGTTCGCCTTAGAGGTCTGTGTGAACTCTAAGAGAAGCTGAAATTCGTGTACCAGTTGTTCAACTGCGTAATCCCTCCCTAAACACCGAGTGTAATAATAATAATCATGAAAGCTTTGCTGAAGATAAAAGTGGTGTATAATGATCCCAAAAGTGAGATTTGTTGTCAGTTCCTTGTACTGATTTTAACAAGTAATCACAAGAAACAGCATTCTGTGGTTGGTAAGAATTTCTATCAATGTAATTAATTAGTTATGAATGGCTTTTTAGGTTTTTCTCAGTGCAAAAAAATGGAGTAATCTCATAATTCTTGAATAAAAATATTATTATGAGTAAGGAATTAGCAAGTTCTGTTGTAAAGAAAAGAAAACAGAATTGGATTATCTTATTAAGCATTTGGCATAACCAGGAAACGGAAAATCAAAGGTGAAAGTCCTTGTAAGTTATCAAGGTCAGAATATGGCAGGCATTAGATATGTGTAAATCTTAAAGCACTTTGTGGAAGCTGTATGGGATTATTTGTTGGCTGCCATCAGAATCAAGTTATAAATTGTTTCTGCCTGCTGTTCAGGTACTGGCAACATTTAGAAATGTTAATTTGATATGTGTGTTACTGCTAGAAGAAGAAGGAAAGAAATTACTGTCTTAAATTGTCCTTGTAAATCAAGTAAGTTGCTTTACCAGTGATAATTTGTCGTCTTCTTTTGACAGATGTGCCCCAATGGTAAATGATACTCACTTTCCATGTGGAAACAAGTGTACAGGTTGAATAATCAGCTCCTGAAATGGCTTCTCAGTAGATCTCACATTTTTTTTGCCTATACTTCCAAAATGATGCTTAGCCAGAGTGACTTCTGAGAGTTTCTCAGTGTTTGCTTTACCACGTAAACAGAGGTTAGAGTCATCGCTGCTGCAATGTCTTGGGTACAAATTGCAGTCAACCAATCCATTGAAGATATATTTGATGAAGATGCAGACGAGATGTGTGTAGTACAGAAAGAATGGAACAGCACCATGAAAAAAAGATTGAAGGTATTTCCCTGACCATGACGTTTATAGTTGTCTTAAGCATTTCAGATTTATTGATACATACCTTGCTATATATGTGGCTGACTTAAACAGAAAACTAAGAATAATGGCTGCATAGAAGTTTTTGTGGCATGGTTTCTTCTGAATGTCAAGACGATTGAGCAGGGAGTTACTATTCTAGTATCCTGTCAGAACAAACTAGTATTTTACCTAAAAGACGTTGCATCCCTCTGCACAACCACGCAAACTTCTAAAAGGCAGCACTAAATGGATGTGAACTATTTGTTTCATACTTGTAGGTATGCCACTAGTAAATGTGGGACAATGTAGTTAAACAATGCTAACAAAGAATGTAAGGTGTTTGTTTTTAAGTAGAGTTCTTAAATACAGTAGAGAGATTTAGGATGTGTGATTCCTTGTGGAACCACTGTTGCTCATTGCAGTCCGTGTGGTTCTTCAGCTTATTTTTTCTCTTAGTAAAAATATATTTTATGAAAGGAGAGAATAAAACAAGTACACAAGCCTGAGTTTCTTTGACAGATATGTTATTATTCACAGTAGGACCAATAGGATTCATCTGTGTGTGGGTGAGTAACATTTGGCTGAAGAACGTGAATAGAACCTGTTGTGTGTGCCATTGGTAAGGGGTGTTACAAGACAACTCTTCCATTATTCTCCAATGAAAAGTTTCCTAAATTGGAGGCCCTTGTAAGACTGGTGTTCTTTTGTTCTTACACAAATTCCTCTGGAAATTTTCTGAGTAGATACTACAAAAATCATAAAATTTCTTGAGGTCAGAGCTGTATGTTGGACAAAATAAAGCGATATTCCTATTCCTGGCTATTTTCTTAGGAAGTCCACCATGATTCTCTCATGATCAAATAGAAGTTTGCAGTCTTACAAGTTGAAAAGAGTTAATAGTTATTCTACATTGTGTACTAACGTGATTAGAGGATAAATAAATAAATTTGCATCATAATCATTAGCTGTTTCTTGCAGAAAGCAATCACAATATTATGTATTTTTCTGTGTGATTTACCCGTCACCATCTTTTTTCCTGTATAAATCTTGAATTGTTTGAAGGCTCGATAATTAGTTTTGTAACAGATGGGTAGGTTATGGGTAGGTGAGTACCTCTGCTAAAGGGGAGGTTTTGCAGCCTATGTATTTTTAAAAGTCTAGAAATCTGTATGAGGTATTCTCCAAGGAGTTTTTTCATAAGGGTCATCACAAAAGCAAGAGTGTTGTCCTGCAGATTTGTCTTATTTTTGATGTTTCCAAAAAATGCTCTCTATTTTCTGACCTAGCTGGGATCTTTTGGGAAAAGGACTAGATACTAACAGATCGATAAATGATATCACACAAAAAAAACATCATCACAAAATGATGTTTTGGTTTGGCACTGGGGGTATATCTTGGAGGGATGTTCAAGTCAAAAAGCTGTAATTTAAGAGACTGAGTTTTTTGTTTAAGCTTTTCTGTTCTTATGAAATGTTCTTATGTTCTTATGAAATGTTCACAGGTCCAGTTGTGCACATTGTGAAAAGCCTTTTTCACTATTTCTATTATAGGAGGGCTTTAGGGATGGTGTTGAGGCTGGGAAAGAACTTGCGCTCCAAGAAGGCTTCAATCAAGGTTACAGGGAAGGTGCTGAGCTGATGGTTACGTGTGGCCAGTACAGAGGAACCCTGAAGTAAGTTATGAACCTTTTAGGATTGTGTGCATGTGAAAGGTGTGTGTGTGTGTGTGTGCGCAGTTGTGCTTTCTTTGGTTTGTTTTAATTTTTAAAATTGTACTGTAAGTCTGTCCAAAGCGAGCAACCAGAGAAGACTCAGCTCAGGTCATAAATTCAGGTAATTAACTACAAGGGTGTAGAAAAATCCTCCTTTGGTTGCTTTTTTAACTGAGGTTACATCTTAAAGCTTAATATTCAGTTAAACTGTGTCAATTTCCCAGAAAATGCAAATGAAACATACATAAGCTTTTATATAGCAATGAGCTATATACAGTATTCAATGTAATAATATACATGACATGCACTATAATTTTGACATATTGTCAATAATATATTGACATATTAATTCACATTATATAATAACTGAAGATCCGTGTGACTATTTGTAATTACTTTTTTTTTCTTCACTTTTCAGTGCTCTCTCATCCTGGTGCCACCTTAATGGACATAATTCTGCTTTAAGTAAGATAAATAATCTTCTAGATGTGGTTGGAAAGCATGAAGATGATCTACTTGAGTGTCTGAATTCTATCCAACAACAGCCACATGTGGGAGACGTTTTAAATGCTGTTCAGGACATGGATTTGAGTCATGCAGCTCCAGATGGGACAAAGTACGATGAAGTTAACACCAAAAAATATGAACACGTTGGCAGCTCTGCTGAAAACTATTGTAGAACTAATGGTGAGGATGGTTCCTTGCAGTCTGAGTGCAGCAAGGCAAAACTCTGTACAGATCCTGAAAGGTCAAGCCTTGCTTGGGTTAAAAAGCAAACTGTTTGGCTCGTAGAGCAGCTGGGTTTATCACTGGACGTACTCCATCATGTTCAGCAACTGGAACATTAATTTTTCTCTTTCATGGTATTTAAAATTATCTCAACTGGATTGGATTCCTATTTTGAGGATCACTTTAGGGAAGTCGGATTCCAGTACTTCCCAGCAGATGTTATTTTGGAAATCTTACTTTGCTTCAGCTCATGGCCAAGAAAATCTTGGTTTTCATCCTAATTATCCCTTTCACAGAAAGGGAGATAATTTTTAAAAGCGCTCCACTGATTTACTAAACATGTCTGTACTCTGTGACAGAATCTGTTATTTCACCTTTGCTTTCTCTACTGGTATCCTTTTGGAAATGGAGTGGGTCCCTTTAAAAACCTCCTCTAATACTGGAAAAAAAAAAAAACCCAGTGCTATGGACAAGCTCTTATTGCAGAATAAGCCACTGTTGATGACATTTTGACTATGCAAAATAGAACAGGATCTGCTGATTTCCAAAGTACTGTAACTCTCCTGGTTACTATATTAAAAAAAAAAAAAACACGTTTTTCAATTCTTACTCTTGCCATTTGTAACCACTATGGAGTGCGCTCTCACAGTTGAAATGTATGAGGATGAAAAAAATCAGTTCTAGTTTTTCAGTTTTGCTGGAAGCACACCCCTCTTCTCAAATGCTGAACTACTGACAATACCATTGTCTTGCTGTTCTAACAGCATACTATCTGCTGTTACCCTGTTACAACCCATCTATATGTTTCTAGTCTAATGAATTTTCTTGTGTTATTTTGGTACTTATTTTGCAAGTCCTTCAACTCTCTTCCCTTCATTCCCACAGTTTTCCCCAAACTCTTAAAGGAAGACAAGCTTATTCACCGTCTTGTAAAAGCATGGTCAGCCACAGATGCATTTTGTATTTCTGTGCCAACCTTCTGTATTAGACTTCTTTTTCTGTTGCTTGCCTAAATTGTAGCTGCAAATTCCACTTGTTAGGAAGTCTTGTCTTTGTGAATACCTGTCTCTGTTTCAGAGTAATTAAACTGATGTACACAAAGTCAGAAGTACAGTTGTTTTACATTGCTTTTAACTTTCTTCAGTGTCTGATATAAAGTAGGTCTAGAGAGAGACAAACCTAAGTTTTGAACAACTGACTTAACTAAAAAATACAAAACTTTTGTGATTATTTTATTTTTACTTTGAAGTTAGAAAAAGCCAAGGCACAAATTACTTGATTTTTTTTCTTCAGAGAATGAGTTTGTAACTTTCTTACTAAAGGCTATTTCTTACTAAAGACTATTGTGAGTTAAGCTGTAAGTTTGGTTGCTATTCATACAACTTCTGCACTATGAGGAAATGGAACTGTGCAATTAAGAGTCTTCCACTGAACTTGTTATTGAAATAGTGGATTTCTTCGTTTATTTAACACAATGCTGACATTGATAAACATTTTGTACAGGGCATGTTACAGCCTGCATTATACAAATCAAACATTTTTTCTATACTACAGTAGAATATGATGCATACAAAAAATAAAGGTTACTAGAGAAGTTTTAAACAATCCAAATTTGGAAGTTTAAAAGTGTAAAATCAAAACTCTTACTTCTCTATAGTTAATAGTATATAAACAGGAAACTCCATTTAGAAATTACTCAGTAGACAATGAGCTTGCCACGTTCTTTCCAACTACTTCTGCAAAAGCAATCTATGCCTGAGAAAGTATTTCTTTCTTGTTTGATTATTAAACAATAGGTTATGTGTTTTACATATCTTTCATAACAGCTTCTGTAATAGCTGTGGAAGTACTTTCCTCCACTCTGCACAAAGTTTCCATGCTGACTGTGGGGTTACTTTTTTCCATGTTATCACCCAAAGCTTCCGATTTGGCTGTGGAGAGATTTTCTTTTGGGCTGTCCGGAACACTTTGCTTATCTGTTACTACCAGATCTTGATGACCAGCCACAGAAGGACTTTCCTCAAGACTATTTAAATCAGTAATTTGCTCACATGCTGGCTCAGGTTTTTGTTTTGTGTCTACTTGCATTTTGCTATCAGCTTCCACCTTGGCAGCATTCCTGAAAATAGCTCTCATGACAACTGGGACTGACATGCATCTAAAAGAGGAAATAAAGCATTAATCATTACTACAGACTTCACCCATTCTTCAAATTAGTACTTCTTTTTTTAAACTGTGGCTGACACCTATGTGATACCCTTTGTGACAAACAGCACTCCCTCCCTCTTTGCTTTTTGTCTCTGTAACCTAATAGGATTACACTAACTACAGTACTACCTACATACGCTATACTGGAAACTTACTTTGGTGCAACAAATCCAAGTGTTGAATCTTTCAGTTTACTAGTGCAAAGATGTTTTGATAGAAAGAGTGAGAAGTGTTTTGAAAAAAAAGTTAAGTATTCTTAATGAAAAGTCTCATAATAATGAAGTATACTCATTTTCACTGAAATTTAATTGTAATTTTCATGTTTTGGATGAGATGGGTGCAGAGCCTTTTTTCTCTAAACCTGTATCTACACGAGAAGGTGTTTATTTTGTGTATTTTTTTTCTCTCCTCTATTCTACCAGTAGAGGTATGTGGTTCCAGGAATAGCATCTAGTGTCTTGTGACTCAAGACAAGGCAAGTTAACTAAAAGGACTCAAAATCCAGCCTGCATTGATTTTGCTGTCAAATAGTTGTGTACTAACCTATGTAAAATGAACTCGTGCTCTTAGTCCTTTCTCTAGCATATGTTCATATGCCACAGCAGCTGGCCTTTCTTGGAATTTCGGTTTCATGAAACATGCCAGAGCTGGCGTTGTAGACATATCTTTTTAAAGAGAAGAAATACTGATGTTAGGTAGATGTGGAAAGAGTCCTTTTCATACTATTCTATTAGTTGTACTACACACACATTCTAGTGGAAAGAAACATCAATGATGAAGTGTTTGTTTTTGAAAGAATTACTTACGATACTAAAACAACTCATTATTATAACCTTTTACTAAAGTGAATTTGTCTGGTCAGCTGAGTCTATAGCATTGTAAATGCACATGGCATTTCCATTGAACGGACATAACACTCATTCTAACTGCTGCAAAATGAAACTACTTACCGCTTCACAGCTCTTGATATAAAGCCATCACTAGAATTCAGAGTTGGATCTCGAGGATTTAAATGAAGGCTACATTGGACTTCTCTGGAGGTTACAACATCGATTATCACTAAGCAAAACCAGAACATAAGTATTTCAAAATAAACATTTTTACAAAAAATGAAGACTTCCCTTTCTTTCTGATACTTCAAGAAAGGTAAGACTGGCCAGTGGGTAGGGGTCTTGCAGCAATGCTCTTGTACAAGGCTTATTTTTTTTTCCTAATATGCTAACAGTCAGTAATAAAGGTTAATTTATTTATTTTTTTAATTAACTGCAGGCCAAGACAGATACTGGACTTGTGTATTTGCATTTACTTTGTTTTGTTCTGAGTACAGAGCCTTCTTAGTAAGCAATTTATACAGAAGTGCTACCTCGTGCTTTTCATGGGGTTGCACGCCATTAAGTGTTGCCCTTAGAAAGTATTTATAACTGAGAAGCATAGCGCAAGAGCCTCCATAAAACCAACCTAATAAAAAGGCCAATAACAATTATTTCACACATACCACAGGCTAAATTCTCTTTCATAGGATGAAGGAAGAAGACAGAAAAGCTGGTGTTCTTGTGTGGTGCCACTTCAAAATAAAGCAGTTCTGAATCATCTAAAAATAAAATTACTAATTAGAGGTATCCCCCCAATGAGCCTGGACTCTTTTTGGCTGAATCACATGCCAGAATTTTAAAAATAGTGATACAATACAATCTAATCATTCATTACTTTAGCAACATGATTTACCCTTCTGGAAGTGTCAGGCCTCGGAGAAGTTTTTGTTTGTTTGTGTTTTGTTTTGTTTTTAATATTCAACAGAGTATAATATGAGAATTAAGCATTTTTGATCACTTAAAACACTCTGCAAGTAAGACAGCTTTGGCAAGGAAGCAGTAAATCTATTAACACCCAGTCTAGAGCTAGTTTCTCTCTCATATTCTGTCATTACTTCCAATCACACAATTTACCTTCGTTTGTATGCTTCTCAGAGACACAGCTGCTAATAAGGCTGTTGTATGCCATTTGATGTCGAAGAATCTCTATTACATCAGGCACGCACTTTGGGTGGGTAAATGGGATTTTACTGACCAAGGCTCCTGCCAAGTCTGATTTTGCTGAGCCTGTGTTTATGAAGTAACAGTGCTTTGGGCTATCTGGAAGAGACTGAACAACAGATATGGTGATACTTGAAGCACTGGAAGTGAGAAAATAACAAGAATTAAGGCCCAATGTTATCAGGTGATTCCACAATCTCACAGCAAAAACAGTTGGGAAGGCACACTTCTAGCAAGTCCACCACGTGTCTGTATTTCAATACAAGTATAATCTATAGATAGTAGCTAAATGAGATCCATTTCACTCGCAAATGCATCCAGATTAGGGAAATATGCCTTGAGCTACAAGCCAAGTACTCAGGAATTCAAGTCCAATTCTTCCAACAACTCTTAAGAGCCTTGTGGACTGTAGAAACAGTAACAACCAAGATCTTTTCCTCACAGGAGAATGCCATAGTAATGCTATTTGATTGTTGTACAAATAGGATAGTTTTGCTCTTCAGGGCATCATCTGTTGGTCCTTCCTCCAGCACTGCTGCTTTCTTTAGAGAAGCATGTTTGGCTAGAATATCTCCGGATGATTCAGTTGAAGAGGAGGAGAAAGTAAGAAAAATCTGCCACCTGTCTGTGTTGACAGTGATTTTATGATAAAATTGGAAGTGCAATATTCCGTTATCTACTTTAGGATACCAAAAGGGAACTATCACCTTAAGAACAGGGCAGGGCAGTTAATTAGCCAGGTCTATATTAAGAAAAGCTAGAGAAGAGAATAGCTTTTCCCTGTGTGTCTACAGAACAGAAGGATTTTCTCTGTGTTTCTTTCAAGGTTAGATTTCTATTCAGTAACACTTCTAGAAATAAAATCTTTAACTCAGAGAAAAAAAAGTCTCTCATCAAGTATTAGTATTTTAGAGAACTACTGAAGTTATAGAGCTTTTCATGTTTCACTAATAGAAATAAAAATATCTTCCTATCTTACAGGTACTTCCTGCTACTTTTACTCAAAGAAATCAATATTTTTGGTGTTATTCAATCAAGAAGCCTGTTTTTGTTAAAGCAGTAATAGACATGTGGCGTGATAAACATCTTCAAAAGTCTAAGTAAGTACCTTCTTAGGATTTCTCGCACCAAGTTTACTTCTTTTTAAGGATAAAAGTTTTTAACAATACATAGAAGAGTAAATATCCTGAGTTACACATAGATACATCACTATGACTGCAACAGCTATGAGTATTGTGTCTCGTTAATGAATATGAGAAGTTTATTTACTTTAAAGAATTTAATATTATTTCCTAAATAATTGAACTATTTCCTAAAGAGTATTTAAATGCCCTTTGGTATTACGAGAAAGATTGTTTGTTGATAGAAAAATGTTTCAGGATATTCATTCAAGAAGGGTTGTGTCTTTCAAACAGTCTACTCACCACAAAGAAACGGGATTTGTGTGTAAACAAGTCTTCGCTGCCTTTTTCCTTAAGGGTAGACTGAACAATCAACTCGTATAGAGGAGCTAGTTTCAAGCCAGTAATCTGAATTCCTGAAAGCATATAACTTTTATTAGCTTTTAGATTATGTCTGGGCACGAAAGCTAGTATTTAAAAACAAAAGTTTTGAAAATGCACAGACATAAGTAAGATGAAAACATTAACCTCCCATCTTATTTCCTCTTTTGCTGATAGCAATCAGTAACTATGAGACATTTTAGAAAGTGCTCACAAGTTTGCCTCAGCTGCTAAAATGTTACACGTGGGTTGACAAAAGACTTCCTAACCTATCATCCAGTTTTTACTCTCTATTTCCATATGCTAACGTAGTAAGGAAGTAATGAGCAGTCACAGAAGCACTTTTAGTCATAAAGATAATTGTAACATGCCTGTGAGTCTCTGTATCTCTTCAATGCTGGATGAGGACATAGGAAAAGGCTGGTGAAACTTCAACAAAAAATAAGCAGACAAATCCATGCTGAGTTCATCAGTCAGTGGCAAAAAAGCAGGGTTGCTGGAGGGGAAAGAAAAAAAAAAAAGGTTGTTACAAAAATTGATATAACAAGGACACAGCGCAAGGCCACAATCAGGTCTCTAGTGGTTTCCTATGATCCATATTTTTTCTGCTTCGAGAAAAGTTTGACTTTTTAAGTGCAAGTACAACCGTTGTGTTTTAAAGCAAGCTTAATGTGAAGATTGGCAGAAAGGAAGAGTGAGCCATGGGAAACTGAGGAACAGTGCACAGGAATGTTTGCTCTAAATCAGTCTATAGTGATTTATTTCGGAGAATGACTTCAGACTTTTCCTGCAGGCTTGTACTGAAGCAGCGAGAGATGAGGTGTCAGCATCCGTGATGGGATGACAAACTACTTTATATGGTTTAGGTATAATATCCCTCGATACATGCTTCATTTATTCTGAAACTGTGTGGGAGTTGCTTGTTGAATACTAGGAGGTTAAGTAATACTATCCCAATGGCTCCTTCTGGCTTCAAATCTATGAACAAATCCATAACTCTATGTAGCTGACACAGTTAAATATGAACACAACAATTTTCAAGTCCACTTGGGAAAACAGTAAAAGCCACAGGTTATACATGGTATAGCTATGGGGGATAATGCTGTCAATAAAACAGAGTTTCCTGGGCTTAACAGTGAGCTGTATATCCATTCTATTAGCAGAGAATCACAGAATCACAGAATTTCTAGGTTGGAAGAGACCTCAAGATCATCGAGTCCAACCTCTAACCTAACACTAACAGTCCCCACTAAACCATATCCCTAAGCTCTACATCTAAACGTCTTTTGAAGACTTCCAGGGATGGTGACTCCACCACCTCCCTGGGCAGCCCGTTCCAGTGCCTAACAACCCTTTCAGTAAAGAAATTCTTCCTAACATCTAACCTAAAACTCCCCTGGCGCAACTTAAGCCCATTCCCCCTCGTCCTGTCACCAGGCACGTGGGAGAACAGGCCAACCCCCACCTCGCTACAGCCTCCTTTAAGGTATCTGTAGAGAGCAATAAGGTCGCCCCTGAGCCTCCTCTTCTCCAGGCTGAACAAGCCCAGCTCCTTCAGCCGCTCCTCGTAGGACTTGTTCTCCAGGCCCCTCACCAGCTTCATCGCCCTTCTCTGGACCCGCTCAAGCACCTCGATGTCCTTCTTATAGCGAGGGGCCCAAAACTGAACACAGCACTCAAGGTGCGGCCTCACCAGAGCCGAGTACAGGGGGACGATCACCTCCCTAGCCCTGCTGGTCACACTGTTTTTGATACAAGCCAGGATGCCGTTGGCCTTCTTGGCCACCTGAGCACACTGCTGGCTCATATTCAGCCGACTGTCCACCATCACTCCCAGGTCCTTCTCTGCCTGGCAGCTCTCCAACCACTCATCTCCCAGCCTGTAGCTCTGCTTGGGGTTATTGCGCCCCAGGTGCAGGACCCGGCACTTGGCCTTGTTGAACTTCATGCAGTTGACCTCAGCCCATCGGTGCAGCCTATCCAGATCCTCCTGCAGAGCCTTCCTACCCTCGAGCAGATCGACACACGCACCTAACAGAGACTAAATGTAAGTTATGCTGGGGTTAGTGCCAACAATCTGTAAATCCATTTCCATATTCAGAAGTATCCAGAACCTCACCCATCTTCTCCAGGTTGAGAATCTAGCAGTGGAGAAAGAGGAAGTTTGTGAAGCATATCCGTGCCCTCAACAGTTACATCTATTTTTGCTCCACATACCTGGGAACCTGGAGGAGAAAGGCAATTGCATTATTTTCCTCCTGGTGTTGTAGATTAATGCATATGAAACACACATTGGTAAGGTCTTGTAAAGGTCAGGTCCAACTAACTGCCACAATACCTGGGCAGCAAGGAGAAGCTTGCACAAACCACACCTAAATGGCCAAATTTGCCCAGTGGTGGGCGCAGCAATAGCTGGGGCATGCCATGGAACAGATCAACTAACCAGCACTGTTTTGTGTGTGTGCGCTGGCTAGGTGGTTATTTTGTTTGATACTGCTCTCACTTCAGTTTGTGTCAACAGGAAAGCAGTTTGCTGATGGACATTATAACTGTGCTGAAATGCCACACATAAATCATTCTGCTAAGCTAAAATTTGAAATCAAACTTGTTCCACTTCCAAAAAAAAAAAAAAAATGACAACAAAACAAACAAAAACAACATTCTAGTTCTGCAATGAAACTCCAATATAAAGCATGGTTTTACTAAAATTTCTGACTCATTTAGTTATTTCTAGTTTTCTAGCTTTACCAGGATTGAGCTCTGCTTCCAGAATTTGATACGGAGAAATGTAAAATTCAATGTTCGTAGGAGTTCCTGAAGAATTAAAAAAAAAAAAAAAAAAGTTACTACAAAAATCAATAGAGGAAATCTGTTAGGTATCTTGATGTAAAGAGGAAAAAAAAGAAAAATGCAGGATGGGCAGAAGGGGATGCCTTGTAAGAGTGTATCTCTAACTATAGCATATGTTCAAATCACAGCATTTTACAGCTAAACCCTCAGCATATGAAGTCATCAGACATCTTTCAAAAGATTAGATTGTTTCTGTCTTGCACAATAACCTATTGTTCAGTCTTAAAAAAATATTAGCTGAACTGCTAGCTTTCAGCAACAGGCCTAAAATACAAGGGGAAGCCATAATACTTGCATAAGGGACCTTCACATCAAGCTGTGCAATGGCATAGTAGTAGCATGTATTAGAAGTACTTTTATGAACTATAATACATCAACAATCAAAGCTCACTATTGATGGGATAGATAAGACAAAAAAATCAGCTGAATGTATTTGACTTTTAGGCAACATCAGGGCTGCCATCTCATGGTTACTCCCAAAATGTGGTTTCCCACATAACCTCAGAGTATTGCTGGCTTTGTTTTGCAGGTTTCTGCAACTCAGTGTTGCAGTAGCTGATAAGCCACCTGGCTGCTTTGTATTTCCTCCTTGTGTATGTCTGTACAGTATCAGAGACTACAGACACAGCAAATCCATGCAGCACACATATAATAGAGGATATTTTCTATAACCAAGGATCAATACAGTTTTTATTATTTGAAGAAAAAAAAGTCACCTCCGGTTCTTGGCACCAGGTGTCCTACTTTTCCATGAAGTACTTCAGTAACTCTGTTTACATCCTGCGTTCTAGTGCAAAACACATCTTGATTAATGTTTCCTGAGTTGCAGTGCTAGCTAGGTTAACATAAGGGATGATTTACACCCTTAATCAAAGGGAGACGGTGCTTTCTTAGAAGTAGATCGTGTCTCCATTTGTTATGACAGCTTCCAAAACACTCGTGCATTAATCCTAGAACTTGGGCTTCCAGCTTTAACCCTGTATCTCAGCTATTTCTGACTGAAATTTGTTGTACTGTTTACCCAGAGTGAAGGATTACAGAAATATTGAAAAGGTTGAGCAAAGAGAGGAAACAACCTGGATAAACTAACTTAAATGGAGCCAATCTCTAGCTTCAAATATGATTGTACTGCTGAATACATAGACATACAATTATATATAGGTGTGTATTAAAGCCCAGCAGTGCATTAACTGATGTTATAGAAGGGACAAATCATCTATTTAACTCATAATATTTACTGAGACATGCATGATTAGCAAGGACAGTGCATTTGTTCATGGAGTTAGTATGCTTCATAAGGGAGCACCGTACAAAAAACAGGACAAGAATATGTTTCAAGTTACAGAAGGCCATGCTTGTTGAGAGTATTTTGTAGGCAACATATCAGAAAAAAATCTCTTAAAACAATAAAAAAAAAAATCAAGGAAAGCAGTGCTTTCAACTCTACTTTTCTGAAGGTAATGAAAATCACTGTAGAATTACTTCTAAAACTGCTGGTAATCTGTTCCCATTTATCTATAGACCTTCTCCAAGAAAGAAGAAATGAAAAAAGAAAGAATATAGGTAAAGTTACCACACCCCCTGGTCCTGATTTAAAACTTGATTAGAAAATGAGATATCCAAAGAGCAGGACCCCTAAAGACATGTTTTACTTCTGCCAAAGGGCGATTTAAAATGACTGCTGACTTGAAGATGCACCGTGTGCTCCCAGTGGGTGGTCACATGCATACACACCCAAGCTGGGCGACCAACCAGTTTCACCACAAATCTACTAGATAAAGAACAGGAGCTCAGCAGATTATCTTGTTTGGCATGCCTGGAGCTGGCAAACTGCAGAAAGGCTTCTAGCTTTCCAGAGGAAGAAAACTCATTAGCTTTCCACATCATGCTCTACAACTAGATCAGCTGCCTTGCTTTTTAGTGAAGTGAAGGGGTGGGGGGTAGAGGGGAAGGGAAGATGAAGCAGTCTTTGAGTCACCTGTCTAGAAGAGACATTGAATAAAGATCCTTTTCAAGGGACTGCAACGCAAGGTATCCCTTAGCCTTCATTTCACTGGGAGAGAGAGAAGAAAAATTACTGGTTTTGTCACTAAACAAAAGCTAGACTATGGATTTTTAAGTTCTTTTTTTTTTTTTTTTTTTTTTCAAGTAAAAACTAGTTGCAACCTGTTTCCTGGAATTTGATACAGATTTGACAGGTTTTCTAGAATCTTTCCAACAGCATCATAGTTCTTCATCCTACCAATAAAAAACAATTACTACTGTGCTACTTAATGAGGTGGATAATAAGTCTTTTATATTTAACTTGTTAGAAAAAGCACCATTTCAAACAGAGTGACATAGGCCCCCTCCTTATCAGATCTGGCATGTAGCAGTACTGCTTTTAAGTTTTCTTAGAAGATACCAGGAAATGTGAATCCTTGGCTCTGTTGCAAAAAGCAATGTAATTATAGCTGACACTGGTTTAATATGCATTACTGAAAGCAGTAAGTGTGCACAATACACAAATTTGACAGTTTGATATGTAGTTCGTCAACTGCAAGCACTGTCCCTGATGTTCCAATAAAGCTAGTCATCTAGTTACACTTCCCTAATAGTATGCACTCATACATTGTATTTTTCATCAAAATATCAACAACTTATCAACAACTGTATTAATACTACTCTTCGCAGCACCCTGTGAGAGAGGAAGATCTAAAATACAATTGACAGATAAATCAAGGGGAAAAAAAAAAAAGAGAGGACCCCTCCCCCCCCCCCAAAAAAAAAAAAATCAAAAGAGAGATGCATAAGTTTGTTAAGGAATGGTTCAAACTGCTCAAATACCAGAATTCCTGCAGAATTCTGCCTAGCTGGTTAGATACTGCTGTGACAGCATGGGCTTACCCCTTCACTCATCTTCTTAAATGGATTCTGCGTGCTCTGCTGAGCTCCCCGGTGCTGCAGTCACACAGAGTGCTGTGCTCCAGTCATAGCTCTGCTTTCAGTACAGGTATGGCTGCAGTGCGGGTCAGCAGACAGACAAAATAAACCTGCCTGGACTTCCGCATTGGGACAAATTCCCTCCACACGTAAACCTAAGCAAGTCACTCTGCTTCACGCGTGACTCTTTCCAACTGGAAGAGTGGAGAAGCAGGGGAAAGGGAAGGAGGCAGGCATGTAGTTACAGGCACACGTACAGTGCCAGCTTGTGCATCAGGCATAGTTCCTCAGGAGTTTGTAGTTACTTTGAAGCTCCCATGAAAAATTATACATACAACAAAAGGCCTTAGGACCAACTGAAGTATTACACCAGCAGAAGTGATACTTGTACTACGTGCAATACCCTAATTAAAACAGGAAGGCAGGCAAGTGGTACCCATAGTACCAACAGTAGCTATCTACCACCACTCAGAGAAAAACTGCTGGTAGTTAACACTTATCAGAGTCTAAAACCTACAAAAATGCAAGTTAAACCTCTAAGACTTAGCTGTTTATACATATAAATCTAGTATAACTTCATTTAAGAGGACAGGACTGGAAAAAATGATTATGCATTACAGGCCCACATAAAAGAGATGAAATATGCAAGATCAATGATTATTCTTTCCTCTTTTTATCTTCTCTTTCAGTTGTTGGAGTTGAACAAGGCATTTAAATAATAATTCAGTTTCTTAAATATGCTCATTATAGTAAACCCTGATAAGATTGGCTGGGGAGCTTCTAATTGGACTCATATGGTGGAGGTCTGATTTGGAACTGCAACTGTTCAGACAGAGCAAGATGTGGTAATAATAAAATCAAACATGTGGGAAGAAAAATAGGTCATGTATTATCACCTTGCTTTCACTGCTGTGACAGAAGCCTGCAGAATGTGTAGTTAAAACATTTGCATAAGGCCAACACAAAGGATATTTCATATTTGATGGAAGGAGAAGAGGAAAAGTACTATATGGTTTGAATTTGTAAATCTGCCAGTTCTGAGCTGCCATTATTAGTCCATTTCCAAAACTACGGGTCCAAGTAGTTGTGTAATTCTTGCAGTCAACAGAAATAACAATATTCAAAGTCTGTGTTCGACTGGCAGCTAGAGTCAATGTACTGGGAACTACTCTTTGCCCACTGCTGCTCATAGAAGCAAATGGAATTTAGCTGTCTTCAATGAAATGACCTAAGAAATAAGTGATGTCTGGAGTACCTTTTCAAAATTATATTTTATCCTTGAAGTTGCAAATTGGAAGCAGGTAATGATGATAACAATAACCACCAACCTTCCAGTGTGGAGCAACTTCTCACATAAAATCCAAAAATAAAGCGTCAGTTCACCTGTTGTTTTCTGGACTGTTATTGTTTCCCCATTCTTGCATTGTTTTTTTGCTTGAGTTGCTGCACTTAGATTACTTTGTCCTTGACCTTTCCACAGCAGTCAGATAAACAAGACTCAGAAATTCCTTTGCTTTCAACAAGAGATTTTGCACGTGATTTTTTACCTTAGATGCTCCACCAAGTCATCACAAATCTAGGGAAACAGGAGATAACAGTTTCATGTTTCTTACTATCATGTATAAAACATCTCTTAAGAACATTTCAGTAGTAATTATAGGATTAGCTATTAATTATAAATAATTAGTATCTTTGAACAATAATATTATGATAGTTAAAAAAATATTAACATAATAACTACAAAAACAAAGGCTCCAAGGAGAGCATATAATTAGCACAGTTTGTTGATATGTTTATTCCAGGAAAAAAAAAATGTATCTTTGCCAGTTTTTCTTTTACTATCAGTTACTGTGCTAAAATTCTCTGGCTGTGTATTTTTATCCTAATAGTATTGTCCAGCACTGATTTATTTTATTATCAATTTTATTATTTACTATTTATTTTATTATCAATAAAATTCCAAACTTCATTTTTTCATTTGCAGACATCCCAGGAATTTCAAGTTTTTCTGTTTAACCAGCACCAATTCTTTAACCAATAGTTTTAACTTTGATCCAAATGATCATCTGTAACTTCAGACAACTGCTGAACATGGTATATGAACTGCAGAGTGATATTTTGCCAATATTTTAATTTTTATAAACTTTTGCAAGAAAAAAAAAAATCCTCATTAGCAGGAATGAACATACTTGTAAAGACGGAAGAAAGAAAAACAGAAGCTCTGGTAATGGCTCCAAGGCATCCAAAGACATGTCCACTGGGAACATATAATGCACTACATCTTGGTAGGAAAGTATTTCAAGACCCTGTTATTTACTGTATGTTTATACCATCAAGTATGAGAATACAAATATTTATGCAGGCTACAACAAACTTCCTACAAGTTGGGCATGTCAGCTGAGTTTTACTTTATCTTTTAGAAATACAGTAGTTAAAATCTGTAGCAAGTTGTTAGTTTAAGTGAGAGATTCAGGTGCCTGAAGAGGCATCTGGTGTCATGCAGAGGCTAGCAGGTGTGACAAGACCAAAACAAAGCTGAAAACTTTCTTCACATTGCCAGCTGGAGGCCAGGTGGGAAACTACAAGGAGGTGATAGACAGAGAAAATTAACTTTACCACGGGAGCCTCTCCAAGGTGAGCCAACTTTGCATCTATCACGTTTCCATCCTTCTCCAGTTGCACTTCAATATAAAACATGTCTGATGTTATGTAGCAGGTAGTCCCACTGGGGCTAACATGAGAGTTAAGCCTAAGGAGAGAGTTAAAAAAAAAAAAAAGTTTGTGTATCTAAAAGTTCTGTCACATGGAGAAAGGAAATGAGCATAGTTTACTTGGTCATGGGAAGAGACACCAGGGATGCTTCAAAAATAACTCTTCCTTAGCTCAGTTTCTAAAAACTATCCAAGCAGGCAATACAACCTTGCTCTGTTCTTTGCATTATTATGTCAGTTTGCTGAAAACTATTTACTTCAGTCTGCTGCTTTGGGACCTAGATGTGAATGCCCTCTCTTCACCCAGCAACCTCCTCCACAACAAGCTAATCAAAAGCGGCAGCTATGTCCACCCCAAGTAATACACCCCAGTAAAATACCATGCTACAAAAATACTGTTGACAGTATCCAGATAGTGTTCCTGAATGGACCTGGGGGCATGCTTGTTCATTTGCATTTATTCATAAACAAACTTACCCTTTTTGTCTGGATAAAGATTCCAATCTGTTCATCATAGAAAACAAAGATTTAGCTGTAAGAAGGGAAATATTATTTAATTAGGTTGCAATTATCAAGAAGAAGCAACGTTATTATCCTGCTTTAAAAGGAATGCTTTAGGTAGTAAGAAAATAGTATCTCTTGCATGACTTCTTGTTATTAATGACAAGTATGATTAATGAGTGCTGTGCTGGGGTAGAACTTCTTCTCAGACTTGGAGAGCATCTGTAGCCCAAAGGCCTAACCCAAAGATGAGTCACAGGTCTCGTATCATATCCACTTCTGTGTTTGTACACTTGGCCCCATCATGCAGAACATCACCAGTAGAAAGGGATGGGCAGTTTTCATAGAATATTGAACAAACACTCTCAGAGATATCTGATAGCTTGTTACCATTTAATGTCCTCTGTATCTTCTCCATGCACAAGAGCAGTGGACTGCCTGGATCGTTACTGACAGGACATCGAAGTGGCTTATCCTAGCACATTTATGAAAACAAGAGACAGAGAAAGACCCCTTAAATTACCAGCCAAGAGGAGCATCACTACCTATAGGATACAGAACACTCATGCTCAGTCCAATAAAACAGTACATGTTTCTTTTTGTCAGACACAGAGGTGAGCTATGCTTGTAGTTCTCTCTAAAGGGACAGCACTGAGTGGATTTGTGAAGACCCTGTTGTGCAGTAATTACATACTTGGAGGCCTTTGGTGCAGAAAGCAGCTTTCTGTTCCGTTTGCTTTTAGGCTGAACACAGGCTATATCTCCTGATGTGAGCTGTTTTACCATGCTACTGGAGATTAACTAAGAAAATATGTAGGTTTACATTTTAGGAGAAATCTGAATGAAAACAAGAGATCAGTAAGCACCATAGGCATCCTTTGTTAGAGTCAGGGTGTAAGTTCTAGTTGAATATAATATAAACTTCAGTGTTAAGTAAAATCTCCAAGTTTCTCCTCTAGTTCTTGTCTGAAAACTCCTCGTACTTTGTTAATTGAACTGTGAAGAACACTCACTGCTGAAAAGCTTTCAACACTGTCAAAGTCAGGGCATCATTTTCAGAGGAACGCTTTAGTTAAGCATTAAAAAGAGAAGCATGGAAGCAAGTGTGACTTTTTATATTAAGCTCGTAGCACTTGTGCTAAACTGCCTTTTACAAAGATGGCTCTTTATATATAATTAGCCACTGATTATATATAAAGCCAAAAGAAGGACAGGAAGTATGCACTAACTTAGGTATATCACAGACAAAGAGATTCCAAATGGCATCTTAAGCACATCAGGACAGTGTCTGAAAAAACAGTCCTATGGTAAGAAATAAACTTTACTCACCACGAATATGCTAGTGATAATGAATAGAAACAATCTGAAGTATCAGGCAATCAGTACTAACCCCAGGAGAGTTAAAATAATGCAAGAAACAATTACTGAAGTATTAAAACAATGCAATAAACTTTTTCATCACTGCCCACATTTTCATCACATAAGAAAAAATCGGAAGCCAGCCTTTAAGAGGCACTGATTTATTTATTTATTTTTATTGTTATTTTTCTAAGCTAAGCAGTCTTTGAACCAACTTGGCAACTTGCTCTTAGACATCATTCTCTCACCCAACCTGAGATTCTTACCATGCAAAAATGGACAAGTTTCAGAGTTTCAGTCCACGGTTTTTGTTGATATTTTAGATACAACTGTTCCATTAAAGCATTTATAGAGGTAACTGTCATAGCACCTGAAAAATATCATAGAATCATAAATAATGTTCTAAATATAATCCCATCTACTTGCACTGGCAACTGGAAAAGTTAGAGAAGGAAAAAATATAAAACTTGCTAAGATTAATGGTGTTATGCTTCAGAAGAGAAGGCAGAAGAAAGTATTTTAGATGAATTTTGCATATAAATTTCTAATTTTTGTAAGACTTCTGGCAGAAAAAAATAATGGGGGAGAGTGTATAGGCAAATAATATTAAATACAGAGATGCTGCCAGATCTTCAAGTTGTTCAACAGCTAGGCTTTATCTATGCATGATCTCATATGCGCATTCCTAATAAATAAAGTGAAGTTCCTGATGCACAGGCAGGGAGATTTGAGAGTGATCAGCCAGAGGAAATCAAGTTCCTGCCATATGCCCCACATCATTCTCTGCCCCTTAGCACTAGAAGAACCATTGCAAGGTTCTTTTTTGACCTAGGGGGCACAAGAGCTACAGACAACTGTCCCAGCTGAAGCAGCCTAGGACAGGAACCCCTACACCCACTGCATATATCAAGAGAGGAGAGTGAGTGAGGCCTAGCAGCACATCCCTCCTGAAAAACCACAATCCCTTAGAAAGATTATCTCAAAGCCAACCAGAGGAAGGAAAAATAGTACAACCAACTAGCTCTTGCAAGCACCCCCACAAGGGGAACATTCCCACACACATTCCCACTCACTCATGTCTTAATGCCTGCAGGAGAGGAGCAGCAGCTGTAAACCACCCTGGACCTCCACCTACACCACAAGCAACCAGGGCTCCTACTTGTAGCACCTGCACCAGAGCACTCACAGGTGCTTTGCAAGGCAGGAAGCTTGCTCCCTCACAAAATGGGTTCTCAGGGATTAGTGTTTGAATGAAAGAAGCTTGCTAAGTACATCAGTATCATCTCTGCTAATGTTTTAGAAGGGGTAAGGTGCCCTCTCAGTAATGCTCTTCAACATCTCAGTCCTAAGGAGAAGGCAGAATGTCTGTCCCCATTTTTTCAGAATATGCAGCAGTCTCAGGGAAGTATTTAACTAAAATTCCAGCAGAGGTACGATTGCAAAATTTGATCAGCAAAGTAGGGAAGTGCTCCAAAAGGGAGCTTTCAGTCTAGCCCAGGGCTGTGAGGGGGAAAAATGATTATGGTTTTCTATAATGCTTTCCTTTTGTAACCACCTCCTGTGGCTACTTTCCTTGTACACAGGTATCAATGTACAATGGCCGGGTTAAATCCTGGGCCTTTGTACGGGCACTAGCTTGAAACTTGGTCACTGGTGAATGCCAGATCTATAGCAATAAGAGTATGTCTCCTATGTAAACCTCATGTGGGCAGTGTTTCAAGCTGTTTTACTGCATGCTTTCTGTTTTCAGCTGTGTCACCAGTCGTGCTGCAGTGCCTGAGATAGTCACATAAGATGTAAAGGAGATTACAGAGAAAGCTATGCATGGACCTGGGAATCGCAGGAGAGTTGCAAGGTGTGTGCAAAAAAGAAGGCGTTTGTTTACCAACAGAAGAGTGTTAAACATACATGTATAACATGCTGTCAATGCAGCTGAAAGAATTAACTATTTTAGTATTTCAGTTTTTACAAAGGAGGTGAAAGGTGATCAAGTAAATTGATGATATAATTGCACACTTGTGGTAGATTTCACATCCCTAAAATTAGCCTGGCTTATGCTTTTACAAATTCATTTGTTTTTAAACTGACACTAGAAGTGACAGCAGGTATAATCATGAGCTTTACCTGTGACATGGCACATCCATGTAATATTGTTCTTAGCATCTTTAGAGAGGCATTTTAGTTTAGTTTTGCTTGAAAAATGTATCAAAATGTTTTCTGCTAAGGCAAGATCATGTATTATGGCCCATGTAAAATAAGCAGGTTGTGCAGTCCCAATCATGTGAATGTGTGTGTGCACGTGACATACCACAACTTGGTAGTATTTAGTATTTTGGGGGGTTATTTTCATAACCTTCTGCCCAGTTCCAGAACGTATTGAAGTCTCTGTGAATGTGGCAATGACTCTAGCTGTCCTGTGAACAAATGAGGGGTTGAATTTTAAGTATTCACAGTCCAGCATGGTTGATAAGCCTAAAATTCACTTCACTTTTTAGGTACTGAATAATTTTTCTATTGTGCTCAGCTGTATATATTTAGATAGATGAACTGAAATTGCTTTGTCCAGATAAGGGATATTGGCAGTTTTTCATAACAAGACAGATTCCAAGACAAGCCTTCCTACCTATATAAAACTGTAATATAGACTGAGAACATACGTGAGAAACATCAGCCTAAGTACTGTCAGAAAGTTCCTCCCATCAAGGTGTTGTTCCAGTATTCAGAACTGCTATATCAAATTTCCATGCTCCAGAGAAGAGTTAAGTGTTAAATAATTAAAAATGTTCTAATTATAGTATCTCACAGCTATTAGATACACTAATCTTTAACTGGGTCAGTTCATATACATATATATAAAAAAAGGCAATTGGCTAAGCATTGTTATCAGAGTACAAGATAAGGGGAATTGCCACACAAATCCCACGTGCCTACATCTTTTAGATTACTCTCTGTGTGTTCAGCAAAAATTTTATCAGAAAGAAACTTTCATGTACACAGTTACAAAATAAGTTTTCCCCAGAGAAATTTTTCTCTTACTCTCAAATAATTAGAGGTGATGTGGTCCCCTTTGGAAGGGTTAAAACTGGTATGCTTCCTTAGAGACCTCTTAAGAGAATCATTATTATTACTACTTTGTTTATTTTTGTCAGTTGTTTTCTGCATCTTGCTAAATTCCTGACTCAGTAATATGCTTGACAGTGCACACCATGGGAACATTGTGATTCATGTGAAAAATTAAATTTTCTGTAATTTCATATTTCTTCCATTTCTGTTTATTTTTCCATTTCATTGAGTGGTACTTTGTTTTTCTAAAAAAAAAATAAATAAATAAATAAATATAAAAAAGGCCTGATAGATTTTCAAGTCATATTCTTGCATAAATTCAAGTTAACTATTTGTTTCATTGACAATACTGTATTCTTATTATAGAACAAAGGAAAACTTTGCATACTGGTAATACTTTTCAATGCCAGCAGTTTAGAAGATATTTTGAATTCAGTATTCAGTACAACTTGCTTTTTGTGGGTTTTGGTTTTTTTTTGGTGTTTGTTTCATTTTGTTGTTGTTTCGTTCTTTTTGTTTGTTTGGGGGAGGGCACTTTTTCTATTAATCTTACATCCAGTGATCACTTTTTTTTTTCTCCTCTGAAGAGTAAAAATCAAAATAAATCACCAGCAATATCTTTACTGGTCTGCTTCCAGCACTTTCTTGGAATTGCATCTTTCAAGAAGCCCTCAGCTGAACTGTAGATCAGAGAAAACAGCAGCTCCCTAACAGCCTACAGTAATTCAAAATACAGAATTGGGGTCTGGGACAGTGAGTAAAATCAGTGGTTCCAGTTAGAACTACAAGATGTATAAAAGATGTTGTTGCTGTGATTATCTGAATTGTTGCTGTGATTATCTGAATTGATGATTGGTCAGGAGATCAGAGGTAATGTGTTCTTTCACATAGTGCCATGGGATTTTAGAGTGATCAGCAGTGATACAGCTATAAAGTCAGCATGTAACTGGAACTTGAGTAAGAGTTTGTAAAAAGTGATGATGTATTCAAACAATTATTTTATCTATCCTGGCTGATCTTCCATCTAAGGTTAGCTAAATCCAATGCTGCTTAGCTTTTATGAACCAACAAGTTCTAGCCTAGTTTAATATGGCCTATAGTTTACGGCTTTACAATCCATAAATACTACATGTTTTTTCACGTTACCTTAATGCTCTACATCATTTCCACAGTTATGGAGTATAAATATTTTGTTCCAGAGGATAACATCAGAATAGTGGTATCTGCATTTATTTTACTACAGCCATAGAGACCAAGCCAGTTATACTTCACAACTTACTGAATAGCACTTCTGGCACTGTAGACAAAGGTATTTAACACTGACAAGCTTTAATGGTTTCCTCCTCTTTCACTGAAGGTGATTAAGATCCTCTAATGCCAATAGACAGAGATTTAAAAAAGAAAAAAGAAAAGGTTCATAGCAAATAGTCATGTATGTAGAAATGCATTTATGCTGACAGTGCATATCTTTTCCTCAGAGCATAGTGGAAATACGTCTAACATTTGATTTCTGACTGATGTTAGCATTATACTCCCCAACTGTTCATTGTCTGAGTCTTTTCCCAAAAGTACTAGGGACACATGACTTAAATTAACCTCATGACTGGATGTTGGAGGGCTGGCTTCACATGCACACATTTTCAATTTACAGGGTTTCGTAGGACAACATAACTGGCATTCATAACTGGACATTCTTTGCTCAACCCACATTTCTCATCTTTCTATGATTCTTCTGATCATTTTTATAACTAAAAGCAGATGTTGCACCATCATCTGAGTTCTTTGGTGATCAGAGCTGAAATCAGTGGAACCACGAACTGTTCCAGGTTCCCTTTAAAGTAGAGACAAAGTGCATGTAAAGGGCCTATAACCCACATACTATGTGAATATCAGTAATAACTATGATATGTTGAAGTTCTACATTAAAAATGTTACTGTTGTAAGGAGAAAAGAGGGAAGAATGAAACCTAAGAGTTAGCTGAGGAGCTGAAAACAATGGAACTCATTGAGAAAGTAATTGAGGTAGAGAAGAGATGAAATAGATGGGAAAACTGTGCTTAAATGAGCTTCCTACCGGTATGTCTCAAAGCTCAGGAGATCAGCTTACTTATCTTGTTCTTCCAGATAAGGAAGCAGAGAGCTAGGGAGTGAAGGTAGCTGCTGAAGTTTGATGCAGCAGCAGAATGAACAACCAAACTGCAGCTTACCTGACTCCACCATAACACATCCGCAACAGGAGTAAGGAGGAAGCATTCAAAGGAGAAAAGAAAGAAATTGGGAAAGAGACTAGTGAAACACAGGAGGAAAAACTGTAAAAACACACACAAAAACTGTGAAAAAGCAAAATAGAAAAATGGGAGCAAGAGAAAATAAAGGGTATGGAAAGCAGAAAAGGTATAAGATGAGAGAAATATTGATATAGACAACTCTAAGATTGGAAAAATAAGTTACAATGGGTTTATGTTATTCTCATGACAGAAGTATGAAATGACTAGGTCTACTTTGAGCTATTTTGAACCAATATTGGTTTGGATGTGATTGTTAGGTTTAAGTGTTCTGACTGTACATATATGGGGAACTGAGTAATATAAAATGCAGACTGAAAGAGAAGCAGCACTCAGTGGTAAATACTAATTTCAGCAAAATAGTGCATGTGGGAGGGACACATTCTTCAGGAAAAGTAATACCATAAAGGACCGTAGTCCCAACACATGCCATTTAAAAGTGTTACACCAATGCTATGTGGATATGTTTTCCATGTAAGCTACATATTTTATATCATCCTATTCTTAAGTATTTTGATACTGCTTTTCATATCTTATGATGGAATAACTGACTGGGTAGATGAAGGGAAGGCAGTGGATGTTGTCTACTTTGACTTCAGCAAGGCTTTTGACACTGTCTCACAAACCATCTTCATAGGGAAGCTCAGTAAGTGCGGCCTAGATGAGTGGACAGTGAGGTGGGTTGAGAACTGGCTGGATGGCAGAGCTCAGAGGATAGCAGTGAGCTCTCTGGAGGCCTGTAGCTAGCGGTGTCCCCTGGGGGTCAGTACTGGGTCCAATCCTGTTCAACTTATTCCTCAATGATCTGGATGATGGAATGGAGTGCACCCTCAGCAAGTTTGCTGACAACACAAAGCTCAGAGGAGTGGCTGATACCCCAGAGGGCTGCGCTGCCATTCAGAGGGACCTCAACGGGCTGCAGGGTTTGGCCAAGAGGAACCTCATGAAGTTCAACAAGGAGGAATAGCCCCAAGCACCACCACAGGCTGGGGGCTGACATGCTGGAGAACAGCTCTGCAGAGAGGGACCTGGGAGTCCTGGTGGTTAACCACAAGTCAGCATTGTGCCTTGTTGGCCAAGAAGACCACCTAGGTGTCCTAGGGGGTAAGAAAGTTGTGAGTGCTAAGTGCCATGACTAGCCCAGATGGAGTACAGAGAAAAATGTAATTCGTAAAGCTACCAGAGCTAAGCAAATGCAAATATGTCATTACCCAGCTGTTTATTACAGTAATCCCACTATCTTGATTTTAGGGAGTACATATCTGTTTGCAAGTGTAGGGGGATGTGTGTGACGGGTTTGGAGGCGGTCACTGATGACTGGAAGCTCCTCAATCAGGTGACATTAAGATGTCCTTGCATTGAGCAAGAGTAGTAGGAGCAACTGCCTACACAAACTCCTTGTGTGTATGTGTTCATTTGTAGTGTTCAGAATCTGGACTGGATTGCTTCATTTTGGTAGTAGCTGATGTTTATCTGTGCACATCATAAAAATATTCTCTGGGTTGCACATGCAGTGAAAGCATAGAAGCCTTTTCCCACATCATAGAGTTCAACCATCTACATACAGAAGGCAGGTGAAAGTTGGGATGGGAAATGGTTAGAGTAGACTGTCCAAAATCAGAGCAGACTAATGACAACATGAGATGAGAATGAAAATTACTTGAATCCCAATCCAGTAAATTGTCCACTAAGACCTGCAGTTGTTCTGCTTAGCAACAGGCACCACAATAAACTTGGTCATGTCACATTATCCTGCTGGTTTTTGGAGAGAAACAGGCACACTCAGAGGGATGCTCAACCCCCTGGTACATGTACCATCCCCTCAAAGCAGCTATTGCCCTCCTTTGTGTAAAGTGGGAGCTATGTACCAAGTCTGCACTTGAGCATGCCAGTTATGTACCATAAGTACAGAAAGTTACTAAAGCCTGTCAACCCTTACACAAACACAAAAGCACACAGAGCTATATAGTTGGGACCTAGGAGTATGTGTATAATTAATCAAGCAATAGTTTGCCATACTCTTTACTCATTGTGACTTACTTACTTGATCGTAACTGGTACAAGATGGTGCCAAGTGAAAGTTTCTAGCTCTTTCCTTTTGTTGGTAGGCGATTCTCTCCAGAATACATGCTGGATTTGAGCCTGGTGGTTTCTATTCTTTGGTCCTGCTACTGAGCATACTATACTTTGGTCCTGCCTCCTACTATACTTTGGTCCTGCCCATTAAATCACAAATACATTTCACACATCCTTATGCATTGGTAATAAAATGTATAATAAATTCTAATATGGTTGTGCAGCCAGCATAAAAGAGAAGAACTTACCCATAATACCAAGAAATCATACTAACCCTGTATTGATTTCAGCTCAGGAATACTTCACAACACAAAGGCCTACACACCCACAGGCACAGCAGATGCCAGGCTAATCGATCCCGCACTGCATTTGGAGGGTGGGAGTCCTCAAAAACAAATAAGTGGTTTTGTTCCCTTTCTATTTTGTCCCTTCGAAAAATGAAGTCTCTCTCACCTTGGAAGATTTATTGAGATTCTGAAGGAAGAACAAACATTTTATGTGTGGTAAGGTGGTAAAGACTGCCTTTTCTAAAGGCCATGATTCATGTCAACAGTAATCTAAGATAAAATTACAGTGTTAAATTATGTATACTCTAGATATATATTGTGTGCTATAAAATGTATGCTAGCATAAAGAAAACAAGTATGTTTTGCTTTTAAATTTGTTCTCTGGATAAGGAAGTTGCACATCAATTTTTATTTTTTTTCCCCAAAGATTTGGGCTTGTTTTGCATATTCCATCTTATCTTCAGCTTTTTAAAATAATTGAAATTCTTGCATCAGTTGATTTCTTAGTTTATTATGATACCTAACGAATACTAGTAGCATCTAATTAATTAAATCTCTGCTTAATTACACTTTGTAATTTTTCTATGCAAGTATTTCTTGTGTAGAGCTGTGCTGGCACATACACTAATACATTAAAAAAATAATAATAATAATTCGTATATCCTTAGGGCCACACAGCAAGTGCCTGCTACATCCTCTATATGGTTTTAGGTGCCCGCTGTGGCATTTAAATACCAGAGAGCACTGTTATTCAGACTTGCATTTACCTTGGGCTGCCCAACCCTGTGCAGTCAATGAAGAGGATTAGTAGCAAAATGCACTCTCCTCTGACATTCCAATTGCTCTGTAACACTGAAAAGCCAGAATAATGCCCTAAAATGTCATGGGTGCTGTAGAGATGCTTTCACTAAGGCCACTTGCTAGCAACTGAATGGGAAATATTCATGTAATGCATTTCCATGGAAATATTTATGCTAGTTTGGGGTTAAAGAGCTCATTTTTTTCCACTTGGTTTAGGCAAGGTGCCAGGGGACATTTCACGCACAATGAGGATTTTGCTATAAATTGTTTTTTATTGCATTACAATACGCAGCTTGGACCACAGAAGAAAAAAAAAATCAGAATAAAATGACATTTGTTATCTCAAATAAGATATCTCTAAAGGGAGATCAAAAGGACAAAAGCTATGCCTATGCTACCAAGCAGTGTAGTGCAGAAGGAGCATATCTACCAACTCTGTAGATATGTCCTTCCAAGTTGGTAGTTGGTTAGAAACAGTTGGCATTGAGGACCTGACAGCCATACTGTATGTATTACAGGGGGGAGATGATTTTGGTCCAACTCGACCAGCTCCGGTCTGGTCCTGTGGACAGAATGTCCATTAACGGTGGAAGCACACTCCTGCAATACGTCTTAGTCTTAGTGTCTCATCCTAAACAAATCCAGTGTGTGTGTTCCAGGGCATTCTTCGATCCAAACCAAATCAGAGTAAAGCAGGACAATCCAGAGCTTAGTTTCAGAGGTGCACTGCCAACCTGAACCATTAACACTAGTGACCAAAAGAATGCATTTGATATTTTTTTAATTATCATCCAAACTACTGTTAAAATCAATAGAAAGACTTGGTTGATTTTAGCAACAGGGTTTCCTTTTCCTCCACACAAGGTGGAGGTAAAGGATACAATTACTAGACAATAAAAGATGAAGGGAACAAGAAAGGGAGAATAGGAGAGCACATGCATGTTGTCATTCACCAGAGATGCCTTTTCCACAATTAAGCATCTTTAAAGCTGCGTGATTTCGGGGCATGGTTGAATGTGGATTCTGAAGATGGGAAATAATCACTGGAGGCAAATTTAACATCCTGATCTTGGTGTCTCTGGACACTTGGAAGTATTAAACAGCTGCAGACCACAGTATTAATGACACCAGAACTATGACTCAGCCACTCTTCCAAATAAAGTGTTCTGCAATGTGTATCAGGAATTAAATTAATACAGTGTATAAGTACTCGAAGAGATGCTGAATTTGGACCAGGATTCCATGAAGCCCCCTGAGTCAGTATGTGTACAGAGTCATGCTACCACTCTTCCAACATTTTTATGCTCTCATTAAAAGACTAAGTGTAGCTAGCATGCAGATTTTCCCCCGTGGTGAAATATCAAAAATGTTTTGTGTCTCGTTTTGGCTGTTGTGTTGATTTGGTATTATCAGCTTACTTTTTTTTTTTTTCCTTTCTCTTCTCCAGTTAACGGGATCCAACATTTCTTTGCGTAAATGAACGTATTCTGGTAATAAATTGGAAAGAACCGCATCTGGATTGCTCTTTTATTGCCAACAGTTTCTCAGACTCTGTGGAGTATGCAAAAATTAGCTCATACTGAAACACGAGGCCAAAGAAACTAAATCCTAGAGGGAGATGGCCTAAATGCGGGCTAAATATTTAAGATGTCAGAACCCACAGAAAGCTGAGCACAAAGGACAACAAAGAAGGTTTTTAAGTGCACCTGCTTGGCAGATTGCACACAAAGGTGGCATTATGTAGAGGTGGAAGATTTCCAGTGGAGGTGATAAAAACTGGAGCTTCCAGACCTGGAAACAAGGCGCCACCAAGGAATTGCGAGGAGGGGGGATGCGGTCAAGACAGTTTGTGTAGCCCTGATCACATTCTCCCCTCATTTTTATCAATGTTTTGAAAAAAAAAAAACAGCTGGCTTCAATGCCAACTGCCACAGGTATCCAGTGAGGTAACGTTGGAGTGGCTACAGCCTGTAAACCAAAAATAGACGCTGAGCACTTATTTTGTGTATTGTGCTTAGGTGACATTGCATCACTTACAGTACGTGCGTATGATCACCCTGCATTTACACAAAGCTCCCATTTCAGTCACCGATTTAATGGTGGAGGATGCAGTTTACTGAGGGGTTGCTGTTGTTAGTTGAGTTATTGTTATGTGGAAGCCCTCCTCTCTCCCTGGTTCATTTGGCAGCCCTAAGCCCTTCATGCACCGATCCAGCTATTAGAAACCCCATCATCTATCACTCCCAGTGCTTCGCGTTCCCTCCAGCTGTCCCCTCGGCGCTGAGGGGCACGGCTCCTCCCGCTGTCCCCTACCGCCCCCTCAGGCCGCCATGACGGGGCCGCGCCCCGGCGGAACCGGCTCCCCCCTCCCTCCCGGAAGCGGGTTCCGCCCGGCGGCCCGGGGGGCGTGGCCAGGGCTCCCGGTGGCCCCGCCCCTCGCGCCCCGCCCCGCCCGCTCGCCCCGCGGGCCCCGGAGCTCGCCCCGCGCCGCCGCCGCCGCCGCAGGTGAGGGGAGACCGGGACCGGGAGCGGGACCGGGAGCGGGGCCGGGAGGGGGAGCGGGGCACGGCACCACCGCGACACCCGCCCCGGCCTCCCGCCCCTCCCAGACACCCCGGGGACGGGCGGGAGCACCCGGGGGGTGTCGCGACGCGGGCGGGGTGTCGCGATACCCGGGGGATTGTCGTGACTCGGGAGCGTGTCGCGACATGGGGGGGGCGTCGCGAGCGCATCGAGAGCGAGGGAGAGGGCTGGGTTGGCTCCGGTGGGCCACCCCCACCCTCCCCCATGGCGGACAAAAGGCTCGGTGGGCCCCCCGTATAGGAGCACCCTTGGGTGCTGCCGCGGGGGGGGGGGGAGGCTCCGGCGGCAGCCCCCGGCCCCGGCTCCTTCCCTCCTCGTAGGGCGAACGGGCCCGGCACCGCCTGAGTCCCCCTGCCCCAGCTGGGTGCCCGCCGCCGAGCACCCCTGGGTGCTCCTGGTGGGAGGGCAGTGGGCTGGAAGCGACCCCCGAGTGCTCAGCCTCTGCGTGCTGCGGCGCCCAGCCTCGCGGTCCCCCCGCTGGGAGCGGTACGGATGGCTGCTGGTGGGGTGGGTGGGTAGGTTATGGAAAGGTCTGCAGCAAAAAAAAAAAAAAAGAAGAAGAAAACAAGCTCAGCAGCTGCTCTTCATCATTTTCAGTCAACTTTCAGGCTTTTTGGGGAAAGAGGGGAGCTGCGTGGGCTTGGAGAAGGTACTGACATTCCCTTAGTTATTAGCACAAATAATAGCGATTCTTCATTAAAAATCGTGTTTCTTCTTTTCAGCCTAATTGACCTAATAGCACGCACCCCAACATCTAAACCCTGGGAAGTTGCGTGAGTTCCTAGTAGGTGGCAGAGGAATTACATGACACCTAATGGCAGAAGTTACAGGGGTTGCCAGTGTTGGTGATGTTTGCCTTTTATCCCCATCCATGAAAATGAAAGAGGTGTGCTGTTGCACAAAACAGTCAAAAAAGCCCTCAGTACTCTGCATGAGAAGTCAATGGTGGGGCTAAATATGCTGTGACACTAAATAGTGACCGTGCGCCTTTACTAATACAAATTCCTTCATCTCAGTCTTCGCTTTGCCATGTTCCTCTAAATTTGAGGAAGGGAAGATACAACTCTTTTAGGATGAAATCAGTATTCTAAGAGTTGCTTGCAGTTTGGCACTGTTCAAATAAGGTCTTTCTTGTTTTCCTAAACCGTAAGGAGAGTGTCTCTACCCACAGAGGAGAAAGCTAGAACGTGGGCTTGCCATGCATTTGTTGTAATCTGTTACCTGTGGGCATGTTCACTTTATATACATAATCCATAGAAATTGGTTGTCTGGGGGAGAAGGTGGAGTCGGGGTGGTGAGAGATGTGGCTCTGCAGATAAGGCAGTGCTGGCTAAAAGCAGCTAAAGGGGAATATGAGACCGTTAAATAAGCATTGTTATAGGCCGTGCAGTGACCTGAGTCTCCCCTGTATTCAGACGCCCATCCATAAGAACAGTTCTGCTCTTAACTGGCGCTAAGCCATCTTCTGACACCCCTGCAGTGACTTTTTTTAAGGGGCTGCCCTGAAGCAGGAGTGTTCTGTCTGAGGTGAGCCTTTGCCCCTGTTAAATTTCAAGTGCATCTGACTTGGAAGGTAGAACTGCTGAAGCAAAGGATGTTGCCACCTTAGAAACTGATGTAGCCCGCTCCTTGGTATCAAAGAGTAATGTAGGTACGGTGTCTGGTTACGTCAGAAGTTGTCCAGGCAAACATTTCGGCTGATTGCCAACAGCATTGTTTTCCCTGCGGCTTCACAATTGAAGAAGAAATAATTGTACGAGAAAAGTCATGTAACTTGGTGATCGGATTTGTTTGTTTTGCCAACCAAGCCAGTGCTATAGGATGTAGTAGACCTGTTGTGTTCTGGGCAGGGAGTTTCCCACCCCCTGGAGAGCGCTTACAGCCAACTTCCAGCAAACTTCTGATGGCTCCAAGCTATTGAAATTACTCTGCATCTAAATTGAGATCTATTTTAAGTGAACAAGGTAGTTCGGTATGCTAGTGACAGCTTTCTAGTGAATATATTACGGCCTACCCACATCACACGCACAATTATGGGACAACTGTTTTAAGTCTCCTTCCTACCTTATGAAGAATGGATGTAAGGAACCAAGAAAATAGAGCAGTCAGTCTAATTACCGCATCTCCACTGAACGTTCTGCAAAACGTTGTATGAATTATTAAGGAGGGAAGAATGGCTATATGTTATTAGTCTGCCTGATGCGGTGTTTAAGAAAATCAGCTCTTGGGGTGGTAGGTCTAAAATGTTACTGGTAGGTGTTACTGTCTGCAGAATCTGAAACTTCCAGTTTTGGTTTGCAGACAGCCCAGGGAGTTGTTAAATCTTGGTTTGCTTCTTACGTTTTCTCAACTTTTGGGAGTGGGAGCGAGCACCTACCAACCAAGGCTTTGTTGGTGGTCACAGCTATTTGTCAGATCTCTTTGGTAGCCACGAACCCAACAACCAGAGCATTTGGCTTATACAGCTGAGTCTTAGAAGCCCTGCACAAGAGCAAAAAAATCTGAAGAGAAAGCAGTGCTGGATTTAGGAGTGGAAGCAAGTAGGGAAGAAGTGTGGTTTCAGCTAAGTAATACTGCACTACAACTTCCTGAAGAGAGAGGATTGATTGCCCTTGCGTACAGCCTGGCTTAGTCTTTGTTACTAATGTTTTGTTTTGGATTAGTTTTATGTCCGTCAAGATTTCTAGCACCTCTCGGGCAACAGATTGGTATGCTGTGCACAGAGGGGAAAAATGGAGAAACAGGTGTGTAGGAGATGTTAGGCAATGTAAAGAGGAAGTGTAATGAGCGACAGTTACTATAGAGAATTCAAAATAAGCTGTGCTGTAATCAGTTTATGATGGTAATGTGGAGAGGAGCCAGGAATGCAAAGAAGGTAGCACAAACAAGATATGGAGTTGGTTGCGTAGTAACTCTGCGATCGGTACTTAGTAGAATTGATGATGCTTATTTTGTGATATTGGCTCCTTAGTTCAGCGATTACAGTATAAATTGAATTCCTACCGGTACAGTTCATTTAGCACATTGTGTTTTTTCTCCCTACCAGTAAGCTTACTACTACATCATCTGATGCAACAGTGTGGGAATGCCTGGTGCAGTGGCCCACAAGGTTTTGATAAAAAAATTGCGAGTAAATGCACCGTATGACCAAACTGGCATTTCTGCAAATTACGGAAAATGTGATTTTGCAAAGGAGTTCGGTACCTGTGCTTGGTAGGTAGGTAGAAAGGATCTGCCACGTGTTCAGGCCTCGGTACCTGTTTCATTTTACTCTCTGAAATGCTAGCTGTACCCTTCTGTGCCGCTGTTAGACTTGATCTTTAACTCTGATCCTTGTCTCCAGCAGTCTGAGAATGCTTATGAGTAACGCCCACGTCAACACTAAACAGAGTGCAGTAAACATGGAAGTCTTCCAGGCACTGAGCTTCTATTGAGAGCAGTAAGAGCCAGCTACACGTTGTATCACCTGCTCTTTGCCAGTGCTCCTGTTGAACGGAGCCCATTGGGCAGCACACAGTAAGGCTAACCTGTTGTTTCAGAGCTGTGCAGTCCTCTCAGCATAGCTCTGCCCTTCCGTGGGAAGGGCGGTTAGTGTGGAAGTAGTTCATTCCAGCCAAACTTTCCCCTGTGGAATTTATTTCAGGCTTTAAAATGAAATAAGCTATACAGACCAAAAAACAGTGTTATTGTGACTGACTTCTGCAGGCATGCTGTGCCGGTCCCAAAAAATACCCTTGACCAAAAAACACCACCTTGACGTGGTGCTGTGGAAGCTGTTTGACTAGATGGACCCTAAGGCTCTACTCAAAGGAAGGGTTGGAGAAGCTCATCCTTAATCACTTGTCACTGTTACTATGGATGTCAAAGTAAGCAAAATTGGATACTGAATGAAAGCAATTATTGTGTGCCAGAGCTGTTTTGGTACCACACCACTAAATTAGAAAGTTTTTATGTACTTAACCACCTAAATTAATTCCACTTTTGTAGTGTAACATGCAAGTAAAACTTCATTCCAACCCTCAGGACTCTTGGTTTTTAAGAAATAACTTTAAATTGCACGCTCTAACAAGCAATTTCTGTGAGGTCAAAATTTGTATTTAACAATATCTCGATGAAGACTTTAATGCAGTGCTCCAGTGACTGGACCAGTGTGATTATTACTGTTAGCTCAGTAGACATTATTGCAATTTAACTTCAAAAATGTAAATGTATAAAAGGTCTGAGATTTATCACTGTTTTTAAGTGTATAATACGAGGCTGGTTTTGGGCTATTTTTTTTCTCCACTGATGTAATTTACATAGGGAAATCGCTGATGCAGCACTGGTCCATATCAGTATTAATTGTTGAAGCCTCTTCATCTTTTGGTTGTGTATTTATTTATTTTTTCCCTGTTGCTAATCAAACATGATGGCTCTGAGATTCTAGTTCATTCATATGCACTGGAAGTAAGGTACATAATAAAATAGGAAAATTTAACCTAGAAAGAAAACACTCCAGTCTGGACTCCTCCTCTATACAGACCTGCATGGTCATTCAGAATTTAGAGAGCAAATGCATTAGGCTAAATATCAGAAATGACTTTTCATTAAGCAAGTTCACCCTCTAAAATTATTAAACAGCATTGCAGTGAAAAAAAAAAAAAAGATGGCATACATGTAACTTTCATCATGAAATTCAGTGTGGCCTGGAACATCTTGGAGTACCAGAACAGGAAAATATGCACTGTAACTCGTTGAGATGCATAAAATGTTATTACTTGATTGTTTTGTCCCTGTTAATTGAAGACTACAAAAAGAACAATAATGGCTTTAAGAAAGCTACTGGTCTGAATTACTACTTTGGTTTGCATCAGTACTAATTTAGTTTTAACTGTAGTTCAACACAACGAACCATTTTCAGAACAATTGATTCAAAAATGCAGTTGCATTTGTTTCAGAAGTATTAAAAATCCAAATGATTTGTCTAGCTGCAGTGTTCTTTCTGGGAAGAACTTGGGTCTTTCAGTAGTGGTTGTGTAGCAGAGCTTGAGCAGGAGCTATCACGGCTCTTTGGACTTACAGGAGTTAAATTCTAAATCTTCATCCAAGTCACACCTCAGTCCTCTTGTTTAAATCTTGTTTTGATAATAACTTGGCTCTTATGTTGTGATCTGTGCTTTTTACCCTTCTGTTACTGCTGTGAGGAGGGAAGAAACTCGCTTTTGACCCATACATATGGTACATCTTTAATGTTTCTGTGCTTTGTTTAAAAAAAAATAATAATCCCATAGCAGACATTGCTGGTGGGTATTTCCTGTGTTCACAATAGGAGGGTTATGAGATTGATGTTCTTCAAGAGCTGATCCAGAAAGTGTTATAGGAAAGCCTGTATGTGTATTCCCATGTAACTGGCTCCTTGTCAACCAGTAACTCTAAATGAGTGCGTATAGTTATTAGCTTTACTGGTAGGGTTTACAGTTACAATTACACTTAAATAATGATTTTGTAGGGCAGCTGCCTACCAAAATGCTAGTATTTCTCAGCCACTTTTTTTCGAACTACTGAAGAGTGGGATATGCAATTTTTCTTGAAATCATTCAAAAAGTTTAGAGGGTCCTGCTTTTTATTTTATTTTAATTTTTATTTTATTTTAATTTTTATTTTCTTTTAAAGAAACTTCTTTACTGTCCTGTCTCTGTCTCTTTAAAGGCTTTTCTTTTGGATCCTGTTGCCAAACTTGATCTTCTTAGGTAATCGTTGTTTTGGCACATGTTGAACTTTTGTAGTAGAAAAGCATCTGTTTTTCTTAAGATTGAATGAAGGCTTAACCCTGTTGTCTTTTCTGTCTTGCAAGGGCTATTCTTAATAGCTCTCAAAGTCAAATGGGACAGAAGAATGCAATGACCCAAGAAGAGCATTATTGTCTGCAAGGCAAACTAGTTAGGACTGAGACCATGTGTGTAATGTGCACAGTTTAAGTGAGTTTCTTCAGGCTGGAGTGTTTTGAAAAGAACTGCAAAACCAAATTAGTATTAGCGATCTTACGTGTAGTTTGGCAAATTTGAAGAAAACCACCAACTGCTTGGTGAACAAAGTTTAATATTGTAATTTTTCAAAGACTTTTTTTTTTTTTTTTTAAACACATTTGGGGAAAAAAATAATTATTGGAGGAGAAACTGAAGCAGGAAACAGTTTTGCAGCCAAATACTAGGATTTTTAAAGAAATATGAATAGTGAAATACAATATAATACAGTGCTGAAATATTCATAACTATCCCAGTCATTCTAGTATAGTTATTCTTTGTCAGTAATTTAAAGGAGAGATTTTCAGAAATTTGATTTCTCTTTCTCATCAGACTGAGGTGTTTCCTGCTGGCCATTATCTGTGAACAACGAACTGGGTTTTAACGAAGCTAACTCTTAGAGAATTTATGCGGGACTCAGCCTTTATGTGTATTAAGGAGAAAGAAATAAATCCCTGAGGGAAAAATGATGTAGAATTAGGTTCTGACTCTGCAGAACTGACACTGTTAGAAGTTATTGCAGCTGAATCGAAAGCATGCAAGTGATCAGCTGGAAAGAAAATGTTTTCATAAGTCAGCAGTAGGGAAGGTTTTTCAGGCCAGAGGAAATCCTATATTACACGGTGCAATGTTGAAAAGGTGTTAGGTCACATGCTTCTCATTGGATTTTAAATGTTCATGGGTGCTGAAAGGAATACAGCTCATACTTAGCAGTGTTTAGTGTTGCAATGTGTAGGTTTAGCTCAGTTAAATGTTGATAGAGATACCAGATTTTGCCATAGACAGTTCTTCCCTGGAGGGACTGACCTTTACAGTAAACTGGCTGTGGTTAGTGAGCGCTGCTAGAATGCCATTGTCGTTGTTGTGTTGTCCACAGGAAGAGAGACGCTTGAGACCCATCTACTGATGTGTACCATCCTTACCGTTGCTTGTTCTAAGATTTCTTGAATTTGATGTGTGATTGCAAAACTAGTTATGTTTTTGATATCTGCTTTACCTGGTTACCCAGGAACTCTGGAATGCACATCATGTTTGCTTCTGCATTCAGAGATCAATCTGTGATTTTCATGTGCATTTCTGTAATAGAAAGAATGCTTTTTTAGAGATTGCTATGTTAAAACTTAGAAAATTTTATTCTTTTAAGTCATTTAACAGTTCTGCAGTGTTTTGTATTATGTGCACGGTAAGAGCTGTAGGAATTCAAGTGAGAACAAAAAACAATTTTTGAAGTTACTTTACATTTTCAGAACATTTAACTTGGAAATGTCTTCTGCCCTACAGCAGAAAAAAAATACCAGTATTTTAAGCAGGACAAAATCAAAACCACTTTGCATGGGGACTTAATGTGGAAAGTGATGAATTAACCTGAACATTAAAAACTTCATGCTAAGTTAATGAACCAAATGCCATCCATTTCTAGCAACTGTCTGTTTTATGCCCATAGTACGTGAAATAGCCATTAAACTCTACCATTATCACATGACTGGCAAGTATACATTGAACTAAAAGGCAATTAATTGCTGATTGGGTCTTTTAGGTCTACCACACTGACTGCCAAATTTTCAAATGATAAATATAATAGTTTAAGAATAAACTGTGTCCAAGGTTGGGAGGGATCAGACTTAATTGTGTTTCAGCTTCATGAGTGTCGTATTAACATGCAATGTCAGGTCTACAACCACTTGTGCATTTGAATCACCTTCTCAAAAGGTTAATTAAAAGTCCTCGTGTATTTGCAAACCAGTCTCATTCACGGAGTCATGCATATGAAATCCTTTTGCCATGAATAAAACAGAAGAATTATTAGGATTTTAGGCAGAGCAATTTACACTGTACAGAACGTAAACAGAAGGGAGGGACTTACTGGAACATATATGGCTGCAAAAGTTATGCTCTTACAGTACTATTACAAAAGAGTACTTACACATTTGCAAGGGGTGGTACAACAGATGGTAAAGTCATACAATGATTAAGTAACTTACTTTGCCAAATCAGATTTCACTAATGAAATTTGTTTGCTACAGCTGGATGATTCCTCAGCGGAATAAAAGGAATTTTTTTTTTTTGAAATGCAAAATCCAACACACTCCTATTTTGTTAGGTTCCAGTTGGCTGGTGCATTGATGCAGTCTGCCTGTGGAGAGGGAGAACGCTTGCCTGTATTTGTGAAGAGGAGACGGAGGATTTAGTGGTACCTGCTTCATGATGTCTCTTGCTAATAATCTGTGTTTGGTCCTGTGTGCTTGCACCACTTGTGCTGCGGCCTTTGATGTAAATGTGCTTGTACCTGCTGAATCACTTATTCCTGCATCTGTCATTGCCAAAAGCCAATTAAGAAAAAGAGTGGGGATTACTTGTTAGGATAAGTTGGTATTCTGACTCTGCTTTTGTTGAAACTTTGTCCAGCTGGGCACTGGTCACACAGAAGAAGGCGGTATCTGCCTCAAATGCTTTATTTGAAAGCTTAAACTTTTTCTATGTCAAGAATTTCATAGAAGTGTTATTCAAACAAGGCTTCTGTGTTCATTCTTTCTGTACTAATACCTTAAAGGATTTAAGGGTGTCCATGTGATTCTTTTACCATAATCATATATGAATGGCTAATGAGGCAAAGTAAGTTGTTTGGAGCAGGATAAATTCCCTGAGCTATTAACATCAGGACTAGTCTCACTGCGCAGCAAGGTGCATGCAACATGCAAACACTGATGGCATCCCTTCTATAGATCAGCCTGAGAGTGTTGATGCAGCCTGCCATGAGCCTAGAAGGAACTTGTTTTTGCTTTGCAGATACCATTGTTTTCTACATTTCTGTGTAGCAAGGTAACTTTCCTGCCTATAGACCAGTGAAACTATTTGGCTGGAGTTTCAGTCTGAGTAAGCGGGGATCTTAAATAATCCTTTCTGGCCTTAAAAATGACTCGATTGATACTTGTTTTTTCTCAGAAATGCACATCTGACATTCTGAATTTCTATCTGAGGAAAGAGTATGGTGTTGTTAACAGTAAAAGTGATTCTTGTGTTAGAGAAAATCTTGATTTATGGACGTGTTCTGGCAAATATATGTATTTCAAGTACATCTTTTGGAAGCCTTCTTCATTCTTTGTTTAAATACCTTACTTTGTCAAGCCAACTCAGAATGCTTGCGTTTTAATCTTCCTTAAATATGTTTAATGGATGTTGAAATGGAAGTGTAAAGGGGCAAAAAGGGCACGTTGATGTAGTTGAGTTTTCTTTTGAAATATGGTTGACCAAGGGGGGAAAAAAAGCTGGTTTTATGATACTGAATATGCTGTGAGCAACTTTCTGAAAGCAGAGCTCTTGAACTGCTTTTAAAAGTGAAATGCTGAGGCTCTTGCTGCAAGTTCTGGCATAGTGCCTTCTAGGGAACTCCATTTTTGCTGCTTTCCAGAACAGCTGAAAAGCGGTAGCTCTGTGCAAGTGTGAATGATGCCTGACTTATCCTAGTCAAAAAATTGTAGCTTCCTGAGATGCTTTCTTGCCCTTGAAATGAAGGGTGAAAATGTCTCTGGCTAGTATGTCTTAGGTGACACTAGTTTAACCATGTCCTTGAAGTGTTTCCCTTGGTCTTTAGTCGAATAGCACTAACTTATTAACCACCAAGCTGTTGGTTCTGTGCTAGGAAAATTCATCCTTGTGGTCTATGCCTTGTTGCTGACATTTATCTGAAAGGGAAAAAGGTGATTTTGTTCTCCATCAAATGATGAATAAAATTAAATATTAGCAGATATTCTACATGACATCTCCCATGACAGTAAATTGACTTTTGTCATGATACTTGATTATTTGGTATGCAAGCTTTGTCTGCATGTGTCATCGTCTTCAGTTTTATCTTTCCTTCTTCCTTAGTGTTACTTATCCTAGAAAATCTGGTGGAATACCTGTTTTTCTTTTTTGCTTCTGAATCTTTCCTAGATGAACCTCTCTGCATACCTCTAGCATCGATGAATTTCACAGACTAGTGAGATGGCTGTTCAGTCTTCCTGTCATGACTGCTGTTACTGTTAATTCTCTCCTCGTGCTATATAAAGCTATATCAATACGGAATGAGAACCTTCTGTTAATATTCTGGGTTAAGTGCCTAAAATGTGTAGGTTTGAATTCTAAGAGAAGACAGGGCATTTACACTTTGTGTTAAAGCAGCACTTCAGTGCTGTCAGTGTCAGAAAGCTCGGGTTCTGTCAGTGATTACGATAGACTGAGATGGGGTACCAGCCAGGTAATGAACTAGACTCTGGTGTAAATGTGTATTTTAACAAAATTACTTCACAATGTAACTTCAGTCATTTGAACTATAAAAACAAGCTTGCTCTTGGTTTTAACCCAGCTTCTGGGCTTGAGCCTATTTCTTTTCACACTGATCTCTGGATCAGTCCAGGTGAGCTATGGCAGGTACCTAGAAGGCTTCCAGATGTTCCATGGCAACCATCACGTATTTTGCAAAAGGTGAGGAATCTTCAGCAGGTACTAAATTATGGCTGAGCGACCTTGTAACGCTTGCATTGTGTATAGGCTGGAACTGCTGTAGTCCAATGTTCAGTCAGGGAACAGTTTGGGAATATTGGTCAGACTAGCACGCTCTGTTTATATCAGTGTTGCAGGCACGCAGGTGGGTTTGTGTTGTGTGTTTTGTCAGCTCTTTATGTGGACAGCGATGTATCTTGCTCACTTTCTTTTTGGTACACTGCAAGGTTTAAAATCTGAAGGCCTTGATCTTGTTCCAGAATATTTCTGGTGTTCAGTTCTTCAAGGCTTTTTTGTGCTGTTCCATATGGGTTTCAAGAAACTTCTTTGTGGAGGCGCCTCCTCAGAAGTCTACTTGCAGGATGCCAAAGAGGCTTTTTGATAACCAAATGCTGAAACGGTGACTTAAAACCTGTAGAATACAGATCCAATCTCACTTCAAAAGCTGCGGCTTACTTCCCGGCTGTGCCCAGAAGCTGGCACTGAGGCCCGGTGGAGCCTCAGAAAGACTGCAGGACAGCTGGGAGCTTGGGTCCCGTTTAGTGGCTTCTTGGAGGGATCTCAGTTCTTGCGGTGATGTCTTAAGAGCACAGTGCTGCTGGCATGAAGGGACTTGCTGTTCTTTATAGTGGTGCAGTGTAATTTTTAGGAAGGATGGGTCCTCAGTTACTGGAGGAGTTCACTGGTCGACTCTTCTCGTTTCCGTGCCTGGATACTGTGACAGTTCAAAGTACCCATCTCCAGAAGCTGGGAAATACAGGTCTCTTGCCTGAGGAGATTTGTTGCTGCTGAGAGATTGAACTTAAGTCATTTTTTGTTCTTTACTCTCTTTAGAAGCTGTGTATCCACCTTAGTAAATTTGTTTTGTGGGTGTGGGAGAGACAAATGCCTTTTATAGTGTGCATTAGAAAGCTTTGGAAAGAGGCGTTCCTACCAAACTTTGAATGTGGTTTGACTGCCTGTTAAAGTCATGGGAAACTGAATCCTAATTCCCAGTTACGCAGGTTTATGTCAAAGGGTTATATGCAGGAGAAAGGAAGGGACTTACAGGAAAGTGTTTCTGAAGGCCTGTTTCTTTGTATAATGATACTAGTTATTTCCAAGATAGGCTTGATGTAAAATTGGGGTTCAATTTCATCTTTCTTTAGGTTACTACTTAGAGTTTATAGTGATTGTTTAATATTTAAAATATTTGTTCTACCTCAACACAACACTGATGTTACTTCATGCTGAGCTTGACAGATGTTGCATGTTTAAACTGCAGTAAAAACACGAGTCAAGCTTGAGACATGGAATGTCACTTATTAAAGTAATGCTGATCTAACCTCAAAAGCTTCCTTACTCTACAGTTCTTAAAGCAGCTGGCATCGTGTATCCTGTCCTATGTCCTCATGTATCCTGTCTGTTCCTGGGTCATGGGGTGTTTCTGCTGATCTGGTTTGAATATTGTAATTGCAACCAGCTGTTGGGAGGGATGACTAGTTAGGCTCAGCCTGCCTGGAGTTGCCTCCTTACATTTCCAGGAACATTTTTGTTGCAGGAATATCTGAGTCATTCATGAGTTGTCTTCCAGATACTCTGAATCTAGTACGCTGTTCTGCGCTGATCATTTTCAAACCATACATTCTCGAACATGATTTTGCGATCGTTAACCAAACTGAAGGTACTAAAAATGAAGTAGCTGGGTGAAACGGTGATCTTTTAGTAACCAATAAGGTAGAAATAAGGTTATATTGCTTGGTGATTTCTGGGGACAGGAAATGCATTGGCCCTGTTGTATTTTTTTATTTATTCTTGCTTCCGTGCTTTTTCCTCAGAATGCTGAACTTTGGCAACCTGTAGACTACATGAGACAAGAGTTGCGAGTTGCTTTGCAGAAGTTGAGAAACTTCAGCAAGTGTTCAAACTCACTTAACATGGGGTTACTGTCAAGCAATTACTATAAATTTTCACTTCAGAATGAAATAGAAAGTTATAGCTTGTGTTTCTGGAGTTTATAGTTTATATTAAGCATAAAGTACGTAATACTGCAGGTATTTGCTTAATGAATAAAATGAGTTATTTGTTCAGAAGGTCATGGGTTTCCATTATTAAATTTCCTTTAATTGTTCAGTAAGCAATCAGTAGAATATTTTGCCTTTCTGGATGTATTCTGGTCAAAGCACGCTATTTGTAGTTCTTAGTATTGTACCCATAACTCGCGTTTCAATGAAATCACTTCTGTTCCTCCAAATTTATCAAATTCTAGCTCACTGAATAAAAAAAGAGTAAAAACAGGTGCTGTGATGTATGAGCTACCAGTTGTAATTGATGTTCTCCATATGAAACAGTCCTCAGGGAAAAAAGTTGGCCATCATAAAAATGAGTGGGTAATGAGGTTAATATTACAGTCCTGCAAATCTTTATGCAATCTTCCATTAAGGAAGAGAATAGAAACAAAAGACTAGGAATTCAGTTTTGATGTCATAGTTTTAAGAAGGCTATACAAATACTAATAAAAGAAACTGTTTTATAATTGAAGAAAGGCACCACTATCTCTTATTAACTAGAATCTACTATACGAACTGTACCGATTATCTTTAAACACAAAGCTATGTTTAACTAGTCCCCTTCAAACAAATGCCTGCAGCAAATCAAAGTTCTCCTGTTAAGGACAACTGCATTTTCACAAAGCCTGCATTCAGCTTTATGTATAGCACTGCAGAAGATGCCAGCTGAATTCTTGCCTGTAATGATGCGACTTTGCAGTGTAATGCTTCTCCTTCCCTGCTCTGCTCTCATTGACATTGCATTTATGAGACTCAAGGGGATCAAAATGGACAGAGTAGCTTCTTGACCCCTTTTAGTCAAATTCTTTTTAAAATGAGTCTGTCTGATCATACGCTCTGTTCTTCCTTAATTTGTGGCCTGTTGGCTGGTTTCAGGTACATTTTGACAGGGCTAGGTGCATTGAATTTGATTGTTCCTGTAAGTTGCCTGAATATCTGATGCTGGCTAAATAGGAAAAAATCTGTCAGTGTTCTCTCTATAGGAAAGAAAGCAATGTGAGCTGGGCATGCGTTGTCCTGCTTGGGTTGGTGTGCAGCTACTCTGTTGGCCATGTTTTTTCTCCCTTTTAACGTGAGTACGAACATCAGGACTATGATACTGAGGAGGGATGTAGAGGATAGTTGGCACAGAGCTGTAAGGGAGCATGCTTCAATTAAATGTTTTGGAGCAGGTTATTCTGTAAGAAGTCATTTCCAAAGAGCATCTGAGAAATTGGGATAATCTAAGAGGAGTCTTCTGAATGAGCAAGACGAGTAAGGGGATAAAAAGCATATATTTTATTTTTCACCCATAAATTTATTTTTAGGTCTCAGCTTATTTGGCTGAAGAAGTAGATAGGAGGGCAAAATAAATATTTGTAGTAGGGAGATCAAAGATTCCTACTCTTTTTTTTTTTTTCCCCTCTCCCCCCCGCCTCCAACACATACTTTAAAAGATATCTGGCCAGAAAACATTGTCCTTAGAGATGAAAACCTCTTTTTGTCCTGGTACCTGGTCATCCTACCTGCTCTTGTGGCTCTGGATAACCAGTCTGCTTCAAGACTTTATGCAAGGCTTAATGTGATGCAAGCATCTCTAGTTTCCTTGTCCAAGTCCCACTACAGGAGTGCTCTCCAGCTTGTTCCGCAGGTGAGTAGAGCTGACTATCGTGTTTGAATCCACTGGGGACTAGAGCTACCACAGTGTTTCTTGCACAGAGGACGTACCATGCAAGGTGTGGACCTCTGGAAAGGTCAGCATTTCTAGAGGTAGATACCAGTCGCTTAAGAGAGGCAGCAATTTTATACCTCGAGTCACAAGTATCTTTTGCTACACAGAATGATCTTAAGTTATTTTCCTACCTGGTCTTCTTCCCCTCGACTAGATTTCTGTGCTGTTGGACAAGTTGCTGTGACTGATGCTAATGTGAACTATAGTTGCTTCTCCTGCAGTTCTCCTGATTTAATCTAATCGCTCCCTTACCCGGCTCTACAAAAAGTGATCCTGGCTCCAACTGGAAGCCTGCCATCAGATGGAGCACAGAACTGTGGGGGTGGCTATCTGCAAGCAGGTAATGAGCAGCTGTAGGAGCACAGAGAACTGCTTACTTTGGCTGAGCAGCCACTAAGAGTCAATCATTTGTGCCCTTATTTGCTCAAGCATGTTGGAAAGGGCAGTTTCCTAGGAGTTTATCAGCAGCGGAGGTGAGGAGTGATCCACAGCATGGTGGTTAGACAGCGCTCTGGCCCTTCTGAGTAAAGGTATGGAAGTACGTTGTTGAGCCAGTTAAGCTTTCACTTCCCTTCCAACTTGTTAGGCTACACAAAGGACTGTTTAAAAATACCCTCGTGTATGTCATCAGCATTATTGCTGGGGTGGGGATTACCAATGGGTGTGGTAAAAAGCTGACCTGTACGAATGGATTATACAGCTACTGACAACACCCTGCTTGGTTCTGTGTGAACCTTTCTCTCCTGTACAATAACATGGGGTTCTGCTGCAGGAGGGGCCTGCGCTTATCTTCTGGCCTCACAACAGTTTTGCAACTTCAAGATTGGACAAAAATGAAAATAAAAAAGCACTTTAAACAAAACATGAAAGTGTTCTTTTTTTTTTGAGCTATGCAAAAGAGGATTCCTTCCCCAGTCTCTGTTAATTTCATCATAATTATTAAGTAGGACAATTAAAAAATGAGGTATGACCCAAATTTATACTTTTTTAATGAACGCTTATGAAATTAAGTCAGGCTACATGAATTAGGAATAGAGAAATATACTTTGTATGAAAAATCTTAGGTTCTTTACTGTTAAAATTGGATTCTATGCTCCACTTTGGTTTTAAAAGCAGACTGAAACAGGTAGAAGTATGTGGCAGTAACTTAAAATCTACCACTTTCAAAGTCTGTCTTCTCTCAGGTGGAGTACCTCTTCTGAAGCAGTCTCTCTGGATTGAATACCGTTTGCACAGAATCAGACCATTCCTGCTTGGTGTGTAGCTTGTTTCTGTCTGCTAGCTTCATGTGTACTGTTCAGCGGGCATGAGTTTGCTCATCTTGTATCTTTATTGGATTATGAAGAACTTGAAATCAACTGACCATGCTGAACCTCCTCCCGCTGCACAATGGGACAGAATATTTATGGCAAGCTTATCGTTAAGAGTTGGAGTATGTGGTAGCACGAAGTTTTGCTGTCTTCAGTATCTTACTGGAATGTTGTTCACTGATGGTTATTGATGACTTGATGACTCAGGATACTGCTCTGACCGGTTGGGTCAGGGTTTTTTTTTGTTTTGTTTTAATTCTGAGTTTTTCTTTGACTCAATCTCTTATGCTTCTTTGAAGAGATGTTATCAAGGCTTCTGAAAATGATTGTCTGCCAGAGATTCTTCCTGGTTAAAGAGTATTCAGTTAAAAGGAGCATCTTCATTAACTTGAGTGTTTATAAAGGTCTTTCTGTTTGGACATCAGTGTTATGCTTTCCGAATTTTTTGTCAACTGTTGCACAAAGTTCAAAAAGTGGCAGCTTCTCTTACCTACCCTGGGATCCTCCCAGTTCAATTGAAGCTTCTGGTAGGAGGGGAATATTCCCATTGCTCAATCTACCTAGGGACTGTAGGTTAATTTACAACAAATATTACAGTGAAACGTGACTCTTACGTATCTGAACATTTTCACAAATTGTAGTATTGACTTTGCAGAAACACACCTGACAGAGATCCTGCTGAATTCGTTTGAATTTGATGCAGTATTGGGGTTCTTGTAGAAGAATGCTGTTTCCTTGCTTAGTAAGATTAATACAGACCCTATCTGTGTATACTGGTGCTCTGGTATCTGTGCTTCTGAGAGTATGCATTGTAATCTTAAACTTGTCAAACTGAGCTGTTCTCAGTTGATAACTGGAATTCGGAGGAATGCTACTTCATAGTACTTGTCTGAAATACATATTAAAAACCTAGTAAGTGTGACTTTCAGTATACATTTATTCTCCTAAGAGACAAGTGCAAAGCAAAACAACATGGAGTAGTTCAAAATGCAGTGTAGCAGATTGAAAGTGTACACACAGCTCAGATATTTTCATGTTCTCGTACTCCCTCTTGAGTAAAAATAAAGCTATGGTTCTTTTAAAGTCATAATGGCCAAAACCAAAATGTGTTTTGTTCTCATGCTACTTGGTCTGTCTCCTCCTTAAAAGACTTTATAACGTAATGTTAGTTATTTCTCTGCTATATGTCTGTAATTAGTACGGCAGCTTACTCATGCTCGTTTCACTTAGATAACCTTTCTGGGAGAAACAATTTAAGCCACTTAATATTCAATTGCATTTTCAGGATTCTTTGACAGCGTAATGGGTACTGTTATTGATGTGATCCAGAGAGTTTCTCATGTAGGTTTCTTCTTCCTTTTCTAAGTTTTTTTTTGAGTTTTAATTCCAGGAAGGATTGGGTTAGTCTCTAACAAAGCTTCAGTCAGCATGCATTTACAGATAACTACCTCACTGCTAACAAATCATAGTGCACGTCCTCATGATACAAGTTTTTAAAGAACTGTCATGCTTGACGTTCCTGTTGTTTAAACTGCACACAGTGGTGATTCATTATGCAGGAGGATGTAATTTTAGCGTGAAATTGTCAGAGGATCATGATGGGTAAAGGTAATGAGGTAATGGTATCTTGTTCCTATGCTGTGTTGTTATCTGGTAGTATAAAACCAGACGATGTTGTCATGTGACTGTCTTCTTTCAGAGCTTTCTGATAGGCAAAATCCAGGTTATGTTTGGTTCTTAGTTGCTGCTGTAGATGTCTTTTGTGTTTATACCCTCTGTAATGGAGAAGTCATTATGCGTTTTGGATATCAGAGCTAGTTTTGACCTTAATATATGGAGGAGGGAGATCCTGGAGAAAATTTAAGCATTCTTACAAATCTGTGCAGTGAGTTTCCCCTGTTTTAAGACAAAAAGTTCTGTCTTCCATTAAACAGAAATACAGTAGTAATATTGTTGGGATAAGCAGGGAATTAAATGATGATGTAGGATGATAATAGTTGGAGCTCTGCTAAAACTGATTTATTTTTTTAAAGGCTAATGGGATTGTTATTTTTGTACACGTGTGCACGCACATTACAGTGTATGTGAATGACCTATCACAGAGCCCTTTGGTTTTACTGAGGTGCAGAGATTTGTGTTTGAGCAAGTAGCTGTGGGACTAGGACAACTATTCCAAGCACAGTGGGTAACTGTGTTTGTAGTCTGCAAAGGCAAGCTGAGTCGTTCCATTCTGCCTTAACCAGATTGTTCTTTTGATTTTCGGATTGACTTGCTGAAGCTGATTCATTTTAGGATTTAAATGATACATGTGCCTGATTTTCTCTGAAAAAAAAAGTACACTAACCAACCCTTGTTGTTGTGTCTTGGTGCCTTCTGCTTAAGCTGGAAATTCCTTCAAACGTCTGTTTTTTTTCCCTTGTAGCTGTCATATCTCATGTTTTCTTGTGTGGTGTTGACTCAATGTGGTTTACCTCTTCAGTTCTTGCTTAGTAAACTAACAAGAGTTCGCAACAAGTACCATGTCTCTAAAAGAAAACATTACGTACCAAAATGTAAATCGTTTTCCCTAATTGCTGTTGGATGCTGTGAACCCACCTGTGCCCATTCCAAATGGTGAATGCTTTCTTCGCTCATGCCACAAAAAAAAAAAAAGATGGATTTGTTATAATTTGTGAGATGTTTTCTACAGTAAAAAAGCTCACTGCTTTTTTGAGGAACAGAATTGAAATTTAAGCCCTTAACTATGCAGGGATTTGAAATGGATCAATTTTAAGCAGTGTATATGGGAGGGAGAAAAGAAAACTAATGAGGATGTATTTTTTTCTTCTAGGTTTTTTCATTTTATACCTGCAAATTTTCCACAATCCAAAGATGGCAGCAAATAAGCCTAAAGGGCAGAATTCATTGGCTTTGCACAAAGTCATCATGGTGGGAAGTGGTGGTGTAGGAAAATCTGCTTTAACACTACAGTTTATGTATGATGAGGTAAGAATGTGTGCTAGAAATTATCTCATGGAATGTCTGCTACACAGTGTTATTTAAGCATTTAATTGGTACAGTTATTTTCTGAAATGGTCTAAATGTATATGACGTGGTATGAAAGCCAGCTATCGAACTGAGCAAAAATAAAAATATCTTTGTGCTGGCACAGGTTGCCCAGAGAAGCTGTGGATGCCTCCTCCCTGGAAGTGTTCAGGGCCAGGCTGGATGGGGCTTTGGGCAACCTGGTCTGGTGGGAGGTGTCCGTGCCCATGGCAGGGGGTTGGAACTGGATAATCCGTAAGGGTCCCTTCCAACCCAAACCATTCTATTATTCTTTGAGATTTCAGATTTGACCTCTTAGAGACACCTGTAAAGGTATAAATTGACTTTAATCAAATTTATGGTATTTTTGGAACTTGCTCCTTTACGGTATGTTTTCTTATTATTTACTAGACCTATTAAAACTTATGTAAATATTATAGCTCAAAGCTTCTTCAGTTTGGTGAGTAGCTTGATGCCTGAAATGATGACCAATTTTTCTTTTTTTTTCCCCCTGATGTTGGAGAAGAAAAAAAATCTGTTTCTTGTGTCCCTGCTTTTTTGTCAGTGAAAATCATTCTTTTTGTTTAAGAAGTATAAGTTATGCCTTCAGTGTCCTTTAAAAATTGATACTAAATATATTTAAAGTCAGGGCTGCTTGATAGCATACTGAAATGAAGCCAGATGTTCTGGTTAACCAGAAACAGACACTTAGTTTTGCAGTTACCTCTAAAATTTCCTTGTAATGTCTGAATAAAAAAAAAAAAGTTACATCTGTGTTGAGTAGTGTGAGCACTTCATGTAGCCTAAATACAGAAGCTTATTTATTTGTTACTATAACATTGTAAGATGTGTGTTTTATTCTTATATGCAAATAGAAGCATTTGCTTTGTACAGGCATGATTTTTTTTTTTTAATGTAGTAAAAATTGTGTTTCTAGTTTGTAGAAGATTATGAGCCCACCAAAGCAGACAGCTACAGGAAAAAGGTGGTTCTGGATGGAGAAGAAGTCCAAATTGATATATTAGACACAGCAGGGCAGGAGGACTATGCTGCAATTAGAGACAACTACTTCCGAAGTGGAGAAGGCTTTCTTTGTGTCTTCTCTATTACAGAGTTGGAATCGTTTGCAGCTACTGCAGACTTCAGGTAAGTTACAAGGCAAGATAGCTATTGAATTATAGTGAGGTAATTACAATCACTTTCTTTGTTGTTCTATAATATCATTATGTTGGTCCAGGTTAGATGACTGTAGTCACATTGTTTTCAATAGATGCCTAGCCATGCCTTTGCTATCTGCATACCACTTCAAATATCTTTACTGCTGTGTTTCTAAATACCAAAAAGGTTACTGCTACAAAGCAGCTACACAGCAACATTCAGAAAGCTGCTGCCTTTGAATGTCGTTATTGCTTGGCACTGCAGTGCAAAGAAGCAGTATTTGTGAGTAGGCATAGTGCTATCCCAAGTAATGGATCTGAGAAAAATTGCTTACTGACTGTATGGATATATATAATGTATGTGCAATACCACATATTCTCCAGAGGTGTCTTTTTTAGTTCTTGCTTGGTATGGCAGATTATGTTGCATTTCTTTAACCTTTGAAACACCACCTAGAGCAAAAAAGTAACTGTAGCATGTCCAGCTGTCATATGCTAGGCTACTTCATAGTTATAAAGATGACATGACCAGATTCCAGCTGAAAACTGTTTAGATCTGGATCTGGTGATGTCTGTCTGCAAAGTCTTAGGCTATGCAATCTATGTGCGTTGTAGTCTGGGAAGACTGAAATGGGTAGTGTAAGCAATACAACTATTTTACCCCTTAAAAGTGTTTTTAACAGCAATTGAGAAGTATTTTTGACTATTCTGAAGCAGCTATCCATTTAGTGTAAAGGTCTGCTATAAATCTGTCCATCCAGTTTTATATGGACTGAATTCTTCTCTGTAAAATATACTGATGTAAGTTTTTGAATTTACAAAGCAAATGCCAGTGCCTTCTGTATAGGGTTAACCCTTACCATCAAAGTTAGAGAGAATATCACTTAAGGAGCAACATGCAAAATAGAGGCTGGATCTTTCTGCTGTAATGAGGATTTAACAAGCAGGTTTTTTTTATTGTTTGTTTTTGAATTCTCTTCACACATTCAACACATTAAAACCCTTGTTTTGAGTGGGCAGTTAGCAGAATATTACAAATGTTTGGTTTTGTTTGATAGATAAAGCCAAATTAAAATGGTCATCACTATACATATATGTATATATAGTGAAATAAGTAAATCAGTAAAATGCCTTATTGCTATATTATATATAGTAAGAAGAAAAAAGACAAGACCAAAAAAAAAATGAACAGTTCAAAGGTAATCAAAATAGGAGAGGAGATCATCTTTGAGATAAAAGTGAGGAAACAAATATAAAAAGAGATAATCTGCATCCCACCGAAATAAGGTTTCTTAGAGATATCATCATAGTTTTAGTTAATTAATCCTAAGTATCAGAATACGTTTAATATCACATCTAAGGGAGAAGAAGATAGGGAGAGGAGAGAAAGTGAGCTTTTCCGCTTCTGTTACTTCTTCATTTGTGCGTCAGTATGTGTATGGGTGTGTTTATATATTTAGAGAGAGGGGTGCATTACAAGTTGATGCAAGGTATGTCAGTTCTGGGGGGTTATTTAGCATAGTTAGAGCTCTAGAGTGCAAAATGACCTCTTCAGTCTGTTCAAAACCCTGTTAATGCTTCAAAGTGCATGATGTTCTACAGACCTAGAAAAAGTCCTTTCTAAGCAAAGGTGAGAGTTGACAATATACATGCTGAAAGAGGAGAAATGGAAGAAAAAGTTCCTTCAGTGAAGAGATTAAAACTCCCAAATCTTTAAAGTGCCTTTCAAGTTGCCTTTCAAATTGTCGAAGCCTGAGTGCTAAAATATCTCATAAAAATGACATTCTTTCTACTCCATGTAACCTGTATCTCTTGAAGGTACAGTTACAATACATTTGGCATTGTTGAGCAGCCAGAAATAATACTACTTAGAGACAGAAAGAAAATGACAAGAATCTGGACGTTTTAGTTTTTCCATGGCATTTTGCTCTGCTGGAAGGGCAGGACTCCAACAGGAGAGTTGTTTACTACTGTCTAGTGTCTTTGGGTTTTCCGGTGTGCTCTGAAATGCCACTGCTCTTTGCCACTTTTTCAGTAGAAAGCAGACCTGCAAAGACTACATTTTTAAATATTTGAAAGGCAATTTGATAAAATGTGTTCCTGCTTTGAGTAGAATTGGTGTGGCTCTAATGATGTTTTTTTGTTTGTTTGTTTGTTTGTTTGTTTTAAATTCCAAGCCAGTATATCTAGTTTTTAGCTAGAAGTCTTATTTGCACAGATACTGTAGTGGTGCACAGAATTCTCATCTATCTACCTATCCTAATCCACAGACTATTCAAACTACTTTTGGATATCAGCAAACACAGTTAAAAAATTTTGCTTCTTTGGCAGAGAGGGAAGTAATATGGCATCAGTTATACCTGAGAGAGGAATGTGTGTGTGTTACAAGGTGTTGGTTTAAAAAAACAAAGGTTGAAGTGAGGGGATGGGTTGGAGGGCTAACTCAACAAAACTGCATGCTATAAAAAGCAGAGCATTTTATAACAGGAGGAGGATCCTGACATACACCAAATCAAAGCTAGCTAGATGATCAATTAACTCTTTCCAATTTCTCTTCATTCTACATTAAAATCTGGTAATAGGCTTTACCTCAGCCAGAAAAGGGAATTTGGTTCCTTGAGCTTTTCATTTATCTTTCAGAAATTGCTCCATGATAAAGGGCTAAATTTCACTAACAGCTTGATACTCTCTGAGACAAAAGAGAGAAATTTTGTTCTTCCTCTTAAATACATTTCCAATTAGAAGAAAACTTCTTTTTTTTTTTTTTTTTTTTTGAAGTCTTGAAGGTTGATGTACCAAAGCATTTGTAGTACTCAGTTTTATTTACAGCTTTAAACTCTTCATCCTAGTGGTTCAAACAGAGGTAATGGTCTGTCCTCAAAAACCTGATGTGCAGCTTGTTATCCATACATTGGCTTATAAATGAATGAAGACCTCTCTGTAGAGAGTGAATGCAATTGACTTCAGAAAGATTTGTCAAAGGAATAGATTTTCTCTTGTTGTGCTGTATCAGTTTACTACCAAAGTAGATAATTTTATCAGCTTTAAATGGCACATGCATTTTATTGGGAAAAAAAAATGAATGGAAGACAGAAATCTGGGTAGAGCAAAAGTTGCAGTTGGAAGTAGTAACATAAAGGTAATGGGAAAGACTCTCAAGTAACACCTTTAGTAAAAAAAAGACTTTATTAGTGTAAATTTTCACTTAAACCAATCTTGTTCTACTCTGTTTAATCTGTTACTGATTCACCTCCTTCCTGCCTGGAAGATTAGTTATCTCTCTTGGTCTTCATTGTGTATAGTGTCATAATGAGGTTTAAGATTTTACAGTTACATAAGCTTCATAAAAGGAATAAGTGGGTTTTCATTGTAAGATGGAAGAGTATTTAGTCTGAGTTCTTCTGTCTGTGTTCTAAGAATAGTAGTCCATGAAATACTTAATTCTTTTTTCCCTTTTATTTTTTATTTTTTTTATCTCCAGGGAGCAGATCTTAAGAGTAAAAGAAGATGAGAATGTTCCTTTTTTGCTAGTTGGTAACAAATCAGATTTGGAAGATAAAAGGCAAGTTTCTATAGAGGAAGCAAAAAACAGAGCTGATCAGTGGAATGTTAACTATGTGGAAACTTCTGCAAAAACACGAGCTAATGTTGACAAGGTAATAACTCACCTCATAATACAAAGAATCTCTCCATCAGTGTTTACTTTCTAGCTCTCTTCCATGGGCCATACTTAGTGTTCAAGTTATTCTAGCCTTTTTGTATGTGTGTGTAAAAATTCAAATTAAATACGTTTCTCCCTTAGCTTGCAATGAGTGCATGACTAGGTCAGTTCAGGTAGGACAGTAAAAATGTTTGCCATACCAAGTCTATCCTATCTGAACCTGCAAGGAGTAAGTCATTAGACAAGACCTCTTTTCATTTAAAAAGTTCTTGAGGAAGCTACTTTGGCCTAGCCTTGCGTTTTCTGTAATTAAAGACAATCTGTTTCTCAACAGTGAGGAAGGCTGTCCGAGGAATCAAGTTAAAGTGGGTAAGAGAGGGATTGGAACCTCATCTAACTAGATGCTTGGCTGGATGTTGCTTTGATGAAGAATAGATGAATCCTTCTAAGCTTTCAATGGCCTTAGAAGTGCCTCATGAGTTTTCTGGGATAAAGCCTGGCTCAGAAGGTCATGAAATAAGACACAGAATACTTGTCTACAAGAAGATAAATTATTGATTAAGCATTTCAGCTATAATTTCAAAAGACAGGACCTCTTGGAACACAATTCAGAATAACTCAATCCTGTAGGCTGCAAAAGTAATGGATGTATGATAAAAGAAATAAGTAGTTTAAAGTGCTAATCTTTCCTTTCAGACCTATCGATACAGTTGATCACACATTGAAAAATTCTCTAATGTAAATGCTTACATCTGAGCAGTTGCAGCATTACAGCAGTAATGGGAGTTCTGTTCTGCAGTGACTTTAACTTGGCTGTTGTCATCTGTCAGTTGTCTCCCTGAAGAAATGGCTTGTTCAGTACTACAGTAAGAACTGCATGCTTTTCTATAGGGAACATTAAGTCAGTTAAATACAGTGTAATTCAGATGTGTTGAGTTCAGCTCTGACTTTTTTTTTTTGTAATAACAATACTTTATCTTTTAGTTTTGGTGCATAATTGCAGTTAACATCCATCTATTTCAGTCGTAGAAATTCCCAGATCTTCTAAATCTACTTCACCATTCTTTAGCAGGTGGGAAAAAAGTATTATGCACATTGATTAAAATATATATCAAGCTTTTGCAGACACGTGGTAGGCTACTACAGAGCTCCAAGTTTCTTTTTGGAGCAGGTGGCATAATGGCAAGATTAGCAAATTACATAGAGTTAAGGTTTAAAAGTCCATAAATTAGGTTTTGTTGGCCCTAGTAAAAAACAGGTATTCTTAGTTGCTTGTTTCCTTGGAGCATCTGAACTTACATGGTTTGTTAGGTGGACTTAAGTTAGTATCATATAAGAAATGTACTTCTCTAAATTCCAAAATGGTGGGTTGCTCTTTTGGGAAAAACACTGTTGGCTTCTGCTTACTTTAATAAAGGTAATCAACTGAGCACTTCTCAGTAGGTTATGTACCCCCGGTGTAAAGGCTTAAGCAAGTTGCCAGTTGCAGCATACCATTAGTAAAGATTTGAGTAAAAGCAAGTAACTTAGTCCACACCTATAAATCTAAAGGCAGCTATATTTCCTGATGGAAACATTTAGTTGCATTGATTTTCCTCTAATCCCGTGTAATAAAGGTTTATGCTTTTGCTGCGATCAATATGAGATTAGTGTAATTGCAAATAAAATCCTACTGTGCTATGTAGAGGAGCTTTTCAGCCCCTGCACTGTCTGTATTGCACTGAAACAGACCAAGCCCGCTGATATATATCTCAAAGAGAATTTTTCTGAGATGTTTTAGAACTGCTAAAGTCATCATCTGAACTGCTACAATAAGATTATAAAGAAAGTATTTATTTGCTGCAGTCCATTGGAAGTCAAGCTCTTTTCTTCTAATAATAGAAGTAACTTTAAGCAGCCCTGTCACAAGCTTTAACTGGCAGTCTGTTCTCTCTTAACCAATCTGCTGGTGTCTCCAACTTCGTCACTTTTGTTTCCTACTAAACCACTTGATGAAAATGAAGTTTATGCATACTTTGAGATAGTAATATGGCAGTTGAGATTCTAAAAAATAGCTTATGTAGTTGTATGGTAGATAACTTTGTTTTAAGGGAAATGCTGATTTATTTTTGTGCACTAACTTTGTGCTTAGACTTCCATCGTGGGACATGCAATGAAATGTTCAGGGTGTGCTACTGCACCATTAATATACTTCTAGAATTGGTTATTGCACTTCTTCATCCTTTACAGTTCATCACTAAAAATACTTGAAATATAACTTGAATTATAGACTGATTTCCCTGCGTCTCCCCAGTGAGATGTAGATAATAAAAATAAATAAATAATCATGGGCAGTAATAGGAGTCTTGTTTCAACGCATGTGGAAAACTGTCTGAGAGGATTCATAAGCAAGTTCCAGAAGACAGGGGAACTATGGTACCATGAAAGAAGCACATTTGCATTATATGGACATGGCCTTATAAACCAATGAAAGACTTGTTGGATTTATATTTGCTCAAACTGGTTTTGTATAATTGACTTTATCCTAACCCACGGGAATGGCTATCACCAGTGATAGCTTAAATTAACTCAAGTATCTGAGAGAGTTTTGGCATTTACATTCTTCCATCTTTTTTTTTTTTAGGTGTTTTTTGATTTAATGAGAGAAATTAGAGCCAGAAAAATGGAAGACAGCAAAGAGAAGAATGGGAAGAAGAAAAGAAAAAGCCTAGCTAAAAGGATCAGAGAAAGATGTTGCATTTTATAATCAAAACCCTGAATTCCTTTCCTACCCTGACCATACTAATAAAAAAAACCATAATTTATAAGCATGCCATTGAAGGCTCAAGTGACTGAAATTACTCTAACGTGTTGGAAATCGTAATGTACCACTAAAAGCATGAATTGGAGCTGCACTGAAAGTCAAATTCACTGAAAAAAATTGATGTGGCTTCAAGAGAAGCAAAGTTCAGTCCATTTCATAATTGCCTACCTTCTCACATTTCTTCTGAATGTAGTGTTTCATAGGCAGTCTTTTCTTTAATAGTAAATGGGGAGGGGGGGGAGTACTACTTTGTGGTTTCTTGTAAAGCATACATTTTTTTAATCATTGATAATTGTCACTTCATCTTGTCTTTTGTTGCCTTGAAAAGTACAATTGTGAACGTGATACCTAACAAAGCGGTATGCAGTTGTTTTGCCATGGAGTTATGCAAATCGGAAAAGAATAATGTATATGCGAACAGTTATACTGGGGAAAATTATATGTGGTTCTGCATTACCTGATTAACCTAGAAGAGTGATGTAATCTTTTACATTGAAACATTTGAATATGCCTTAATTTTAAAACCTAATCATAGCAGGTTGCTTAGTCAAGGGTGTATTTTCAACTTGTTTGCATGGAGACTGTCCCTGTGCATCGGTGCGAGGCTGCCCTCCCTGTAGAGTGCAGTTACGTGAATGGTTTTGCTAACCAGCTGTCTGCTAGCAGTGTCTGTTCTTTAAATGTATGCCATACTCTGGTATTGTGAATAATACAGAGCATATTCAGTCATCTGTAGCTTGGTAAACAATACGGTATCTTTAAGCTAAATGGTCAGAATACATCTGAGATGGAGGTCATAAGGCTATGGCACATCTACGCCTGGAATGGTCGTTTAAAACTTAACGCGCTGATACCTTGAAACTTCCCTTTTGCGAGTAGTTTTCTGTCTAGATGTTGCTTGGGTTTTAACTCCCTGGAGTAGGTTGGAGTGGAGATGATTCAGTAGCGCTAATGTATTTTGAGTTAAGATGTTGTCCAGGAAATTCTGGTGTCATCAGTTAATTTTTTTTGTGTGTGTTCCTGATACTCAGCTATGGGAACACGCTGTGTTATGCTGAAGCTCTTTGCAGGTTTTGTACTGTTTAGTCGAGTTTATGTTGATTTTAAAACGGGGAACATTGTAGCTACTTTTTCTAGTTAATGTTGATATTAAACAATCAAACATGCTTTGCAATAGAGAAACACTTACCATGTGCATCCAAAATCCCCAAACAAAACGTACTGCCTCAGTTGCTTCAGAACAGCAAGAATAGCACACGGTTAGCGTGCTGCATCTTAACTAAAAATATACCAGAACGTTTGAGGGTTTTGGACTCCTCTGGGGTAAGACGGGCTAGATCAATTCCACAAACTGTTATACTTTTTATACATGTGTAAGCCTATAACTGACAGTTTAAAATGTGCTCAAGCAAACTAGATAACAAATATTTAACTTCCATGCTAACAGACATTTTAGGGACTCAAGTCTTAGAAGTTATATTTGTCATGTTAAATATTTATCAATAGGAATTTTGTATGTGCATTTAGTAGACTGCCAAGTGCAGAATTAAAGTTACTCATGTAACTATGGCAAATAAGCCAGTCTTCATCTTACTGTGTACTCATTTTGGTCTATTTAGCCAGGGAGTGTAACCACTAACATTGTGACTTTGCTTTGGAACCTGTATGCTGGGAACTGAGGTGTTATGAAGCCACCAGACACGTGAAACTTGTCTTGGCTGATGCCTTACCCTGTCCTTTTATTTGCTATTTGAGCCATTGAAAGATGAATAAACTTCCACTTTTTTTAAATACTTGTGCAGTGTTAATTGATAACTATAGCATCTGCTATAACTTCACTGTAGCTGAGACCAGTTTTCAAGCAGTTAAACCAAAGTATTCCAGGAGCTGTTTTAGTGTATGTGAACAAAGTCAAACCGTAGACTAAACTGGTTTGATAAAAGCCACTTTGTGAAAGCTGAGTCTATGCTTGTGTTACCTTTATCCAGTGCTAATTGATCCCTACTTGCTGTAACAAGGAATATCAGAAAGCAGGCACACAAACTGAGATTGAGGTAAGCTTGTTCCAGAAGTACTTTCCAAAAGAATGGAAGGTGAGATTTTTTTAACCTTTTTTTTAATTATTTATTTTTTAAAGGAGAGCCTATATACGTCTGGGGAGGGAGAATGCTTCCAAAATCATATCTTTTTTTTTTTAGCATGCTCTGGAAGAATGTAAGTTTGCTTCCCTAGCTTGCAAAGAAAATAGCTTGAACTGCATATATAAGATTTTGGTACGGCCAAACAAGTGATCCATTCACATCATAAATTCATGCTTTAGCCTACTTATGTGTCTGAAACTGCTACGTCTATCTGCTTAAAAAGCTTCTTTGCCTGCAAGCATTTTTCCTCCTCTTTCTCCTCCAAAAAGTTGTAGTTTTTTTTTCTCAAGTTGGCAGGATCAAAGCCTTCCATGGGTTTTCACTCCATGTTAGCCAAATATGCTGGTAATGCTATTGCTACCTTTTGTGAAATCCATGGCATTATAAAACTGCAGGCCAGACAGAGTCCGTAATTTGTAACAGACTATAAAGTTCAGCCTTCCATTGTGTATGAAACTAATACTGAATTTTCATTCTAACTCCATTTTTTTTCAATACCTTTGTAGCTTTTTCCATACCTTTGTAGCATTTGTAGCTTTAAAAACACAGGGGACGTTCAAAAATGTTGGCTAAGGACCCGATGATCTATTTGGTAGCTTCTGTAGCCTCCTGATGAGCACAGCTTAACAAAAGCAGTGTCCAACAGCTTTCTTTGGCGATCCTGAGGCACCCTTGTTGTGCAGGAAGTGCTTTCCCATTCACAGGGATGTTGTTAACATCAGAGGAGGTCACAGATAAAGCCTCTGCAAATTCTAATGGCAATCATAACAATAAAATACAATCTGTATCTGAGCATTATTCTCACAATATTCATCTACAGGAGTGAATTATTTTCTCTATTACATGAATCAGGTTTACTGAAAATCTTGGGTTCCTCTTTGAGACACCAAGCTCTGCAATGATTGTCTTCTGGAGTCTGAGAGGGTACAAAATGATGATAGTCTAATGCAAAATGCAGAGCAACAGAGAGAGCCCCTGGTATTACGTGAAGGCATGTAATACATTTAGCAGACCAGAACTGTATCAGCAGGTATGGCTGAGCCTACAACAATAGAGAACTGAAAAGGGAAAGCTAACAGCCCATCTTTATTTCTAAGCTCTCTCCCATTACCGTCAGACATGCATTGGCTTTTCTAGCTGCATGGATGCACTGGCATCAGGGGTCCAGAAAGGCTGGGCGCTCTTTAAGAGGCAAATCCTAATGGCGCAGGAGCGGTCTATTCCCATGCGCCCAAAGATGAGCCAGCGGGGAAGAAGACCAGCCTGGCTCAACAGAGAATTGTGGCTTGAGCTAAGGAGAAAAAAGAGGGTTTAATAATCTTTGGAAAATTGGGCAGGCCACTAAGGAGGACTATAAGGATGTAGCGAGGCTGTGCAGGGACAAGATTAGGAAGGCCAAAGCTCATCTGGAGCTCAATCTGGCTACTGCTGTTAAAGATAACAAAAAACGCTTTTATAAATACATCAACACCAAAAGGAGGAGTAGGGAGAATCTCCATCCTTTACTGGATGCGGGGGGAAACTTAGTTACAAGAGATGAGGAAAAGGCGGAGGTGCTTAATGCCTTCTTTGCCTCAGTCTTTAGCGGCAAAACCGGTTGCTCTCTGGATACCCAGTACCCAGAACTGGTGGAAGGGGACGGGGAGCAGGATGTGGCCCTCACCATCCACGAAGAACTGGTTGGTGACCTGCTACGGCACTTGGATGTGCACAAATCTATGGGGCCGGATGGGATCCACCCGAGGGTACTGAGAGAACTGGCAGAGGAGCTGGCCAAGCCCCTATCCATCATTTATCAGCAGTCCTGGCTATCGGGGGAGGTCCCAGCTGACTGGCGACTAGCAAATGTGACGCCCATCTACAAGAAGGGCCGGAGGGCAGACCCGGGGAACTACAGGCCGGTCAGTTTGACCTCAGTACCAGGGAAGCTCATGGAGCAGATCCTCTTGGGAGTCATCATGCGGCACTTGAAGGGCAAGCAGGCGATCAGGCCCAGCCAGCATGGGTTTATGGAAGGCAGGTCCTGCTTGACGAACCTGATCTCCTTCTACGACAAAGTGACGCGCTGGGTGGACGAGGGAAAGGCTGTGGATGTGGTCTACCTTGACTTCAGCAAGGCTTTTGACACCGTCTCCCACAGCATTCTCCTCAAGAAACTGGCTGCTCTTGGCTTGGACTGGCGCACGCTTCGTTGGGTTAGAAACTGGCTGGATAGCCGGGCCCAAAGAGTTGTGGTAAATGGAGCCAAGTCCAGTTGGAGGCCAGTCACTAGTGGCGTCCCCCAGGGCTCGGTGCTGGGGCCGGTCCTCTTTAACATCTTCATCAATGATCTGGATGACGGCATTGAGTGCACCCTCAGTAAGTTCGCAGATGACACCAAGCTAGGTGCGTGTGTCGATCTGCTCGAGGGTAGGAAGGCTCTGCAGGAGGATCTGGATAGGCTGCACCGATGGGCTGAGGTCAACTGTATGAAGTTCAACAAGGCCAAGTGCCGGGTCCTGCACCTGGGGCGCAATAACCCCAAGCAGAACTACAGGCTGGGAGAGGAATGGTTGGAGAGCTGCCAGGCAGAGAAGGACCTGGGAGTGATGGTGGACAGTCGGCTGAATATGAGCCAGCAGTGTGCTCAGGTGGCCAAGAAGGCCAACAGCATCCTGGCTTGTATCAGAAACACTGTGACCAGCAGGGCTAGGGAGGTGATCGTCCCCCTGTACTCGGCTCTGGTGAGGCCGCACCTCGAGTACTGTGTTCAGTTTTGGGCCCCTCGCTACAAGAAGGACATCGAGGTGCTTGAGCGGGTCCAGAGAAGGGCGACAAAGCTGGTGAGGGGCCTGGAGAGCAAGTCCTATGAGGAGCGGCTGAAGGAGCTGGGCTTGTTCAGCCTAGAGAAGAGGAGGCTCAGGGGTGACCTTATTGCTATGTATAAGTACATTAAAGGATGCTGTAGAGAGGTGGGGGTTGGCCTGTTCTCCCATGTGCCTGGTGACAGGACGAGGGGGAATGGGCTAAAGTTACGCCAGGGGAGTTTTAGGTTAGATGTTAGGAAGAATTTCTTTACTGAAAGGGTTGTGAGGCACTGGAACGGGCTGCCCAGGGAGGTGGTGGAGTCACCATCCCTGGAAGTCTTCAAAAGACGTTTAGATGTAGAGCTTAGGGATATGGTTTAGTGGGGACTGTTAGTGTTAGGTTAGAGGTTGGACTCGATGATCTTGAGGTCTCTTCCAACCTAGAAATTCTGTGATTCTGTGATTCTGTGGCAGGTACAAAAACTGAATTTCTTACAAGACCTGCTCTTGACAATTTCTTGTTGTGATTTTAATTTGTATAAAAGACTCTTTCATGAGTCACCTCTTTAAAAAAAAAAAAAAAACAAAAAAAAAAAACTCTCCTTGTGTATATTTTTTTGAGCTTCAGCTTTTTACTAAACCTGAGTGGTAGGAAAGGTACTGATTCTGTTAGTAATGGAGTTCAAGCTAACATTTGAACTAAATACATTGACCAGTTTGGAATATTTCTGCTTGAAGCTTCTTTGTCAAAGAAATGCAAAAAAATGTTGAACCATTTGCTGTCTGTGTGACCCTAGGCAGATGTCAACACTTTTCTCATTTCCACAGCTATCCAAGGTGGATCTCACCAACCACTGGTACCATCCATTTAGGTGCTGGCACAGTATTCAGAAGAGCCCATTTTGTCTGTGCGTTAAGGTCCTCCCCCCCCTTTTTTTTTCTTTCTTCCATGTAGAATGGAAAAATACCAAAGCTTAAGTTGCTAAGAAAAAAATCCTTTGCTTCTACCATCCTCTTGATTAATATGCATTCAGTAATATTTAACACTACCAGAGCCCTTAATACGCAAAGTATCTGCTGCCTGTGGATGTCAGTGGGACAGTTACAGAGATGCAGGGTGTAATATTCTGTCACACAGATGCAAACAACCCAGGCAGAATTTAGCCAGTTGACTGAGGAAGAATACTCCTGTTTTACCCTGCATCATTCTGCCTTGAGCAAGGCAATTGCTGACTCTCTTACTGATCTGGTAATACTGTGTAAATCTGTAAATGTACCAAAAACACTCAAGATGGGAGCAATTAGGTTCCAAACCACGGTATCCAGTTATGCCTTTCAACGTTTGCAAGGACATTCCCTACCAGTGGACTTCTATGCTGAAGTGTTAAAAACAGGTCCTGTCTACACCCCAGGAACGTGGAAATAGAAGTCTGCAAAAGTGAATGATGTTCTTAACAGGATTTTTGTTCTGCTTTCCACAGTCACTTCAGCAGCTAGCTATCACTAATTCAAAGCAAGGCCAGCTGTTTTGCCAAGTTCCTGGATTTTCTGACTTGATGGAAGTTGCCAGTTTTGAGGTTGCCCTCAAGCAGCTGCCTAGCTGCACTCTTGCTGTGGGCTCCCATATATTCAGGCAATTCCTGCACATGAAACAGATTTTATTTATTTTTTTTACAACCCATCCTTGTGAGGGGTTATGAAAGCTCCTGGGAGGAGAATAAGGTACTAAAAATATAAGAAGAAAGTGGTGTTGGTGGCATCTCAGACCCCGTAATAACAAACTGCAGTTCTGCAGTACTAGCATTTATTTGGGTCTGTGCTACTGCAATATTCAGGAGGACATTGTTTTTTGTTCTTGTTTTTTTGCCTATTTTCTGCTTTATTTAATATGACAGGATGTTACAAAATAAGGAATGGAGGGAAGGATAATTTACAGCCTAAAACTATGTGCTAAAGGTAAGCAGAGTCCAGCATGCTCTTAAAAATGTCTAAATACTGGAAAATCTTTCATTACTCCACTGTTTCCTTTGCTCTCAGCTAAACAGAGGTAAGGAGGAAATGTTTAATGATACAGTTTTTTACTACAGGAACTACTTTGCAAATTTTTTTTTTGGGGGGGGGGGGAAAAAGCCTGTAGCAGATACTCTGTTAGGATTATTGCTTCAATCATTTTGCATGCCTCACACTAGAAACTGTAGTTTCAGAAATCTCAGTTCCTAAGTGGTGCCGACTTAACTTTCCTTAAACCCTGACATTTTAAGAAAAGTTCAGTTGTTTCTTAGAATAATCCGACAATACAGCACTCACTCATTTCAAAGCATGTTGAGAAAGGTAACCACCCATCTCAACATTTATGGATGGAGGTAAGTGAGCTAGGGGTATGGCAGGGGACTTGCCAGATCCGGGAATAAAATTTCCTGTTTGGTAATAAAGCAAGGTAATGAGGCTATCGCCACTGAGTCATGTTTGTATGTTACAAAGGTGGGTGCAGCTGCATCGGGATAGATGGATTTGCGTTAATCTAGTGGGTGCCTGTGGATGCATGACTTTGAACAGCATTTGGAGATTAATTACAGATTCTGTAGGAACCAGTTGGGTCCATTGCAAATGATGGGGAAAAAAATAGAATGTGGATTTAGAAATACACATTTATCCACTTCCTGAGCTTGGTAGCAATCACGTTTTTCCTCATTGTCCATTTTTATTTGGATTTGACAATATTTGTGGCAGAGAGCGAGAGGATGGAGGAAGCTGATTTCTTCTCTGAGCCATCTGATAGGGCGCAGCCATCCATGGGGTTTGCAGAAGCACACATTGGGAAAAGGAAGAACTCAAGATGGCTTGTGCCTCATGGGTGTTCAAGCTAAAAGGAGAGGCATGACGATGCCCAGGAGTTTGAATGTTATATTTTAGACACAGACTGTAGTCCTGAAGGTAATGAATTAGTATTTGCCTTCAACCATGTTCAGCATGCCTGGTATGCTTCTGTTATAGTTATTTTTGCCTTTCTCTTGTCTTGTGAAGAAGTCTTGCGAAGACTTATGGGAGAGGTCTTTTTCAATGCAACAAAATAGGAGACCTGTTGGGTGAAAAGCTGCCAGACTAATGTGTTAAATATTAGTCATCTCTAAAGAATGAGCCTGAAACAGCAATCCTTCTCTTTTATCTGATAACTGCCAAAATGCCTACTGAAATAGCCTGGGGAAGCGTCAAAAGAGCGGTAAAAAATACTGTGCCATTTCCTTGGATAGCAGTTTGCTGTGGGCTGTTGTAACTCCCGCGAGTGTCAGAACTGCCTTGAGGAGGCAGGGCTAGATGCCCTTGGCTGCTGGTGACCGGCTCGCGCTGCACCTGACAGGAGGGAGGCTTGCAGAGTTTGGCTGCCCCTCTGCTGTTAGATGAGGAGTCAATTTTTTGCTCACAAGACTAAGTAGATAGCAATGAGGGTGTGCCACTGCTGCTGTTTTGCAGCGTTGTTTAAATCTGCACTGCAACAAGGGTCTTTTTCATTGATGTCCTAAAAGCTTCATGAACCTAAGTATCCTCATCCCCAGACAAGGTACCTCGGATGGGTGTCAGCGAACACCCACGCAGCCCTTCCACGTGGGCCTACTCTGACGGCAGTGGTCTGCAGGGACTGCTGCAGAGCTGTTCTTCTAATGCTAGTTCCTCTTGTTGCATCAGAGAGGGATCGCAGTGTGTTGCTTCCCTCCCCAGAAATGGCTGCTGCTCTCACCAGGGCAGTAGGCAAGCCTTAAATAGGACAATGCAGTTTGGCTCCTAAAGCGCGTCTGTTTGCTGATGTATCAGCAGGTAGAAGAAACCACGTTTAGAACAAGCTGCCTGCTATAAGGTTGGTTTTTTTTTTTTTTTTTTTTTTTTAAGAATTCATAATCCTCGAGTCACATGAGTACCCTTATGACTATGGAGCGCAGAAGAAAATGTAAGAATGTTTTTCATTTACCTTACATTTCATGTTGATGTTAAGATCTTGACCCTTTTGTGTGAAAAGTGAGATTAAAAACAAAAGTATTTAATCCTTTCATAATACATCCAGATTATCCCTCCTGCACTCAAAAATGCTTATCACAGTTGGTCGTGGTTATTTTTTAAAGCAAAATCAGGAAAGAAGCAGCAAGAAGAAATCACAAGGTTAAGTGTTTCTGCCAGCCACATTTGTTCTTGCTTTCTTTAGATGTCACATCTCCATCAGGCAGTTACCACGCGTGGCTCAGGAAGGTGTGCTACACCAGCCGGTGCTAATCATTGCTGGCTGAGATGCTGTTTATTTGAACATATAAATTAATGGTGTTCCTTGAGCTGGCAGCTCCCTTTCCCCCTCCACGCGTGCTGAGGTGTGTGGTGTAATTCTGGATTTGTTCTGTGGAAGAGCTTTGAATGGCAGAGACCAGACTTGACCCTCTTGAAGCTTGTAGCTATTGGTCTGTGGTATTTCACGGCAGCTGCCCGGGTGCTGGTTTTGGTTATATTGGGTAATTCCACGGAGTATGATGAAAAATTCAGATTTACCACCAGGCCACCTGCGTCAGAGCTCTGTGGCCACAGAGGGATGTTGTGGTAGCACCACAAAGCAGATCGAGGTTCCTTGCCAGGACAAAAATAAGCCAGCCCTGAGAAGTGGGATTTCCATCTGACAATGGAGCAAAAGACTTTTCAGGTCCATTAGTGGTCCTGAAATACCGTACACGCTCGGCAATGTTTACAACTTAGTTTCACAATGTGACAGAAGACCCAAGAAGGATCTGCATAACTACTTCTGTGATCTTAGCGTCTGGCTGGTAGTTGGATTGGTCAAGTTGCCACTAGTCACAGTGGGTTTGGGCATCTCCCACCTTCACGGGCACACGGTGGGTGCTTTCTTGATCTTACAAGACCAGGTACAGAGGCATATATTTAAATGCTAATTCAGCATTTTTTAAACAGTGATTCATGAACTACTTCTAAGAGTTCATGAAAAGTAACTAACAACAACGAACCTTTTGGCAATAGGCTTTTATTTTCCATGAAAAAATCCAAATCCTGACAAAAACAAACAAAACCAACCCTGCTCCTAACTGTGAGTACAAGCTTCATTGAAATGGCCCTTTAGCAGAAGCCAAATGTTTCCCACAATTATTTTTTTTTTTCCTGACGAATATTGGTAAGCACAAAAATGAGCAGAATTAATCACCTTGCTTTAAAATGGCTGGGTTTAGCATCTCTGAAAAGTTAGCTCTCACAGTTTCTGAGGCAGAATTTTGTACTTTAGGTGCAGGATCATCATATCACCTTCTCAGTAAGTTTCAAGCTGTTAAAGATGTCACATTTCATCCAGAAGTTTGCGGAGAGAACAGCATGAATGGTGTTAGTTTACTTCTAGAGCTGGGGGCAATGAATTGGAGGCAATGCCTGCAAGGGTGCTTGGAGGAACAAAAGCTTTTTACAGCAGAATTGCTGGTGTCAATTCCATCTCTGAGCCTCATGTTCTTTGCTATGCTGACCTCTAGGGAAACTTTTCTGCAAAACCTTTTGCCAAAGCATTTGTATAAGGAACTATCGTGGCTTCAACCTAGACACTGCCCTTTTTGTTTTAGGGCTAGGTGTTTGGTGTATAATCCAAAGTTCACCTTCACACAAAGCTGTAAGCGGTTTGTTGCTCCCCCAGCTGGTTCCAACATGCTTGAGTGAGTCAAGGTCTTGGTACATTTGGGCAGGGCTCAGTATGCAGAGGAAACACATCCTGCATTAAGAAATGACATGATTATTCTGTACATCTGTGAACGAGGAACTTGACAATTTGAAAAGAGCCCTGTATGGTCTGCATGGACGCATACACCTTCTCAGCAGGAGGGCAGCATATACCTTCTCACCCAAAGCTGAGACTGCTTCAGCAATGGATACAGTTGATATCATCCAGTACAGTTTTAGCCTGACAGCTTTGGGAAGAATAAACAGATTGCTTTCCCGAAGTAGCTTGGGAAAAATAAATAAATAAATAAAGTGATTAAGAAGGTGTCTTCTCCTCATCAGGCAATAAGCCTGTTTTAGAAAGGACTTCTCATTTGCTGAAAAGCCAGAAAGCTCTACTCAGTTTGTTGCAAGTTAGCAATGTAGCCTAAAGAGAGGAAATGGAAGGCTGAAGGCATCGAAAAGATTTGTTTGTTTGTTTTGAGAGCAGTATTTAAAGAAGAAGATAAGAGATTAAAGAGGCAGGCATGCCTACTCTATAGGAAAAGCCTTAGGGTATCTTGTTTCTTTTTTCTCCTCATATCCAAACCAGGAAATTGTGCTGACAATTGCAGCCTAGAAGTTTTGCTTTCCTTTTCTAGATGCAAAAGGGTGAAGGTGAGTCATACTGGCTAATGATCACCATTCATGAGCATAGAATCATAGAATATCCCGAGTTGGACGGGACCCACAAGGATCATCGAGTCCAATTCCTGGCACCACACAGGTCTACCCAAAATTTTAGACCACGTAACTAAGTGCACACTTAAATGCTTCTTAAATTCAGACAGGCTTGGTGCAGTGACTGCTTCCCTGGGGAGCCTGTTCCAATGTGCGACCACCCTCTTGGTGAAGAACCTCTTCCTGATGTCCAGCTTAAACCTCCCCTGCCTCAGCTTGACACCATTCCCACGAGCCCTATCACTGGTCACTAAGGAGAACAGACCGGTGCCTGCCCTTCCATTCCCCTTCATGAGGAAGTTGTAGACCGCGATGAGCCCCCCTCAGCCTCCTCTTCTCCAAGCTGAACAGGCCCAGTTACCTCAGCTACTCTTCATACGTCTTCCCCTCTAGGCCCTTCACCATCTTTGCATCCCTCCTCTGCACACTCTCCACCAGTTTCATGTCCTTTTCATACTGCGGTGCCCAGACCTGCACACAGTACTCAGGGTGAGGCCACACCAGCGCAGAGCAGAGCAGAGTGGGACAATCACCTCCCTCGACTGACTAGCAATGCTGTGCTTGATGCACCCCAGGATACAGTTGGCCCTCCTGGCTGCCAGGGCACACTGCTGGCTCATGTTCAACTTGCAATCAACCCCCAGACCCCCCCTCTGTGGGGCTGCTCTCCAGCGTCTTGTCGCCCAGTCTGTATGTATAGCCAGGGTTGCCCCGTCCCAGGTGCAGGACCCAGCACTTGCCTTTGTTAAACTTCATGTGGTTGGTGATCTCCCAGCTCTCCAATCTGTCCAGATCTCTCTGCAAGGCCTTTCACCCTCAGCGGAGTCTACAACTCCTCCAGGTTTGGTGTTTTCAGCAAATTTGCTCAAAACACCTTCTAGTCCTACATCCAAATTGTTTATAAAAACATTGAAGAGGACTGGTCCCAAAATGGAGCCTTGAGGGACCTCACTAGTGACCATCCGCCAGCCAGATGTGGCCCCTTTTACCACAACCCTTTCAGCCCTGCCCGTCAGCCAATTGCTCACCCATCGTATGACGTTTTTGTTTAGCTGTATGCTGGACATTTTGTCCAGCAGGATCCTATGGGAAACTGTGTCAAAAGCCTCGCTGAAGTCCAAAAAAATCACATCAGCTGGTTTCCCTTGATCGACTAGATGGGGGATCTTATGGTAAAAGGAAATCAAATTTGTTAGGCAGGACCTACCCCTTGTGAACCCATGTTGGCTGGGACCAATGACTGCAGAGAAATGTTTCTCTCAAGTGTGCCCACTTCAGGCTCCAATCTCATTTTTTTGCTCAAGCAGAAAATCTGAACTTCATCCCAGCATGGAAAGTTTGGTACAATACGTTATTATAAAAGCCAAAATCCCAACAGAAATTAATTAGCTCTGAAGAGATACAATGGAAAAGTTCTTATTCAGGCTCCTACTACCACAGGCAACCACACTGCCCATCCATAAGCAATGAAACTCATAAACTGATCTAGTTCCATCCCTTACTGAGTTTCACCATTTGGTTTCTTCTACTAGCAGAGGACTGCAAAACCCCATGATTTTCTTGAATAAGAAACATACATTTCCAGACTGTGTTATGACAGTTTGTTTATGTACTACCTCTGTCCCTTAGAGCAAGTAGTTATTTCTAGGTGTTTTTCTCCGTTTCTACACTCAGACTAATTTTACAGACCAGTGTGACTTCCTCCTTGTCTTCGTCATGCTAGACTAACCATGCTCTGCCACTCTCCCCTGAACTTAGGATCTTGGTACCACTGGCAATCTTCATAGCCTTTTCTGTACCTGTTGAAAATTTATTCTTTGAATAACCAAAACAGATGCAGATGCAATGATCTGACAGTGACTTAAAGTAGGCATTAATCTCTCTCAACACTTTTGTAGCATACAGGTTGCATTAGCCATTTTCACCAGTAAATCCATTTGCCTCATGATCAGCAAACGCACAGGTCTTCATTGTTCTCTGTCTTTTCAAACAACAGAGTTCCCAGTTCACAGAAATGTTCTCCTGGTTGGAAAGAACAAACACGGAAATATTTAATCTGGCTAGCTCTTCTGCAGTACATTGGGAAGCTTGAATCATTGCTTTTCAGTCACTAGACAGTCTTAGGGCAAGATAGAAACACGACTGCAGTCAAGAAATGGCAGAGGTATTAACTACAAAAAGATAGTACATTTAGACCTCAGACTACTTTTCTTAAATGGTTAGAAGAAATGCAAATGCATACAGTGTTTCAGGGAGTAAAAAGTCATGTCTTCTAAGACTACTGCACTAACCAGGAAAAAAAAAAAAAAAAAAGCCCACTCAGATAATAAGCTAATTGAATTCAGGTCAGGTATTAGAGACACCACAAAAATTTTAATTTCTAGCTCTCTGTATGCTTGGGGGAATGGTACTATTCTTCTTACAAAAATAACAGGTTGACGCTGGAAGACTAGAAAGAAAACTTCAAAGAGGTCCAGATAATTATTGCTTCTCTGGAGGAAAAGAGTCACAGGTCATAGAGTGCTTTGGGTTGGAAGGCACCTTAAAGATCATCCAGTTCCACCCCCTGCCATGGATACCTTCCCTCCTTCCTCTCCCAGTCCCCAAACCCTGAGCAAAGATCCCTGCCAGATCAACAGACAAGCCCTGAAGAATTTTGCTCAAAAATAAAGATTGCCATGCTACTGAAAACCCTTCTTATCCCTCTTTCTTGATGGATTAATGGTTTGTTCAACACCAGAAAAAAAATGTTGCTAGGACTTTACACATCATGGAGACAAAGATAGACACAGGAACTTTTAAAAGGGAAGGAAAAAAGTACAACAACAAACTTAACAACAACAACAACAAAGCATGTAGTGCGGCTGCCTCCTTAGTGCAGGGCCAGCTCAGCATCAGTTTGTATCAACAACATCCCATCAGCAATGGTGGAGAGTTTCTCAGAACAGACTCAGTGTGCTTTTGCAGATCCAACAAACTGTTCAGGTAAAAAAAAAAATAATAATAATAAAGTTGAGCTATAACAAGATGTTAAAAATAACCCCAGGGCTAGTTTTAGTTCTCTCCATGGGACAAGAGATACAAAAGTTCATTTTCAAGAGCTGGCATCCGACTACGTTTGGAACTGATAGCGTTTTGGCTGCAGCTTTCCAGGTATGTTTTTTTTTCCATTGTTTACCACCGTTTTCATCTGCTGAGTATATGATAACACCTTGCAAAATAACAGATACCTGCAAATACTCTTCCTATGGCATAAGGTTTCAGCTTGTTACGGAACAATGAAGTAAGAGCTGACCCCTTTAGAGTGCTGCTTCCCACTATTTTTGGCAGCAAACTGCCAAAATTTATCTTCCAATCTAACCTGATGCTCCTTTCCTCTCCTATTTACAGTTCACCACTAAGCCTTGTAAAAGCAACTTGTAATCCATCCTACATTTCCTGGCTCTTCAGGAAGCCAACAGTTAGCATTATGCCATCGGTGTCTTCAATGCTCCTGAAGGGGTTCATTCTCTGAAAGGAAATCTGTTTCAGATTTATGTCAGGAACCTATAGATTTCTAAAGGTTTCCACTGACAAATCTTGAGCCTCCATTGCCTGGTGGCTGAGAGCTGCCAACACTTACAGGACCACGTGTATTGGGTTTACATGGCAGGGGTTTGGTAACAGGGGGACTGCAAGGGAGGAAGTGGATGAGACTGGATGGGGGAAAGTGTCTCTAGATTGCTTGTAGTTTCTTACTGCTCTAGTCTGTTGGTGATACGCAATCACATTAATCTCCCTGTGCTGAATCTGTTTTACCCATGACAGTAAGTGTTGAGTGATCTCCCTGTCCTTCTTTCCAGTCTTGAGCCCTTTCCATCCTACTTTCCCCCCTTCTTCCTTTGAGGAGAGGGAGTGAGAGTGGTAGTGGTGGAATTCAGCTGCCCAGCAGGGTAAAACCACTGCACTGCTGTTGACAAATCCTTCTGTAATCTGGCGTGGCCAATTTCCAGGCAGAATAAACTTGCTGTCATCAGAAGCTTAGCCTCATGTTAAGAAGCTTCTCTGAAAAGTCATGAGGCTCGCTGCACATGCAAAAACACCAGCCCACTGCTGCTAATCACACAGCTCTTCCAAATAATATATTCTTGCTCCAGAAATGCTAGTGAATGCTTGGGAGTAAATTGGAAATTGCAGCCTGGGTTCAATTGTCCAGGTCTGCCCTATGTAATTATCCACAGTCTCTACAACTGCCTCTGTGATGCAGGGTTGTTGGTTTTCTGGGTTCTGCTTTTGTTTCCTTGTTTGCCAGCAGCCTGATGGGGTATTTGTTCTGCTGAGTGTGCTTGTGTGTGTGTCACCACATGCACTGGAGAACCTCTTCACAGCTGTTGAATATTCAGGTATACAACAAGTAGGAAAGGATATTGGCGAAGCCAAGAATGGCCTCCAGACCATTATGGAGAGAAAAGCTATTCCGCCATAACCGCAGACCAAATCTGGAAGTACTGCATTTATCACAGTGGGGAAGAGACAAGACATGCTGCTGCTGACCCCTAAATTGTGCAGAATTTTCGTGATGCAGAGTGGGTTCATAAATAAACAGTTTAACAAACTATAAATGTAGTGTTGTCTATGTCATGGTAATCCTTCTGCGACAGTAACTTTGTCTCCTGAAATGGCAAGTGGGTCAGCTCTTTCCTTCCCTGTCCTATGCGATGTTGTTGAAAAGGATAAAAATGAATGAGCTGTTCTCCACAAGAGAAAATGTGAAGTGTGTGTGTGTGTTTAACTAGAGAAATATGCAATGAATGCTTTGATGATAGTGCTTGTAAGAAATGTGAATTGGAACAGAGAGATGATGGGTGGAGTAAAATGACATGCTTGTAAAAGAAGGCTTGCCAGAAGTGGATGACGTACAGACCTTAGGAGGAACACTTCAGCTGGGCTTTAGGAAAAGAGTGGAAGCCACTGCTGGCATTCAAGGTGTTGAAATACAACAGCGGAAAATAGGTTTTCTGCGTGTATGTTACATAGCAGATACATAACTACAATGTGTGTAGGCTAGCTAACACCAATTAGATAGCAAGGTGGCCAGAGGACTATTACAGCCTTAAGAGAAGGCAACACATTCTGTTTTGAAAGCACTTAGGATAGTGTTCAGGATGGTTTGGCAAATATGCCCAACAAAACCAAATCATCTAAAGAAAGCAGTGTTGTGTTTAAGTATAGGAAGTTGGGCGGCAGTTCCAGTCATGAAATTCATTGAAATCATGGAAAAGCAAAAGGTATTGAGAGCAGAAAACGTGAAGAATGAGCTTAGCACTTGATTAGATTCTGAGATTAGAGGTCAAGAAGTTGAAAGGAAAAATTGTAATGCACTAAATTGAAACTTTTAGTAGTGTAATACGGCAAAAACATGTTTATTTTCCAGGAAGTAATGAAATTGCTTTACTGTTCAGTGTTAAGGCCAGCTGACTGTTACAATGCATGCTTAGGCTTTTGTGCAGTGCTTTCCAGAGCTCCCTTTTCAGCTTGCCCAGCTTTCATTCCTTGATTGCATTGTGCATTTATTTTCTCCAGTGATTGTTTGAACCAAAGCAAGTCAGCACAGCAGATGAGCAATCATTTACCTGGCAAAGCCCTCCTGAGTAACATTAAACATTATAAATTCTAGCATGCATTCATTATTATAGGAGACCTAATCAGTCTGATTGAACTTCTTAATGCCTTGTGTGGCCGTTCTCTGCTCTCATAGCCGAAGCCAAGCCATCAAAGAACCACCACAAGGCGGGCAAAGGGCAGTATGTCCTGGCCCTGAGGTGTGGGTTAGGCTTTGCAGCGTCTCTGCTGGTCTACGCACTCTTTTAGGAAGGAATCAGGGCCAATGTTACCCATGAGAAAGGTTTGCTTGGAGTCTGATAGTGAATGGATTTGATTGTGTTTGGGATGTTTCTGTACACATTCCAAACTGAAGCAAGCAAAAAAGCAACCCTCCCCATGAGGTAGCTTCTGGTACAATTTGAAGTGCTGGCTGAGTCTTGAGAGAAACTGGAGAACTGCAATGGGGCAAAAACAGACTCCAACAAGCTGAGCTGCTCTGAAAGTGTTGAGATGGGTGTGGTGGTTTTACCCAGCTGGGCAGCTGAGCTCCACCGCAACTGCTCTCTCACTCCCCCTCCTCAAAGTGAAAGGGGGAGAAAATATGGTGGAAAGGGCTCAAGGCTTGAGATAAAGACAGGGAGAACACTCAGCAATTATCATCACAAACTTAGCGTAGGGTGATTAATGAAAGTTATTACCTATTACTAACAAGCTAGAGAAATGAGAAACTAAACAAACAAACAAACAAAAAACACTAAAACCACCTTTCCTCCCATCCTCCCCCGCCCCCCCCCCACACACACACCTCCCTGAACAGCGGCAATGGGTACTGAACTGCTCCCACACGGCTCCGTACCACGGGGTCCATCCATCCCCCAGGAGCAAACTGCTCCAGCACGGGTCCCCCACTGGCGGCAGCTCCCCCCAGACCCCCTGCTCCTGCGTGGGCTCCTCTCCACGGGCTGCAGCTCCAGCCCGGGGCCTGCTCCTGCGGGGGCTCTCCATGGGCTGCAGCCTCCTCCAGGCCACATCCACCTGCTCCACCGGGGGCTCCTCCACCCATGGGGGGGCTGCAGCGTGGAGATCTGCTCCATGTGGGACCCATGGGCTGCAGGGGGACAGCCTGCTCCACCAGGGGCCTCTCCCTGCACAGCCCGCAGGGGAACTGCTGCTGCCTGCCTGGAGCACCTCGTGCCCTCCTGCTGCACTGACCCTGGGGGTTGCAGGGCTGGTGCTCACTCCTTGCTCTCCCAGCTGCTGTTGTGCAGCAGTTTGTTTTTTTTTTTTTTCCCTTTCTTAAATTGCTCTCACAAAGGTGCAAACAACATTGTTCATTGGCTCAGCCCTGGGCAGCGGTAGGGCCCTTTGGAGCCTGCCAAAACTGGCCTTTATCTAACATGGGGCAGCTTCTGGATTCTTCTCACAGAAGCTACCTCTGCGACCAAAACCTTGCCACGTAAACCCAGTACAATGGGTGAGGAAACTGACGGGCTATGTGAAACAGGGAAGAATTGCTTTTCTCTGCATGGGATTACTGTTCTTTATGAGCGAACTGTTTGACAGGTAGAAACCATTTTGGGTTTCTAAAAACAATACCTTATGTTTCCCTGTTGTTTTTAAGTGTGTGCTTGATCTCAACCCAAAGCTTTATTACTGTGGAATATCCTGAGTGTTTCAGACAATATTGGATGGATAAATCAATTTTATTCTGTCCCTGGTTCAACTGTCAGACTGGAAAAGTATATTACTGCATCTAGAAATAAGGTTTCACCACACGGAAATTACTTGTTAGTTTAGTACTCCTGAAAAACGGTTTAAACGATTATCATGATAATATTCCATGGAATTAATTAATGATACGAAATACGTGCAGATGATGCAAAACTGGGAAGAGCTGTTGACTTTCTCATGGGTAGAGAGGCCTTGCAGAGAGATCTTGACAAATTATGGCTGGGTAATCCCCAACAATATGAAGTTTAACAAGGCCAAATGCCAGATTCTGCAACATTGGCTATATGCACAGGTTGGGCAACTGAATGTTGGAGAGCAGCCCCATGGAAAGGGATCTGGGGGTTCTGGTTGATTGCAAGTTGAATATGAGCCAACAGGGTGCCATGGCAGCCAGAAGGGCCAAACATGTCCAGGGCTACATTGAGGATGGCACCGCTAGCCCGTAAAGGGAAGGGACTGTCGTGCTCGGGCCTGCGCTGGTGCGGCCTTACCTTCAGTACTGTGTGCAGTTTTGGGTGCCACAATGTAAGAAACGCATAGAACTGTTATAGAGTGCCCAAAGGAGGGCTACAATGATGGTGAAGGACCTAGAGGGCAAGATGTACGAGGAGTAGCTGAGGTCCCTTGGTTTGCTCAGCCCCAAGCAGAGCAGGCTGAGGGGAGGCCTCATGGCGGTCTGCAGCTCCCTCACGAGGGGAGCGGAGGGGCAGGCGCTGAGCTCTGCTCTCTGGGGACAGCGACAGGACCCGAGGGAACGGCATGGAGCTGGATCAAGGGAGGTTTGGGCTAGATATTTGGAAAAGGTTGTTCACTGAGTGGGTGTTTGGGCACTGGGACAGGCTCCCCAGGGAAGTGGTCATGGCACCGAGTCTGATGGAGTTCAAGAAGTGTTTGGACTCTCAAAGGGTTTGATTTATGGGTGGTGCTGTGGGGAGCCAGGAGTTGGACTCAATGATCCTTGTAGGTCCCTTCCAACTTTGATATTCTGTGATTCTGCGATTCTACGATGTGTTGTAAGTACGTACTAAGCTATAATAGGTATTGTCAGAAAACTTTTTTTTTTTTTTTTTATGTAGTAGATAGTATGAGTATAGCAGTAAGATGAGTGTCCTCATCAGTGGTCTCTTCAGGATGTCTCCAGTGCTCAGGTGTCCAGTTGCACATCAAGGACATCCATGGCTCCCAGGCCGAAGGCCGAGCTCTGGGCCTAGTCCCCAGCCTGGCAGCCATTGCTCCTGCCAGCGTGGAGCAGCCATTTTCTGTCAGCATTTTCTCACAACAGTCAGGTTCCCTCCATCAGTGCTGCCATCAGGGGCGCCCCAGGAGCCGCGTGACATCACCACAGAGTCACTGTCACCCTATGGCCTCACAAAATGTAGCTGGCTCTAAGTGCCCTGAGCGTTGAGTCCTGCTGAAGGCATCTGAGACACCAAGGTCCTGCTGGCAGAATGTGAGAGGTTGAGGTGTTGCTGATGGCATGCAAGACATCAAGGCCCTTCTGATGGCATGCAAGACATCGAGGTCCTGCTGGTAGCACGAGACATCAATGTCCTGCTGGTAGAACACAAGATGTCCTGCAAGTGGCAACCAAGGGATGTGGACTGGAGGCTGCTGATAGTTGCCTGGCACCTGGACAGCCTCCTGCAGAGGACAAGCATCTCCACACTGGGGCAGCCACAGGCACCATGAGCTAGCCACCCCAGGAGCTGCTAGTGGAGACCTGGAGGGTTGAGACATGGGCCATCTACCTAGGCCCACTGACCGACACAGCTCGCCTGGACTTCTGCAGACACCATTTCTGCATGGAGCGCATCCAGCCCCGAGCTGCTGCCAGGGCCAACTACCCACTCTGCCTGGCCCTGCGGAAGGTTCCAACCCAGCACAGTGCTAGGGCTGCAACTTCTAGGGGCAGCTGTGATGGAACCCATCCAGCTACCGATTCTGCAGCACCTCATCCAGGTGTAGGGAGCACAGGGAGCGCAGCCCGTCCATGCCCCACCAATGTGTCCACTGCCTCTTATGGCACTGGGAGTGGATGGGCACGGACAGGCCTGGTCCTCATGTCATCAACCACAAGGACACCTCATGGCTTTGCTAGGCTTGGCAGGAGCCAGGGGCTGGATTTCTGCTTGCTGCAGCTCTGCTTCGGCCCCGGATTTAATCTGGGGCCTGCAAAGGACGTAGCTCTTCTGTTAGTGCATGGTGGTGTCATGCGAGGCTAGGCAAACATGTGGCCAGGGCCTGCTCAAAGGGCAGGCACCACTTTGGTATTTACTTGTGTTGTACATGAGTAGAAAATAGACTTGCTACCAGCTGGAATTAAAACTTTGTTAAATTACACTCGTGTAAAGATTACTAGCTGGGTCCAGTAATTTAGCTAGCTGGTGGAGAGGTCAGAGCTACTTCTTATTAGTTGTAGAGCACATCTTTCTATATGCTCATAGTTGGAAGGAACGTTCACTGCTAATAAAACTGACTTTATCCAAGAGCGGACTCCCAGCTGGGGGAAAGCAGTGCGCATTTCCCTAACCCTGGCAAGGTGATTCACATCGCGCTGCGGCTCAGACATGCCATTTCCAACTGAGAGCCGCCGAGACACATCAGCACGCTTCGTGTGACGAGGCAGAACGAAGGTGCTGCTGTTTTATCGCGCCTATGCCCCGCACAGCACAGGCACAGAGACGCCAAGCGCCCTCAGCGCTGGGAGCGAGCCGGGCCGCATCCACCCCCTGGCCTGCCGGAAGCGCCATCTGCCCCCCCGCCCCGCGCCGCGCCATTAACAGGGGCGACCCTCTCGCGAGAGCGCGGCGGTGGGCGGGGCCGCGCCTCGCGAGAGCTGCTCGGAGCGGGGCAGCGAGGACGAGGAAGGAGGGGAGGGGAGCCGCGAAGGGGACGGGGCGAAACCTCGCGAGAGCGGGGCGGCGCGCCGGGCTCCGGGCATGCGGGCGAGAGCGGCGGCCGCGGCGCGCGATTGGCGGCGCGCGGCTCCCCCCCCGGCGCCGGCCCCGCGCATGCGCGGCGCGCCGCCGGGCCGTGTCCCCGGTGCGTGTGGCGGGGCGGTGCGCGGCGCGGCGCTGCGGGCCCGGCCGGCCGCGGGCACGGTAAGCGGGCGGGCAGCCGGCCGGCGGCTGGCGGCGGGAGGCGGCCGAGGAGCAGGAGCAGGAGGCCGAGGAGGGGGCCCGCTGCCCGGCGCCCGCCTGCCGCTGCGGCGGGAACGCGGCGCCGCGTCGCCATGGCGCCCTGAGCCCGGCGGCGGCCGAGTGGCAGCGCCGAGGCCGCGTCCCCGCCGCGGGCCGTGAGCGGGCCCCATGCCGAGCACCTCGGAGGCGGCGGCGGGCGGCGGCGGCGGCGGCAGCGGGGGGAGCCGGGGCTGGGCCGGCGGCGGCGGCGGGGCGGAGGCGGGCGGCGACAAGAAGCGGCTGCACCACCGGCGGCGGAAGCGCTTCGCGGCCCAGCCGCAGCCGCCCCCCCCGCCGCCGCCGCCGCCGCCCGCCCCGCACCCGCTGCTGTTCCCGCTGCTGCAGCCGCCCCTCCTGCAGCCGCCGCTCCTGCAGCCGCCGCTGCCGCCGCAGTCGCTGCTCTTCCTGGCGGCCACCGGCGCCTCGTCGTGCTGCGGGGACGGCGGGGAGCGGAAGCGGCCGCGGGGCAAACGGCGCTCGGGCTCCCGGCACAAGCGGCGGCGGGGCCGCGGCGGGGGCGGCGGCGGCGGCGGGGCGCAGGAGGCGGAGAAGCGGCGGGGCGGCGCGGGGCTCGGCACCCTGCTGGAGGAGTACGACGACGTGAGCTCCCAGTCCGAGGGGCTGGTGGGCGGCGGCGCGGCCGGAGCCGGCGGCGGCGGTGGAGGAGGAGGAGGAGGCAGCGGGGCGGGGAGCCCGGCCTCCTCCCCCGGCGGCAGGCAGCGGGGCGAGGCGGAGAGGAGCAGCCGGTCCCGCCGGGAGCACCGCAGCAGCAGCGGCCGCTCCAAGGAGCGGCACCGGGAGCACCGGCGGCGGGGCGACGACAAGCCGCAGGAGGGGGCGGCCTCCTCCAGCCGCGGGGGTGGCGAGGCCACCTCGTCTTCGTCCTCTTCCAAGTCCCGCAGCCGCCACAACCACACCGGCGGCCAGGACCGGGAGGGACTCAAGAGCAGCAGCAGCAGCGACCGCAGGAAGGGGTCCCTTGCCTCGCCCAGCAGCAGCAGGAAGGAGCGGGAGAGCAAAGCCCACCGCAGCCGGACTAAAGCGGCCAAGGAGCCGCCGTCGGCTTACAAGGACCCGCCGAAAGCCTACCGGGACGACAAGCCCGAGCCCAAAGCCTACCGGCGACAGCGCTCGTCCCCCAGCCCCGGGCGGGATGACAGCCCCCCGCTGCACCGCTCGTCGCAGAGCCAGCGGAGCCGCAAGTCCCTCAGCCCCGTGGGCGGCCGCTCGCCCCTCAGCCCCTACAGCCGCCGCCGCTCCCCCAGCTACAGCAGGCACAGCTCCTACGAGCGTGGCGGGGATGTGTCGCCCAGTCCCTACAGCAGCTGGCGGAGGTCACGGAGCCCCTACAGCCCCGTTATCCGGTGAGTGCGGGGTGAGGGAGGCTCTACGGGTAAAGGAGGGGAGCAGAGGCCAGGGCTGGGCCCGAGGGCGGGCTGGAGAGGCTTGCAGCTGGCAATAAAAGGCCTCCCTCTTGCTGCCAGAGAGCTGTGTGGAAAGGGAACTGGGCCTCATACAAAGATCGGCCTGTCCTGCCCTGCCCTGCCATGGGGAGAGGGAGGCGGGGGTGATGGTGACACTCCTGCCGCTGGTTCCTCCCTGTCAGAGACCCTGCATAGCTGGCAGAGGAGCCTGCCAGGGCTGGAGCCCAAGAGGGCACTTTCAAGTGAGAATGACCCAATGAAAACATTTCTTGGAGGACAAATTTTCCAGAGGTCCGATTTTGGTTTTAAGTCTTACGACATATGGTTATTCTCAGGTACATCCTTATTCTACCTCCTATACCCCTAAAGAAGAGGATGCATTTTAAACATATTTTTGTCGATTTACTTCCCACTAGTCTAAAGAGGAACCAAGCTGATGGGTAATTCACGTTACTAGTGTTTCTGGTTCGTTTTAGAGGCCTGTAGAAAGATTCAGACTTGATTTCAGTAGGAAAATGAGCCAATGTCAAGTTTTGCTAAATTGCCTCTGTGTTTTACACAGCTTATGAAAATTCACCTGAGCTTGTTTCACAGTACTTGTTATTTGGTGTGTGCTTGAAAATTATTTTCTTAGTGGGGACAAAGAATGTGAAGGTTGGTGTTTCTGTGACTTTCAGAGTTTCACATAGAGCAGAAACGGGGACTGTATCTCTATAATCAGAATTAAAGCACTTGAAAATATTTTCGCTTACAGCAAAACCACTGGGAATGTAAAGTATTTGGTTAGTATGTTTTTAGCATTGAAAATTCTAATTTCCCACATTGAAACTTTACTGTTGCCCCGTTGTTTATGAGCTTGCTTAAATTCACATCTGGGCTTAGATTTCAAATGTATTGGGTGATATGTTGGCAAGAAATTTGTTTGCAATGTGTTACCCGGTAGGTTGTCTGAGAACTATTCTCTAGTGTTTCTAATACATCAGTTACCATTTGGGGTGGGTATCCTTTGATGATGCCCAAGTTGTTCCTATTTTTTGCTGGCTGTTGGTAATGTCTGCTGTCTGGGGTGCACATCCTGTGCTGCTCATAGAATGAAGTAACAAAACTGTGCCCTGTTTTGTTCAGAGGTGCAAAACAAAGGTGCCTTTGGAGGAAAGAAAGAAAAAGTGGTTGTTTTAAGGTAGGGTTGTATGGAAAAATGTTGTTAACAATAGGGTGTTTCAAGCAGAGAGCACTGAGTGCTCTAAAAAAGAGCACTCTGTTGTTGCTCCATGGAGCCTGTTCCAAGTTGTTAAGGATACTTTTGCAGGATGATTTGAATAATAGAATAGCAGGAATGTTACTGGAATATTTGGATTTAACCACTCCACAGAATATTTTCTGTAGATGTTTTTGTCTTGGAGTAAGAAAGCCGAATAATATCAGAGCTGCATGCACAAGGTTTGTGCTTCCGAGTAGCCATGTTAGCCAGACTGACAGTCCCATTAATTTGGGATCCCATCTGATGTGCTGGCTGATGCTGCTGTAGCAGCAGGTACAGAAGATCTTGTAGGGTGCTGTTACAGGGCAGAGTTCTGTAGGTGTTCTTTGTTTACTTCTTCCTGCGGGTAGGGGACCTGTGGTTTGAAGTGTGAGTTTGTTTCCTCATTTTTGTATTGTCTTTGTCATAAGCGTGTAAATCTTCCTCGAGTTACAGGTCTGCTTTCAGGAGTTAGCTTTGTGATTTCACTCCTTCCTTCCTACAGTTAAACTGGAATTTGCATCCCGCCTTTATCTGGGTACAGAGAAATCGTTTTGTTAACTAATTCAGATTGTCAGGTTTATTGGAGAGGGATCGGAATGGCTGAGAGAAAGAAGTTGTTTCATGTAGAAGGCTAGGTCAGTCTGTCCTAATGTGGCATTAATTTTTAAAACGTCATTTCCACAGAAAAAGAAGGAAAACAAAAGCACGAGGATAAGCTTTGTTGTTCATAATGTTTGCCTCTTGTGGAGAAACGCAAGTTACTGTTTCTTTGCTGTCATGCAGCTCCTGCGCATTACGTGCGTTGTGGTGGTGCTTGGGAAATAAAGATGGAAGATAATGAACTGATCGGTTTAGCCCTTCAAAACTGTCATTGTTTTTATTGCTTAACTTTCTGGTACTGCACCTAAAATGCTGAAAATTGTTGCTGTGTTGCTTAGATAATGGTATAGCAGCCTTAGACCTGGTAGAATATGATTTCACGAAGGCAAGAGCTTTGTACAGCACCTGTCTGCTTGATCTGGATGATTTAAGGATGTAATTCTGGGCTTGTGTCCAGCTGTAATGGTGTCAAGACAGTAAGAACTTTGTATGTTACTAAGCATTGCAGCCTTGTTCTTTTCAATCTCTTTCATATATGAATCTCCAATAATGTTATATTAATTATTGAGTTATTTTGGGATGCAGAAAATGAGAATGAAGTGGTTCTAGCAAGCCTGAAGAACTCGAGTGTCTGGAGCCCTGATTTTTTCATCTCTGAGTTGCTTAGGGAGAAAGTTCCAGTAAACAGTAGAAGAGAAACAAGTGAAGTCAGTGCCACTCGTTTCAATTCCTGGTTTTCTGGAGCAGCAGTAACAATGAAATTAATGCGAGTTACCAGTTCTGATTGCAGTAGTGATGGGCTGGTATCTTTCGCCGGTGTTGCCTGGAGATTGCTTCTGAACAGAATCAAAGACACTAAATACGTGTTTTGTGCTTGGAAAATTATCTTTGAATGGGAGACTAATTGCCTTTGCCATTATAATCGCAATAAACATCTATGTTTTGGGCAAACTGATTGGTTGAGCTCTTTCCACTTGCTGGACAAAACTTTTTTTACTTGCTGCTGGTGGATTTGGAGTATGTTTTCTTGTGGACTGTAGCAGAGTTGTTCTGAAGCAGTGTGTGCATTTCTCCAGAATGGGAATTCTTCCATAATATGAAAAGCATGAGGAGGTTATTTCCCTACTGAGAAGTGGACTTGATTTTTATTAAACTTAGGGATTTTTTTTTTTAATAAGAAAACACCAAGATCAACAAAACAAACAGTCTCTTTTTTTTTGAAACTGGCTTACGATGAAATTGTAGGGGGAGAGCTATTTATTTTTTTTTTGTAACTTCAGTCAGGTCATATGCTATGTGATCACACATTTAATTCAGCTAGTTGTATAGATGAGTAATTGTGTTTTTCCAAATGTGGATACACCTACCCATCTGCCTGGGATAAAAGTAAGTAGGTGGGGCACCACTAGCGTAGTACTATGGTGCGCATGGATGTTGCTTGGAGGAAAAATAGAAGTTTGCTTCTCCTACTGGTACTACAGAGCCATCTCTTTCTACAGCTGTCGCTAGTCTGTAGCAGCGAGGATCTGAAATATGCATCATTTCTGCGATAAACCGAGACGAGTGTAGGGAAAGTGGTAAAATAGACATTAAACTGGTAAATCTCCACTTTGTGGAGAAACCATGGTTTCGTACGCTGTACAAAAATAGCTTTGCAGCCAGTGATTTTGATACTTTGAGATTTAAAGCAGTAGGAGAGGTTTTCGGATGTTTTTTTCCTCTTGTGCGGTGAAAAGAGATTTTCTGTATAAAACCCTTTAATCTTGTTTAGTAAAACTGTATTTTGCAAAATTTTAATGTGGAACTACATATTTTCCCTGTTGGAATAGCAATTACTTGCAGTGCATTTGAGGCCCTCGCTCTAGTACATATTTTGAAATTAAGACCTCTTCTTACTTGGCAGTGGACTTTACCTTGTGCTAACTGTGATGATGTGCCTTTCATCTTCCTTCTTGCTCCTTTTTTTTCCCTTATCATGGGAAGCAACATCATTTGAAGAAAAAAAAAAAAAGCAAAAATTACAATGTGTAATAGAATTTGAGTTGATTTTTTGTGAGTTGATTTCTTTGTGTGCAGAGCTCTTGTCTGAGGACACTGGGCTATAAAGCAGATTTAAAAACCAAAATTGTATTCATTTTCGGTATTCCCATGCTGCATGTGTTGGAGAGCAGAGATTTACAGTTTGACTCTGTAAAGCAGGTTATGTGGTCTTCGTGTGCGAAGCAGAATAGGTGGTTGGTTGATTGCGGAGCTACTTGGAATATAACCCTGCACCAAGGGCTCAAGAAAATAAACAAAATGAATTAAAAAGATACGAAGTGAGAGTGCTAATGATGTTTTGGCTTAAAGAAGTGAATCGCGCATTGGCCTGCTACTGCAACATGGCAAAGCTGTACTGTGAGCTGTAATGTTTTTGTCAAGGTGGTTTATGTTACTGCGTGATTATAAACGTCTTGGAAGATCTGTGGTGAAGCCAATTGATTAAATTTAGGTCTCCCCTTTAAAATGCACTCTGACCTTACCATGAACTGGAAGCTGGCAGTGCGTGCTCGGTAGCGCAACATTCGCTGCCTGTTGGTGATACACCTGGGCTACAGCATGTTTTAACCTCCTTTGGTTCTGTTTGCTTGCTTGTTATTCCCCTCTTATTCTGATGAATCCCTTTGTGTTAGGTTTTGTCTAAAAGTAAGCAAACATAGGACAAAAATCAGTTTCGTTGTTCAGCTCTGCAGACCCTGATACCTTTCAAGTGTAATATTGTTTGTGTGTAGGTAATGCATGTAGCTGACTACTGGCATGCTCCTGAAGCAGTTAAGAAGAGGGTTTCAAGTTTACAAACAGAAGATAACATATTTGTTCTGATTTGCTAATCAAATTTAGGGGTCGGTTTGTTTGTTTTTAATAGATGTGTGGGGGTGGAATGGGGAAGAGAGGAGCACATAGGAAAATAGCATGACAAGAAATGTTCAAGCTAAGTGAGACCCACGTTCTTGGAAACCTGAGGTGTTAATTATTTGTTAATTTTCATAACACTTACGAAAAATGTTTTCATAAATGTCCACTATTTTTTTCCATTCATTTTCCTTTCTCTTTCAGATATCAAGATAGTAAAATGTAGGCCTTTAAGATTTCAGGTGCTGGTTGGAGTAGTTTCACGGTCTGCCTGAAAATGTGATGTTCCATTAACAGACACTTCTTGTTAAAGTTCACGAAGGAATATACTGTTTGATAACTGATAAGTTAACTAATGAAATGCAATAGTATGTTTTATTGCAGGAAGGAGGAGCATTGTGACAGCTTGGAAACTTGTAACTGATTATACTTTGATATCTGAAATATGTTCTTATACAGTGAATAAGTGCATTGTATTAAGCAACAACAATTTTTTCTTTATTTCCTAGAGGAAAACAAATCTCTGCCTTCTTTTTATTGCCGTGAAAAATGGAGGAAAAGTGAGGCTGAGTTTTGGGTTGGGAACGAATCCCTTACTAGTGCTGCCCTCCTTTGTTTCTTTAAACCTGCTTCTTCTCCTACATGCTTTCTAGATAACATCTTGATTTTTTTTCTGGTTTCATGTTTTTATCTAGACATAATATTGTGTAATTACGTCAATTTCCCTTTGCAGCTAATGTAGTTGTGCTCCTAGTCTCCTTTGTTGCTGTCTCCAGGGAAGGAAAAAAGCAGCTCTATGTAAGGAACTTCGTTCTGCTGCTGACTAGTCCTGCTGATACTTACAGGTTTTCTTATTTATTTATTTTCTGCTGTATGTAAAACATACTGGAATGGGAATATGGGTCAGAAGTAGCTTTATGAGAGTGGTGAAGTTTGGCAGTTACCCTCTTTGTGGGGATGGAGGCCTGTGCGAGGTGAATCCAAGGCACTCGTGGAAGGCTGTTGATAGCCAAACATGGTGGCAGAGGCACTTGTAAACAAGGTGGGACTGCTGAGTGCAAACTGAAAGAAATGTGACCTGGAAAAGTGGCTCCCTACTTGTTTCCTCCCGCATACATTGCCAGCAGATGCTGGTGCTCTTGGCTTGGGAGGTTTGGATGCAGTCCTGGCAATTAGGACGTGTCTGATCTCTCCAGAGAAGATGGGTGAAGATGCCTGCATTGTTTTGCTCATTTGTTTGCCGTTTGCAACACAGTTCTGCGTGTTTGGAGCCTCTGTCCTGGTGTTCTTGGTTACTGTGTTGAAAACAAACTGTCCTAACTAAGGACTAAATAATTGGTAGCAAATAAATGTCAGGTAAGGCATTTTATGTGTGTGCGTATGCATGCATGAGCGTTTCCTAGAAGTCTGGTGGAAGATTTAGAGAGTATTTCAGATGACTCTGCTGGTGTTTTCTCAGGGTCCCAGTAAAATGTTAGTGTCTCGTTAAAATGGCAGGCACTGGCTATTGTGTCAGCCCATTGCTGTGCTGCTGTCACTTCATCTTTTATTTCTAATGAGCGCTAGCTCTGAAGAGCACGAGTTGGCTGGCTTTACATATAGGGCAGTATTTCTCCACTCTGAGCCCTGTGTGTGCTTCTGAGGGAAAGCTTGTAAATGTCTGCTGTTTTGCTTTTGTGCCATTTTTATAGATGGAAACTTGTACACAAGTTTTGTCTAGCCTAGGAGATTCTCTTGAGACTTTTGAATGAATGCTTATGGCAGTGATAGTCAAATATCTGAAAAGATCATTAAATGTAGGAAGACGTGAAGTTTTATCAATGTGACTGGGATAACCAGAGCTTCGACAAAGCTGACTTTTACTTAAGGTTCAACATTTGTCTGTTCGGTTGCAAGTGTTTGTGTTTCCTGCCACTCCTGCATTGAGCCTAGAAGACAAGGTACAGCAAAACATTGTTGCAAAGGTCCTTGGGATGCCAATGGAGGAGCTGGTTTATTATTAGCCCAGACATGCATTACGTAATGCAATGTTAAAAAAAAAAAAATAATAATTGCTGACATAAATCATCAAAAAATTTTTGGAAAAATCAAACCAGTGCAGAGGCTGTGCTCAGCGTATTTCAAAACCTCGTTCTGATCTGATGTTAAGGGCTGTAGTATGCAGTGGGACTGAAACTTATATAATTGAGTGCAGGAGACTTTGGTCTTTCCTTCTGGATGCAGTGCTGATATGAGAACGTTATGCTGTTGTCTGTTGCGGCAGGAAACCTGGGGAAGGGAATAGTTGGGTGTTTTTGTGCTGAGCTTGTATAAATCTATGTTCGTGTCCCAGGCTATCTTGGCTGATATTGGTAAAATATGTATGTGGAGCCACTGTCAGTGCTTGACTTGACTGCATGTTTCTTTTTGAAGCCGGTATAAAGATTTAAGATACTTGTTCCTTAGCTTTTCAAAACTGTCTCTTCCTCACCAAAACATTGGGAACTGACCAGGTGAGCGTTTGTAGTTACTGTGTTTTGAACAGATTTTCCCATTTCATCCTTAGTTGTGATTTAAATGAATGTGTTTTATTTGGGACTGAAGTGGAAGAGGAAACAGCCTTATGATCAGACAAGGTGTCTAAAGAACTGCAATGTTTTAATCTGCTGCTTCTCTTTTCAAGTGAATGTGAAATTACGCCTGTATTTTTTGATTGTTGACATAGATTACTTGCTTTATTTTAGGCACTTTTCTAAAAATAAACAAATGTAAGAAAACAACAAAAACCACAAATCATACTTGTGAAAGGAACAGACTTATTTAACCCCCCAGGGCATGCTTTGCGTTAAAGCTCGAACACAGATGAGGCGAGTTGCAGCGAGGTCTCTGAAGGTGGAGGAGTGTGTTCTGTAGGTACAGGGAGCAAGTTTCAGTTCAAAGGAGCTAATCCGGGAACAAGATGTGCAAGTGTTTTTCAAGATGGGGCAGTGACGTTCTTTGAAATGACGCGTCATTTATACAAGGCAGCTCAGGACTCGCAGGGCCTATTAGCTTGCACTTGATGCTGGAGAAATTGAATTATCCTGATTCTACAGCCAGTATAGATTGGCAAGCACCACGCATCAGTTGGGGGTAATAATTCCTCTCAGAAGATGAGATAGCAGGATGGATGAAGAGAGCTCTGACCTAGCACTTGAAGTGTGTTTATTATTTGCATATCTTCAGCCCTCCTTTTGTTTCCTGCTGCCTCATCACAACTTCATATTATGGAACTTTAAAAAAAAAAAAAAAAAAATTGTTTCACTTTTGCCAGGCCTCTGAAAACTTTTTGAGCCTAAAATACGGTACATAAACTTCCCAAGTAACAACGAGAAAAAGAACTTCAGTGGCTTCTTTCATAATGGAGCAGAAATTAGTTTTCAGGAGAATTTTTCTGACCAATATTGTGATTTTTTTATTGGCTTTTAATGGAGATGGGCTTTATGAGCTGTTTTTATTGGGCTGTGATTGTCATTTAAATGACAAGGCCTAAGTAAATGACTGAATATTTAGTGTCAGAAAGTGGAATAGAAGGGATCAAAGCATCCAGTTATCCAGAAGCCAAACACTACTTTGTCCATTCTTTCACTAAAACCTATACCAAGTGTCTTTTTATTTTCTTTCTTTAGTTGATCACCAAACCTCAGTTAAAAATTCTCCCCCCAAAAATGCAGAATTCATTTTTTTGTTTAATATTTACTTTATCTGTAATTTATTTCAATTACTTTGTTATTGTGTAGTTCCAGAAAATTCTGTAAACCTGTCCCTGATGTAGGATTGAGCTGTGTCAGTTTTCAAGAATTGCCCTCACATGAGCTTTGAATTTTTTAAAGGTCTCTGTAGCTGTTTGGATCAATCTCAGTTTCATCTATAAAATTTTGAAGTTTTTGATAGAGTACACAGTGTGCACCTAGACTTTTTTTTAATCACTCCTATGTAATCTCAATTGTCTTAATGATTTTTTTCTGTTGTTCAGGAAAAAAGTTTGAAGAGGCATTTTTTTAATGCTGGAAAAGTGCGTATACTTGGAAACTAGCAGATACTGCTCATAAAATAGAAATGTTTTATACTATCTTAAACATTTTTTCAGTTGAAGCAATGGAGTGTGATTTCATATGTTAATAATTAAAACTGCATTCATTTGTTACCGAAATATGGATTTGACACAGTGGTGATTAGATGTGACCATAATGATTGTAGTTAGATTTATTCTTGTTTGGTTTAGACTTTTGGAAAGTTAAACACGGTGATGCTGTCTTTTGATCTCTGAAGTTCCTAGAGCTCCAGAAAGTCTTATTTTTACTACTGTTTGATACTTTTTTTTTGTCTAGCTAATGGAAACAATTTCATTTATCCTGATTTAATTTTATTCTTCCCTGCAAGTGAGATACCCAAGAAAAACAGATTTCCAGCAGACCTGAATGAAGATAATACTTGTAAATATAATGAATGCCTTTGCTATTTTTAGTATGGTATAATGAATTTAAAAAATGTGTCGTATCTTTGTATTGAAGCACCAGTCTTGGCTACTTGTTCGCATGCCCCTCATCTCAATTAGTTTCTTCCTTTTTGCTTTTCTGTGGACTACAACTAGTGGTAAAATTAATATATCCCTTTGAAGATCTGAATTAAAAATATTTTCTATCAACTGGTATTTTTTGCACAGTTTGTTTTTACAGTTGTTAGGATACTTCCATTCCTCCCCTACTGCCATTCGAGGTTGTTTTCCTGCTATGATTTTGTAGACAGCTTAGATAAAATCTTCTCCCTGTTCTGTTAGGCTTTTTATTCTGTTGCAGGTGTAGCATAGAGCTACTCATGGATTATGTTTGCTTCTCAGTAGATAGAACAAAAAAATACTGGGTGCTTTCTTCTCAGGGAGAGCAGGGAAGTATTCATTTAAATTTTGAAAAAACAAAACACAAAAACTAAGTTTTATTGCATGGAGATTCTACAATTGCTTCCTTCAGTGTTGTGTTTAGCTGCTTCTTGTTATGTTGTAACATTAATTTCATTTTGTTGAATTTTGGTTGTGTAGGCAGCTGTATTTTTCTAAAATCTTGCATATACTGAAGTTGGCAGCACAAGTAGTATAACATCAGATCTTTAAAGGAAAACAGTGTTTCTGCTAAGTACTGAGGAAAAGGAAACTTATTTGTCTTTTACTATATTATTAGCCCTATAGTGTAGTATTTTGCAGTTCTTTATCGGGAGAAACTGTATCTAAGAGATTTTTAATGTTTTCTAGCAACCTGTTTTGATACAGAATCTGGATTTATGTTATTTTTAAACGTTTTTTTTTTTTTAAGTTCTGTCTTTCCTATTTTGTAGTTTTGTTTATTCTGTAAACACGGTGCTAGTGGTTGGTTTAAAAAGAGTACTTTATCAGAACTGCAGACACACTGAGAGAAAAGTTGGACTAATTTTCAAGTGATTAAATTTTACTTTTCTGAAACAGGAGATCAGCAAAATCTCGAAGCAGAAGTCCGTACTCATCAAGGCATTCAAGGTCTCGTAGCAGACACAGGTTGTCCAGATCCAGAAGTCGCCATTCGAGTATCTCTCCTAGTACATTGACTCTGAAGAGTAGCCTGGCTGCTGAGCTGAACAAAAACAAAAAAGCAAGAGCTGCTGAGGCAGCTAAAGCCAGTGCTAAAGCTTCCAACACTTCAACACCTACCAAGGGAAACACTGACACTGCTGCAAGCGCACCTCAAGTGAACAATGTAAAGGACCTGAAGAAAATAAAAGTTGAGCATACACCTTCTCCTACAAGCAGTGCAAATTTGAAGAATGACAAGGCAAAAGCAAAGGCCCCACTTCCGGAAACTAAAGGAGAAAATAATTTAATTGCAGACAAAAATACTAAACAGAAAACTGCAGCAGTAAAAGAGAATAAAACAACTGTTGTAAAACAGCAGCCGGTCACTGTAAAAGAGAAAACCAAACCGAGTACACCGAGTGTAGTAACCAAGGAGAAGGATCGCACTGTTGCACTACCAACCTCCACACTGCCACCCTTGCCTTTGCCTCCCACGCTGCCTGAAGATAAAGACAATGATAGGTGAGTTGTGTCATAGCTTTGCTTTGGGGGGTTGTCTGTTGGCTTTATTTATTTATTTTTCCTTTGCGAAAGGTACATGTAATTCTGTTTGCTGGGTGAGGGTGCTGAAGTAATTTGTTCTTGCTCTTCAGTTAAGGTGGCAGTTACTGGTGAACTGAAGGAATGAGATGTTTAAAATTATTTCATCAACTGTTTTTTGAAAAGAAAGGTTTAGCCTAGGAGGAGTCTTTCAATGAAAAATACACTAGAGATGATTTAAAATTGCTGGTACATAATAGCTTTGGGAATAACGTGTGCAAAATTCAGGATTTCAAGTTCAGCACAAATGTGGGTATCATTCTGGGGAAAAGATGAATTCAGTACCGATATCTGAAGGTCTTAAAAAAAAAAAAAAAAAAAAAATGTTTGTGGTAAAGATTCTCTTCCATTTGTATGGCAATTATTTTCCTAAAATCATAGATGTGTGTTATTTTCATGTAATTTATTTCGGAGATCAGTATTCTTTATGTATAAGTGAAGTGAGGTTCGTGGTTTGTAATCTGTGCTGACTTTGAAGCATAAAAATTGGACTGTAGTGAAGAAAGTCAGGTCTGTAATCCAAATGTCGCCTGAGTTTAAAGCTACATTGAGTCTCTTTGTTGTCCTTACAGAGAATACTTGCTGTGGTTTGTGTTGGAAAACGATGCTATTGGGCTGTAATCGACCATTTTTCTTTGGTTTTGGTGATGAAATTGAAAAAAGTTGCTTTTGGTATTACTTATTGTATTACTGGTCTCTGACGTGTATAGGAGAGAGCAACTTCCCACAGCAAGCAAAGCAGTTTCTGTGCATTGAAGTAATAAGTGATTTAAGTTCGATATATGTGTAAACAAGACTGTGAAAGAAATTCAAGACATACTGAAATACTTTATTTCATATTCTGTATCTGTGAAAGTAGTCTGTTTTCTCTTGCTTTTTGTAAATCGTAGTATTTAGTAAAAGTTGTTATAACTAGTGGTGTAAATGCTTCTCTGTCTTTGCCAGCAATTTAATGCACTGGTAAACATTCGGATGCAGAGGGCTTGGTGAGTAAATATAACTTCAGAAGGTATTAGATTTTTCTTAGAAGAGAAATTGTTTCTTGCCCTTCAGTACTCCAGCAAATGTCATTCCAGTTGTTCAGACTTACATCTGTGTGGTGACTGGACGCTTACATTTAAATTTAGAACAAAACCATCCTCTGTAGGTAAACAGGCTTTCTGTTCCTGTTGTTTGAGAGGAATATTTACTATTTTAACTGGCTTTGCAGCATTAACTGTGGTACCATGAAATGAGATTCCACCTGAAGCTGGCACAGGGCTTCTCATTAGCATCTTTTAAATGCAATGCTTTTCTTATAGTTCAACTGCGTAGAATAGTTGAACTACAGTTAAACAGTTCTATCAGCACTGGGCTCATTCTCCTTTAAAAAAAAAAAAAAGACAAAACTTAATGCTTTCAAACAAACTTCATTAGAAAGATTAATGACAAATAATAGGATGTCATTTATGCTCTGCTTTGTTTTGCTTTTAGGAGGTTATGAACTTCAGGTCAGAATGGTTATGAACACAAGTCATGACAAACCTTATGTCGTCAAGGAAAATGATCTACAACTTCTGGGAGGAAGGAGGACCAAGGTGTTTGCCTTGGACTCGGTTACTATGGGGAAATTGTGCCAACAAAGCAAGCTTGATACTCTGCAGAACTTAATGTAGTGTCAGTTGTGAAGTTCAGTAGGAATCTGATAAAACCGCAAACAAGCTACCTAAAGGAACAGCAGTGTTGTGAAACCGCTGTTGAGGATAGCTGAAAGGGAAAACTGTTCCAGTGGTCAACAGTGTGTAGTTTAACAGACCTGAAAAGAAGGCTGCTCTTGGCTGCCCCTGTTTTTGTGTACGGCTTTTAAAATTGTTTCAGAACCTCTCACACGTTGTACTCCCACTAATACTGAAACTTTGAGGGCAGAATTTGTGAGACAAATGCAAATATTTCAACTTCAAAAATAAGAATTTTTCTTGACCCTGGCAATTACTTTCTCTGCTCAAGGTGGCTTTATAGCATGCTGACCATTATGTTTGTGATGAGGACAGCATGGGCTTCCTTCAGGTGCCTCTTTTAACTCAGGCACTGGTATGAGACACTCAAGGGTTTTGTTTTCATGGCAAAGCCTAGTCACAGGCAAAATGTTGGAATGCTTTAATTAAATATATAAAGCTCAGTAATTGCAATTAATGTAAGAAAGAGCATGTGCATTCTCCATGATGGGGGTAGCAAGATCTTTCTATTAACGGAAGTTTCTACTTTACCTACGAGACGAGGTAGATATGAAGTTGTAGGAAAACCTCTCCTCCAGGACAGGTTCCCAGAGAGGGATGCTGACAGTAGAATACTGTGATTTGGCAAATGCAGCTGCCTTGAAAAATACACCCTCAGAGCATAACAAAGTTTTATTAACACAGTGGCAAAGTTTGAAATTTAAAGAGAGAATGCTACCTCCAAAAGCAGTTAATGTAATTACAAAGCATACAGAGATGGTCATGGGTACAAAGTTATGGGATATACTATAACAGCGAAATGTAGCTAAACTAAAGGAAGAAGTTCTGATAAAACAGCCACACCTTTAAAAAAAAAAATAATAATAATCCTGCAGGTCGTATGGAGTGCTCTGAAATTCCCCATTACTAGAGGAAGAGTGTTTCTAGAATTCTCGTTTATAGTACGTGATGTAGGATTACCTTGCAGTGTGTTTGGGGGATTCTCCTCAGGACAGAGATTGACTGTTAGGATCTGTTCCCAGAGTATTTATTTATTTTTTTAAAGACATAGTAAACCAGAAATACATTTAGTCAGTTTTCCACTTGTTTTTTTTTCCCCACTTCATTTGCATGCAGATCAGTAAGAACATGTTGAATCTGGAGCGTTTCAGCAAATGTATGAGATTAGAATCTGTAAAAGGCATGGTATGGATGCCTCATAATGCCCTGCAGTAATTGTAACCGTGAAACTAGTTATCTCTGGAGAGTAATGTTGTAGTGAATTGGATTAGGATAATCTGCTCTTTTATATGAGAAGTCAGAGTACAGATTTTACCACTGTTGATACTTGGCAGCACCTGAGCTCTAAATATTCTTATTAATCTGAGCCCTAAGAGGCTTGGGGAAAAAGGAAGAAAGAAAAGATCACATGGCAGAAGTCTGGCCTGGAACCCAGATGGGCTTGTTGTTCTTGCTGGTAAGGCTTGCTGTGTCATCCAACTTCAGCTTTCATCAGGAATGTGAAGTCTGAACATCTGATTTCATTTTCTTTAGCATTTTGGTAGTCAGCTGTGCATCAGCCAGCTGTTTGCAAGCCATTTGTAAAGTACAAATTGAATTCCAGCAAATTCTAAAAGCACAGATTTTAAATGTTGATGTGTTAACAGCCTAGAACATACTTTAAGAAACCTGGTAGGTTTTCTTTATTTTAATACAATTGTACTGTGTTCAACATAGTAGCAAAACTGTGCCTTTTTTTTTTTTTAGTAATCTGCGAGAGAATCTTTCAGTGAAGACAGTTAAAGAAGCAGAGAAGAAACTTCGCCATCTGCTTGCAGACTTGCCACTTCCACCTGAGTTGCCTGGAGGAGCAGAGTTAGCCAAAAGTCCTGAAGAAAAGAAACCAGCAGTTCAGTTACACAGCAAGAGAAGACCAAAGTATGTTTATTACAGTTTTTATGTTAAAGTCTATAATGGAAACAGAAGTGATAATAGTTTCTTAAGAATGTATTCTATTAAAACAATTTCTACTTTGTAATGACTTCCTTAATACTACTGAGGTTTTGAATCAAACTGCATGGTTTATTACCATTTAGTGGTAGTAAGGGTTGTCTAGTAATATAACAGGAATATTTACTATTGATTTTTTTTTCCATAGTTAATCCTTAAATATATCAGCTGTATTCTTAGAGATTGTTACTGTTTTCTAGAATATGTGGACCACGACATGGTGAAACAAAAGAAAAAGAAATAGACTGGGGAAAGCGCTGTGTGGATAAATTTGATATCATTGGTATTATTGGTGAAGGCACTTATGGGCAAGTTTACAAAGCCAGAGATAAAGACACAGGTAGGTTCAAAAAAGTAAATGTAATCCTGCACTTCAAAGTCAGTTGTTTTTTTATATATACATATATATATATATATATATATATATATATATATATATATATATATATATATATATATATATATATATATATATATATATATATATAACTAAATAAAATCTGGTATTGTGTCCCCTAATGGTTTGAAAGTTTTTAGTTGCATTACATGTTTTGTTTTCAATCTAGCTTTTGTCTGAATTAAAAACTCAATAAAAAGACAATCTCTTTCTGCCTTGGAAAATCATTCATCTGTAAAGTTGTGGTTGAAAGCATAAGCTGAGTAATGTTAATTTCCATGTGTTATTTCTAGAGCTTTGATGCTCTGTACACGATTGAGGAAGTAAAGACAAGAGTGTAAATACTCAGGGGAAACAAAATGGCACCCTAGACAGGATGATACAGAATAATAAAGTTTGTAAAAAGGCTGCAAGGGTGAAAGGAGCTGTGCAGGAGATTTAGCTGTTTTTCTTCTTTGTACGCTGATCATCACTAGCTGGCGGTAGGAAGAGAAGATATCTCTGTGCCACGCAGGCTTGAAGTGTTGCATATCAGGTATTTTTCTTGCAGGAACGTAACTTACAAATATCATGTGAAACTAATAATCAAATAAGCACTCACCATTATGGTATGCAGGAATGTTGTCACTGCTTCTAAATAGATAATGCAGTGAAATTTATTTACTCACGTGTGCTATACCTTGCTAGTTTTGTGTTCAATTAGTAGTTCTCTCTGACTGCTTGCCCTTCTGGCTTAATTGTACATGCCTTGAATAGGGTATAATTTTCTACTTCAGTAACTGAAGCACATAGGATCATATATCAGCCTCAGTTCCTTCCTTCTGGTCTCCAGAAGAATGAGCAATGTAATTACACTCTTTTCCATTCTTCACCTGTGCTTGTCTGAGTTCGCAGACTTTTGTTTTTAAGCTGAACTGTCACAGATCTTACTTTTTTACTTCCTTCCTTTGGAGCCATTGCAAATCATTGTTAGAGGCTTCTTTTTGTTGTCGTGTTCTTTGCACAGCTAAATTTCTAATCCCATCGTAACCATATTGGCCTCTTTGGAAAGCTTCAGGTTGTTTGTGTGTGGCAGTCATTTCTTAACCTCTAGTAGAATTTGTTGCTTTTCTGTACAGTTCCAGCAAAACTTCCACTTTTCTATTCAGCCTTGAATTTAAATCCTGTGTAAGGAGTGACATCACGGCCTTTCAGCTACACTTTAACAGGCTCTGCAGTGGGCTTTCAAACCAAGTATGTTGAAGAGAGAGGACCAAGCTGTTCTTTTGGAGACTGGTCCAAAGCCAGTCTCCAAAATGATGTCACACCTTTTAAAAAAAAAAAAAAAAGCCATTCTCACATGGCTTTTGAGAATGGAGTGTGTTTGGATCCATGGTCTGGATATTTCCAGTGCTAGCAGAGGAGAATTTGCACTTCTCTACAATGGCATCTGTCTGCCCCTTAGGCTGTAACAGCTAATGATAAATTTTATCAAAGCATTTGAATGTGTTCTGCGCTTGCAGCACTTGCTCCTTGCACAACTACTTTGTTCAAAATGAATAAAGGTTAGAGTCTGTTTACTCTAATTTTTCAGCTTCTGACGTTACAGTGATCTCCAGCACCTGCATTGTTGTCTTTTCTGGAACAGAGCTTAATGGTGCCTAGAAAATTGCACAATAATTCTTTTATAGAAATTCAAAAGATACGAAGATTCCATTAGATCCTGTGTTATTACTGCTTCCCTTACTGTTTGCTACACCATCTCATCTGTTTGGTATGATCTGAGAGTCAATACCTTATGAGGTTTAAGAACAGGTCTTGCTGCATTAGTAAGATGCTTAGAGACATAACCTACAACATTGGGATCTACTTCCTTCCGCCCTTCTTTATCACAGCCCTAGTTCTTCTCACATCTGGTTTATGGGGCAACTTGCTGTAATTTTTCTATCTGATGGATTGCTGTAAAAGCTCATAAGTCTACTAGGAGTTTGTAAATAACATCCGAGCCTCTTGAGTTCCAATAGTAACATCTATATTCCATAACTTGCATAAGGGAAGAACTTGACTATACATGCTTATAACCTGTGAGCCCTTTCCATTAATTGTTTTTTGGGACCACCACAGTGTGAACCTGAATGTTCACATCACCTTGTCCATGTGTCTACCTTAGCTTCCTGCAGAGATGTCACAAATTATTAGCCCTGATGAATCCTGTTCTGTTGCTTCTGTGTTAATTTCCAGCTGAATTTATCTGGAGACATACTGGAACATTACATATTGCATGTGTGCTGTACACAGTGGTGCAGAGTAAGTCCTTTTAGAGCTAACATAGCTGCGTTGTCAGTAAGCTTCCCCAAAAAACCTATATGGTTGAGCTGGCATACGTTTTTTTAGATATCCTCAATCATGGCTAGATGATACTTCTGCTATTTTGCAGAATTTAGCTTCATCCAGGCCAGCCTGCAATAAAATAAATGAGGGAACTTTCTTCTTACTGTAAACATAGCAGTGACACTTCTGTTTGTAGAAAGTGTACTGATAACTAGTAGGAACTCTTTAGTTGTCTGCCTCGTATCTTAAATTGTAGTATTTCTCTCCAGATACATGCATGAGAATTCTGACAAAATTGTTAGTTATCAAATTTACTGCCTCGGGACTAAACAATTTTGCCGGTGTATTGGTAAAGATGTGATCAGGAGCCTGGGTTATAAGATTCTTACTTTATCAGTGCTGGTGTGTATATTCTCCTGACTGCTGTGGAGTTACAAAATTCCTCAATTGCAGTTCTGCATCGTATGCCCACCAAGAATCAGTCTATGTGATAAGATCTTTACTTTTAGGGAAAACGTATCATCAGAGTTTGTGGCATCAAGGCATTGCATTTATAGGAAAGCACCCTGGTAGGTGTTTTTCATAACATTTGTTTCCTTCTCCAAATTATCTCCTCCCAAGTGCTTCTGCTGCGCCTGGTACCTTGGTCCTTATGTTGACAAGAGACATTTTTGATAAAGGTACTGTGCTCTGTGGCCAGAGTTCCTCGTTGATGTGCCTCCTGCTAGGTGAAGAAGCACCTCAGAGGCACCTCCGTGCCCACCCTTCCAGTCAGGGCGTGTCTTCCATGCCTCTTGTGCCCATGCTAATCTATACAGCACATCCCAGCATGCCAGCAGTAATCTTTTTGCCTTTGCCTTTGGAGGGTTTTTGGGTGCTGGCATAGGCTGTGCCTTTTAGTCCCAAATGTCTTCCTTTCTTCTCAGACAACCTTGAGCTTTACATAGGTGAGGTACGTTGCTTGATTATCTGCTCCTCTCCCTTGAAACTATAGTTAAAGAGGACTAAGAGACCTTTGTTCGCTTCGTGTTGGTAGCCATCTTCTCCCTGAACTTGCTAACGAATGAGGAATGTTTGATACTCTGCCATCTCAGAACAGAATAGCTGAATAGCTTGGCAAGTCTTTTCCTCTCTCAACAATCATTCCTCACTGGGATCTTCACCAGTTCACGTCATCTGGATGGGTGATTAGAACTGATGGCTAACTCTTTCCTCCTTTGTTTCTGATGAAGTTTTCCAGAGGCAGTCACTTTTTCAGTAGGTGTAATAGCAGGGGTTCCCTTATTTTAAGGGACCACTTTGTTGTCAGAAACCTGCTGAGGGGAGGAATCAGTTTGCACTTTTTTTTGACTTAGCAACTCATTTCTGAAACTTTGCTCTTGTATTTTGTATTTGTTCTTCAACATGCGAGGCGCACTCCTTTTGTCAACAAGAAACAAAATATTCAGGAAAGCTTTTTACCTCACTTGGTGGATTGGTTAAAAGGGACTGTTTCGGAGCCTAATTCCTACTTAAGTTAGGTACAAGACAGCAAAGGAGGTTGTGACTGCGCACTGCTATTGGTGGTCTCCTTGTAGAACACCCCTGTTCCCAAGGTTCTCCTTCCTGATCAAGCTCTTGAGAGAGCAGTTCTAAAGGGTTACTCAACCAATACTGCATTAAAATAATATAAACGTTTGAATTCTTTTAACTTTCAGTGCTTGCATTGGGAAGCTGTGGGTGTAAATATATTTATAGGCAGCTTGTACCTAAGAAGAACAGTTGGTAGTAAAACCCCGCGCAGCCTGCTCCAGCTGACCCTGCTGGAGCAGGAGGGGTGGATTGGATGATCTTCAGAGGTCCCTTCCAAGCACAACTATTCCGTGGTAGATCTTCAGGTCTTTGTAAAACATCTTTCTCACTGAAAGACAAGAACTTTCTTCTGCATTCTTAGCTGGGGTGATGCAGTACTCATAAATCCATAGTAGGCATAGGCTTATGTTGCTAAAGCTCCTGCTAAGAATCACTCTTACGTAGGGGTTAATTGGTAGACCTGGTGTGGAAGATCAGGACACAGGTGAGAGATGTACGCAGGAGGAAAATGAGTATTAGAATGGTTAGTTGAAAACTAGTATTTATAATTTTGCCTCTCTGTGTGATTATTTCTCAGCAGTGGTTAATTTTGTTTCTGGTCAGCATGGCACTGATACAGGCACCAAAATGTGAACTGTTTAGTTTTACTATCTCAATTCAGAAATAGTAACAGTTGTGAAGGGTTTTTAAATCCTATAGATCGACTGCTAATGTTTATATTTTTTTATTTACATTTCCTTTTAGGAGAAATGGTGGCACTAAAGAAAGTGCGTTTGGATAATGAAAAAGAAGGGTTTCCAATTACAGCTATTCGGGAGATTAAGATTCTTCGACAGCTCAATCACCAAAGCATTATCAACATGAAGGAAATAGTGACAGATAAGGAAGATGCTTTGGACTTCAAGAAAGATAAAGGTATGTATACTAGCACGGGGTAGCTCTTTCTGACCCTGTTCTTAAAGCAGTAGGCTGCTATGCTGGAACTGAAGTTTCATTTAAAAAAAAAAAAAAGGTTGGAAATTGTGACACTCGACAAGAGGTTATGATTGTGACTTAATTATTGATAAATAGTCCTTCATGTAACTCACCTATGCCTTTTGCTGATAAAAAATATTTTTGAATGCCTTGTGCATAAAAAAACAAAACAAAAAACAAAAAAAATCTTGATTCCAGTTTTGAGAAACATATGTTTGACTGTGACACATGGATTAGGAGACCAGCAACAATGGGAAGCTCTTATATGTGAGTTTTTTTTAGCCTTTTACATTCCTCACAGCATTTTCTCATGTGGAATATTGTAGGCTCAACATTGAAGAGATGTTTCACTCTAGGTGTCAGTCTTGTTTAGATTTTGTTTCATTCCATTTTTTTCAAAATTAGGCATGTGTGTTGAATGATAGAAGGATAAAAGTGTTTTTTCCCCCAATTGAAGGCTTGCTGCATACTTCTGAAGAGATGGCTAACTAGGAACAATAGCTACTTGAACATTTGTTCTGATTTAGTTATTTAAAGTATTATTCCTGAAATTAGCATTTTTTCTACTACATCCTGCAAGAAAGTAAATCATATAACCATTCTGCTATTAACATTCATTTTTTATTTTGGTTCCTTCAGTGCTAAGTTTGGCTTGCCTGAGTTACTGCAACCTCCTTAGCCTGGAGAATCAAGCAAACGATGGAAATTGTGCACTGTTGCTGCACGGTACTCTTGATACCAAGCAGTTTGAAAAAGTGGTTGTTTTGTCTTTGGAGGTTGTATCCTTCTAGCTACAAGTCTTAAAAAACTATCATTCAGGGGTATTTTTGTGCCCTGCGGGCACCTCCATGCATGGGCTGGCTGAAGGGGATGTTAGGAGCGTGTAACCTGTGTTGCTTCCCTGTTCTCCCACCCTGAGTTCCATACAGCATGTTTAGCACCAGTGTGGGTAGAAAACAATAAATGTACTGCATAGGCAGCAGAAACACAAGGTGATGTTGTGATGAGTCAGAAGATGGCTGTCAGAGTTAGACAGGAATTAAGTTCTTTTCCTAGTCTCTTTAGAAAGTAGTATACTTTGAAGGAAATACAGTGTTGACATTTTTTATCATTTCAAAGTAGAAAGCGTCTAGCAAAACATTTTCTCTAGATATGTGTGGGTTCAGTGGTCAGCACCCTCTTTGAACTCTGATTCTGCAACAGCCAGCGTAGGCTTTCCATGTGGTCTTGTACTGAGTTTTAGCTAGGTCTAACCTACTGGGTGAATGAGACCACACTGAGCCGTGACTTAAGTATTAAAGTCTCATTAATTAATTTTCTCCATTTCTGAGTTGTAAATTTTTTGGGTGCATTTCAAACTGTTTCTCATTAATTTCAAATGTATTTTTTGTTTAAGTCTGTATTTGTGCTTTTGACACTGCTTTCAATTTAATTTCACATTCTTGTTTAACAGCTTATTAAAACAATTACATTTTCAGAAAATGGCATGAGAAGGGGCTTCTCTGGAGATACAAGAATAAAATTAGCTTTTGGTAGACTCTTGAAAGCATTAGCATGACAATAAGACTACTATTATGATTTGTCTCTGAAAACATGGAAGCTGTTTATTTTTTTTGGGCTCCTGCAGTCTGTATTTCTCTAATGAGTAGTTCATTGTGAAATGGAGATTTATAGCTGAGTAGTTGTGGGCAAGCTGTAGCCTACGCAGGGAGTGAAAGCAAATGGGAAGTTCAGTCATTTTCATGGTAAACCACTGTGAACACGCAAGTGGTAGTGACATGTCTTATTGAAGTAGAAATTACAGTAGAATAAGTGTTTTGCCCTCTCATGAACATGCTTATGCTTAATGTGTGTTGTGATTATCTTAGCTTTGGAACATAGATCTTACAAAACCCTGCTGAAATCTCATCTGTGAAAGTAGGGAATGAGACCATTTCTACTAACACACGTTCCTCTAGTTAGTAAAGTTAACTTTGGTCTAAGGTTGCCTGTCATCTCCTGACCTGTTACTCATCTACTTGTTCACTTAAGTTTGTTTTTTGTTCTTTTTTTTAATTGGGATTTTGGTAATTCGAAATGCAGCATATGTAGTAATTAAATATCAGGCACTCTTTATACAGTGCGTACTTTTAAGGATGCTTTTTAAGATGGTAACTTTGGTCTGCAAACCAGCAGTGGCTTGTACCACTTTGTCCTGATACTTTGAGCTGTGATATACAATTTGTCACTTAAAAGCATGTGTCTTCCTAACTTTTGAGTATCTGTCTTTGATATTTTCAACAGTATTTTACTTCTAAAGAAAGTGGAAGAAAAATGTATCTTCTGTTTTACCCTGACCAGCTTGGGATGTAAACTCAACAATAGCAGTAGCTTGAATAGAAAGGATTTGTTTTATTCTCTCTGGGCCAACCATGAGAGAAGGAAATGTAACACATTGGAGCAGTGAGTTTTAGGTGTTAAGAGTATTTTCATCAATGGAAATGCAGCACAGCATTTCACAGAATCACAGAATCACAGAATTTCTAGGTTGGAAGAGACCTCAAGATCATCGAGTCCAACCTCTAACCTAACACTAACAGTCCCCACTAAACCATATCCCTAAGCTCTATATCTAAACGTCTTTTGAAGACTTCCAGGGATGGTGACTCCACCACCTCCCTGGGCAGCCCGTTCCAGTGCCTCACAACCCTTTCAGTAAAGAAATTCTTCCTAACATCTAACCTAAAATTCCCCTGGCGTAACTTTAGCCCATTCCCCCTCGTCCTGTCACCAGGCACATGGGAGAACAGGCCAACCCCCACCTCTCTACAGCCTCCTTTAATGTACTTATACAGAGCAATAAGGTCACCCCTGAGCCTCCTCTTCTCTAGGCTGAACAAGCCCAGCTCCTTCAGCCGCTCCTCATAGGACTTGCTCTCCAGGCCCCTCACCAGCTTCGTCGCCCTTCTTTGGACCCGCTCAAGCACCTCGATGTCCTTCTTGTAGCGGGGGGCCCAAAACTGAACACAGTACTCGAGGTGCGGCCTCACCAGAGCCGAGTACAGGGGGACGATCACCTCCCTAGCCCTGCTGGTCACAGTGTTTCTGATACAAGCCAGGATGCCGTTGGCCTTCTTGGCCACCTGAGCACACTGCTGGCTCATATTCAGCCGACTGTCCACCATCACTCCCAGGTCCTTCTCTGCCTGGCAGCTCTACGATTTCCATCGTAGTGTTTATAAACTGGAAACATACACAGCTTAGTAGTACATATATGGATCTGTTGTGCTGAAGATCTGAATTTTTTTACCTTTATAGTCTTCAGTGAGTGTGAGACGTGCTTGATGGTAAAGTTGGAGAGTGCTGTTACTTATTAGTGCAGCATCTTGATTCTGAGGCACAATCCTGTTGGGTAGAACAGGTGTCTAGGGTTTGGTAGGAACTTGTATCTGTTCTGTATGTTTCTCTAGTGGTTCATCTGAGTATAGGCTTTTTCTTCCCCTTCCTGTCACTCAGAGCTTACACATAAGCTCAGGGATGGGACACATGACTCAGTTTGCATTCTGTCCTGTTTATGTTTATCTATGTATCAGTTGACTACATAAATAAAAATCTGCTGAACATACTGTTAAAATTCCCTCTGCTTCTCTGAGGACATAAAGCCTTATTTGGCTTGATAACACCAATGACCGACTTGATGCCACTCAATATTTTTCTGAATCACAGAACTCTGCTTATTCTTATTGAAAATGTTCTCTCAGTGAGCTAGTACAGGAGCAGCTGTGGGTGTCAGTCTTTCATGGTAGTAGAAGCAACCTGATACTGTTGGTACTTGTGAGCAAATCTGCTGCCAACTGTACTCTTCCTTCGCTTTTCCTGTTTCTTTGATTGATGGTAGTTCAAATTAACTGGGGTTCCTATCCATGACCTTCAGTTCATGTCTTTTTGTAGCTGGGTTTGGAGCAGGATTGTAATTTGCAGAAGCTCTTCATCCTCTTTTAATATTTTTTTTTTTTGTCTGAGAGTTTGTGTTCTGTTACCCATGCAATAGTGACTGAAGAAAGCAATATTTGTTTAAAACAACTATTTGTCAAGTATATTTATTCATAGTCCTACGACAAATTAGTTGAACCATTTTGTTGAAGTTAGCAAGAGGAGAAGGCCTTTCTTACCCTGGGCTTGTCAGCTCTGGTTTGTGTTCTCTTGATTAGCCTGTCATTCATATGACCGGAATTTCTTAGGTCTCTCTCTGTTTTCTTTGTGCACCTGAGGTGGTCCTCTAGTGCTGAGTTGCCTGTTTATCAGCTGTGAGCTGTTTGCATTTGATCAACAGTCTAGTTTTGGAACTGCCACCATCTCTTTTTGCTAAACACACAATACCTGCCCTACCTGCCTGCTGTTGTTCTGAACATAAAACCACATTGACACATACAGACCGGCTTGTCTTCGTCCTTTTAACTGGAAGAGACAGTTTTCTGTTGCTAACCTGAGGGAAAATGTGAAACTTGGCATGTGAGACTGTGATCAAAAAATGTCTGTTTAACATTGGAGCTTTTTGTTTGTTTGTTTTTGTTTTGAGCGTTTGGACTGTGTGTGGCTGTTCCTATAATTCATTCTGAAATCTAAGCTGTTTTAGCAAGGTTCAATTTTGTATTTGCAGTACAAAAACCAGTGGACCCTTTTAGGCATGAAGGCAGTATCTATCCCAACGGTACTGTACTGCACTTATCAAAAGGACTCCAAGTCTGTGGTACTTTGTTATATGACTAGCTAGTTACTTTCTCATAGCCATCAAGGAGTACTTTGTCTGAAAGCTTGCTGTTTGGAAAGAGTCCGTGACAGCAATCACGCAGTCAGAGTGCTTGACTACAGGGTTTTCTCTACTCCTATTGGAGCTAGTTTTAACTGAGCTTCCTGGGAAGCCTTCTAGGAAATGGAAAACTCAGTGAATACATCCTACCTGGAGTCATTCAGAAGGGTTTAAAAACAAAAACACTGCATTTTTTTCTTTTAGTATTACAATGCAAAAAGAGAGACATCTGTGGAAGAAAGACTGGTTCTTCCTGTAGGCATTTGATGTTGGGCAAGACACCAAGGGCTGTTTTTTCTTTAGTTGCTGAGGGGTCATGATCAGCTTGCAAGGTGGAGTTTGCAAATTTCCAGGAGTTTGTATCCTCTCCATTTTGAGGAGTTGTCACTGTATTTCTGCATGTTTATTGGTGTAAAAGGGTCTTTAGGTGTCAAAATCCCTCCGTTCCCATGCTTGTTTCTCTTCCAGTTCAAGCAGTCTCAAATTCCAGTTATCCCTGCTGCCTCCTCTCTGATCCTCTTGCCTGCAAAGCAGCTTGTTGGAGCTTAGGCTGTTACACACAATGCTTACAAAAACAAACAAAATTCAAATTCAGAAACCTCTAATGAGCTTGCCTTGCTGCTCCTGAAATAGCTGATAGAAACTTTTTACCCAAAGTCTTCACACTGTAGCTAACTTATCAGTAGTGTGACTGCCTGGGTGATCCTTTCCATTTCTGTATGCTGTACTGAACTCTGGTTTGGAATGAGCTACTCTTCAGCAGAAAAGTTCTGGTTTTATTAGACTGTTTGTCTGAAGCAGAAAGACTTGTTCTGTCTTGTGATACCTACATGGAAAAACAAATATGGCAGTGCTGCTTTCTTTAGTCTTAAGGTGATTAATTCGCAAATGTCTTTAGTATTTCTCGAATTAGTATTAGTAAATAGGTTTTTATGACCTAAGTAGAAAGAAAAGATGCATATTTGTTTTTCTAAAAGCACCGTAACTTCAAGGAATTGTTGGATGATTTTTTCTTAAATTTTCAAGCTTTACTTTATACAATTGTGTGTTTATAACTATCTTGGAATGCAGTATATCATGAGTCCTGGAGGAGGAATGTTAAGGAAATGGAAGAGTAAATATAATCCAATTATCTCTAATCAATCAACCAAAAATATCTATGTATAGCAGAGAAGAAGCTGAGGAGTCTTATTAGTGAAATGAAAATCTGTCCAACAACTCGGCACTGTATGCACCACTCATAGAATGAGGCAGGGCTCCCTTTTCAGAACATTCTTATTTTTCAGGGTACTCCTGTAATGCACATATACAAGGATTGAATTAAGATTATCCCATAATAAGGCATCTCTGGTCTCTCAGTTCCTCTGATCTGTTTTTAATCAGACATTTTGAAGAACCCCAAACACTTTCCCCATTACATTATATTTGGAAAATATTAGCTTACAAGCTGTTATCTTTTCAAGTTTTTGTATTATCCCCCTTCATCTTCTGCTCTAAGCTCTTGTATCTTGGTTTAGCAATGGATGCGTAACTTGATGTCCTGCTTTCTCAGGTTTGTTTGAGTTGATGGCAGTCTGAAAACAGACTTACGAATGCAGAGTATGTTTTTTGAAGTTGTTTGGCCCATCAGAAAATGCTTCATATATAATAGATTTTGTCATATTTTGTAGACTTATCATGCTGTATGCATAGCTTTCCAGCTCATTTAGTGTTCTGATTGAGAAAACTTTATTACTTTTAGAGATTCATGACTAGAAATGTATGAACAAGAAAAGGAGAGGTGTTAATCCTTCAGTTATTCTAAACCAGTATCTCACTTTCTGACCCTTATCCATTTTAACTAACAAAGTGGTCTAAAGGATGAGTTTTTCTAAGTGCAGACAAAAGGAGTAAGGCTAGAGTTGTTTCCATCCAGGAACCTCCATTATTTATTTTGTACTTCCCTAATAAATTCAGCTGTTATCTGTTATCCCATATTCAGAAGTAGGCAATATTCCTACTCTTCAGCTGCTCCAGCTGCTGCTCTGTCAACAATAAGGATTCCTATTATCTTGGTAGATGAAGGAATGGAGATCAGCTGCATGTATTAGCAAAGGAAAGTGGGCAAAGACACAACATCCCTTTCAGTGCTCTCTTGCAGCACGTGGAAATGGACTGTAGGCTGCCTGCTGCCACACAGGTACTATGCTTGTCAGGGAGTGCATGTCTTTAACATACAGCAATAAAAAGAGTAACATTAAAGCCAGATAAGTAACTGTGGGATCATTTGAATTGCATACACTCTCTTGAAACGCAGCTTTAGATGCATTTATGACATTGCTTCCAGAAATGTGGATATTGGGCAAAGTTAGCATGAAACAAAAGAGAGTCATATTAAGACATAACCTCCAAGCTATCGAACATAAAGGGATGAGTGATTCTTCTGTCTGCTGTTTTCCTTTTTGAGGAATAAGTCCTTGTGGCATTTATATGGTGCTTGTTGCAGTTAAACTAAAGGGTGCTGTAAACTCAAATTAAGTATGCTGTGATAAGCAGAGTTTAGCCTATGCACAGTTCACTCCTTCTTCCTGAATATCTATAGTTTCTTTTCCTATTACAAAGGATAAGACCACCTGAAAACACATGGAGATTTGAAATGATCAAGCAGAATAAAGCAATTGGTTTTGGTGACTACTGACCTCTTCTCAGAAAATGGCACCACGTTTGTCTAGAAATAAAATAGCAGGAATTTCACTTCAGTTTGCTTGGTAACCTTGCAACTATGATCTCTTCCAAAAAAAATCAGTTTGAATAATACTGAGAATCAGATTTGTGATAGCTAGACTGCCAAGGCTAGTACACTAATTTTAGTAGTTTCTCATAACCAATAAAGAAGGTTAAGCTTTGGCAGTTTTCAAGTCCTAACATTGTTTAATATGTAGATAGTAATGCATGGGAATAATGGATCTGTGCATTTGCCCATGCTCTGTTAAGGGAGGAACTTCTTTTATATTTTTCCCCTCATACTGTTCTAGTGTAAGGTTATTAATGAGAGCTGCAGAGAATACAAATACCTGGATGTCATCTTCCAGGTACTACTCTGTTCTTTTTATGAATTGTCTCCATTGTAAGCTTTTCTCCTTTCTCGAGGGTACCAATGTTGTTTGCCACGCATAAATAGCGGTGAAAAACCCTGGGAGGTAGTAGACAGAGCAGGAAATTGCTCAAGGCATGGAGCCTGCTTTGCATATAAAAGAGGAGACTGGGTTCAGCTGACTGAACAGGTCTGAATCCCCTCTGACCCTTCCCAGTCTTTGTCCTTGTCATGTAGCCTGCTGCTGTGACAGGGTTAATTTTCATTTGTATTCCGGAACAAGGAGATACCAGCATCATTGGCATTCAGTTTTGTTGAGCTGACATCTTCTGAAGGGCATGCCTAGATTATTTTGGCACTGCTGCATTAGTATCAGGTGCTTTGTTTCAAGGGACTTTTAAAATCTTTCCTGCTTCATCCTTCAGCAGCTGTCAGTAAGGTTGACCTAACGCCAGGTTGCTAGCTGTCTTGCTTTCAAAGACCAAGACTTGGAGCCTCTGTGCTTAGGCTGTGCTGAACTGGTGAACTGCACTGGTGAGCTCGTTTATGCAGATATTGAAACTCTGCAGACTTCTGGTTCCGTATGGCTTAACACATCTTTCATTCCTTTTCTTGAAGTGCTGGGATTGGGTTGTCCCTGGTTGGTTTACCTTCTGCTCTAGCTACTCTGAGCATATGGATGGGTGTTTTATGACCAGTGTTTTGCTTTCTCCATACAACATACAGCTGGACAAGAGGTGGACTAAAAACTGAGCCCTGAGGGTCTTAAGCAGTGGTCTGTAGTTCAGCTGCCCTTCCCTGATCTCTGTCTCAAGTTAAACATTCACTGTGTTTTTCCTGTTTAAGTGCTGAATATCAGATGCAGTATAAAGTTGGTAGCACTTTTTCTTCTCTTTTTAGCTACTATACAAGAAACTACATCAGTTTGCTAGAATTTGACTGTGTGCATGGAGAAGTTGATTTCTCATTGTTGCTTCCAGACTTCTACTAGCTTCTGAACTGAAACTTCTTGCTCTGGAACTAGTGCCTGTAATGTGCTCTTGTTGGGCAGAAACTTTTTGCTCTTCAGAGTGGTGGCTTTGAAATCTTTTAGGGAGGTTTCTGAAAATGGAAGTTAAGTGAAAGTTAAATGAAAGTTAAGAAACCCTTAAATGTGGTTTCTGCATTGCAATCAGTGCTCTGCTCATCTGCATTGTCTCTGCCCCAGAGTTAAGGAGAAGGGGAAGAATTTGGTATTAAACCAAGTGCATTGTGCTGAGGATTGCTTATTGCTGCCTCAGATGTGCTTAGCACTCTTCTTCTTTAAGAATACCAACATACATCAAAGGCTCTTGGCTTTAATAGGTTTGTTATGGAATAACACAGACTAATGTGAGATAAGGCCAGATTCTTTAATGCTTAATGTACGTATGTGGCAACTTGGGATATGAACTTCATCTTTGTAGAGCTGCTCTTAGTTCTGCTTTCTCGTTTTGTCTCGTCTTGTAGGTACTTCTAGTCTAAGAAAGACAGGTTTACTTCTGACCCAATTCCACACTGAAAGCTTAAAGAATCCAAGTCCAAGAATCATGACAGATGAATTTATGCTGTATATATTTTGTGTTTATGGATTTCTCCACAAAAATTATAGGGAATACTAAGCCAGTTAAACTTTACAAAATGGTGGTTTTGATGGAGAGCTATAGGGAGAGTGAATGTCCATTTAAGTCAGAGCATTATGTTGTAGAATTACATTTGCTTTCACAAACATTTGGTGATTAGAATAACTGCTTACATGAAAAATGCAATGTTATGAAAACATTTTACTGCACTGCATTTCATTGTTAGGATGGAAAATGAGGTGCAGCTAAAAATATTTCAAAAAATGTAAAGAGTTGTGTGAAAAATACTCCCGACTTTCAAAAGCAGGGAGCAAGAATGTTTTTGACTGCTGATAAATCTGTTTTTCTGTTTCATTTACCCCTTACCTTTTTTTTCCTAGGTGCATTTTACCTGGTGTTTGAATATATGGACCATGACTTGATGGGACTGCTGGAATCTGGTTTGGTTCATTTTAATGAAAATCATATAAAGTCCTTTATGAGACAGCTGATGGAGGGTTTGGCCTATTGCCATAAGAAGAACTTTTTGCACAGAGATATCAAATGTTCAAATATTCTACTAAATAATAGGTATGGATATTGCTTCGAGTATGTAAAAACTTGTATGTCAAGATCATGTTTAAATCTTTTTTGTAATCTTTATGGTTCACCTGTTTTAAGCTGTTAGCCAATTTTTTATTATATAGATTGCCTAGCTTCTTTAAAATCAATTGTAAAATACTTATCTGGTAACGTTACTGCTTAACAATGCTGCTTAACGGATCCTGCAGTTGTTTTTCAAACTTACCTGTGTCAAAATAGCAGGATTAAAACTTGAATCTGCTAGGTCAGAGTATGGGGGGAAATTATCTAAGTTCAAATACTATAAAACAGAATTTTAGGAAATAAAAATACATTAAAATAGAATTTTAGGAAATAAGTGTTTGTGTATTCCTTTTACCATGTCATTTCAAAATGAAGCGTGGATAGACTGGTTCTTTGTGGCAGGAAGTCCTTGTTAATTAGTATAATGCTTTAAAAGGATATTCGATCAGGCATTCTCAAACATATTTTGGCTTGCAGTCATTGCTGTAATCAAATGGAGAGAAGAATTTGTTCCTTTTTTTTTTTTTTTTAACCACTTGTGATTATAAGCCACGTTAATAAATATGCTTTCATTCAATATAAAACAGAAGAACTGCAATTCACTGTTAGGAAGGCTATTGAGCAAGATACAGTGCTTTGTTACTGTGTAAACCTTTTGCTTCTCTATCTTGAATTCTTACACCTGTATCTCAAAGCAGATAAAGTAGAAGTACACAATACATAGAGAAGGACAGCTAACGTGGGTAAGAGAGTGGAAGGAGACGGATTATAAAAACTGTCACTTCTCATTTTAAAGGGGATGTATGGTTGGAGTGTGAAAAAATATGAAGCTAGCAGATAACATTAATGCAGAACTCCTGTTCATCACATCCAATGTACTAAAACCAGGGAATAACTGTAGAAAGTAGCAAGAGAGAGGCTTAGGGCAGATAAAAGAGTATCTTTACAGAGCAGGTAGTCAGCTTCTGGAATGTTTACCCAGGTTTTCAGGGTAGTGTTAGGAGACTCTGAAAGGGATGAGACAAATTCATGGACAGGATCATTAAAACCTGCTGAGGGGAATAGACAGGAATCTCTAACTCAGTGATTATTGCTGGTGGCTGAGGGAAGGTGAGCCTCAAAGTGGCTGTTTCACACATTCTGTCTAAAAATCTGTTCATGCCACTGGTGGAGATAGACTACTGGGCAAAAAACATCAGGGATCTCATTTGGTAGGGTCCTAGTTTTATCCCAGGTTTCTCCAAGTTGAATTTTTCCTTTTTTCCTCCTTTTCTTGCTTAAATTAATGCTAGACTTCTCTTTGCTGTGGTTCCCACCACAGCCTTGCCAGATTTCTGATAAAGGTCCTTACCTTACACGTGCCTCCACATCACTCACCTTGCCCATTCACCTAGCCTTGCTTGGCTGTTGTTCCAGTGATGTTGCTGTCACAGTGCGGCTTTAGGAGTTCAGAACCTGAGGTATAACCTGACATTGGAGAAGTACAGTAGAGGCAGTGCTTTTTGTTGTGCTGTGCTCTCTCAGCTTCAAGATGAACAGTATTTTCCCCCAGAATGTCTTTCTGAGCATCCTCAGAGGTTTCTGCTGGAAGAAAAATGTTTGTAGTTGATCTGAATAATTTTAAGCCAGTGCTTCTAAAGTCCCATTACCATTACAACCTGAAGCCAAACACATGGATTTTATATCTTTTAGTGGTGCACTTTTTGTCATTTTTTGTCTTTGCTCAAAATTTCTTTGATATTCCACAAATATGATATCTGAGGAATAAAAGCACAGATTTGAGGGAAGTATTTATTTGCTTTTGGGGGATTTCCATTAAGTGTTACAGCAGTTCCAAACGTACATGAGAGGAGAAAAATGCAATGGAAACTGCAATCCATACATCTTGTAATCACAAAATGGTCATTCTTGCGCACATCAGCAAGTCTTGTCCTGATTTGGTAAAATAGCCAAAACTATAATTTATTTGAAGTCACAAGTTTTAAGAGCTCATAATTACAGGAGGGAAAGAAACAAAACCTGTAACATTGCCAAATTTGTTCCATGTATTGAAAAGCTTGCAGATAGCTTTGTTTAAATCATTTCGGCTTTATAGATGGTGCAGGCTTGTCAGCATCAAGCCTTGTATGTGTTCGTGCATCTATGCAATGCCCTTTGACTGTGGCAAGAAAAAAAAAGGGCAAAGCTCTGTATCTTCTACTCTTCACCCTGTGTATGGGTAAACTCAAGAAGGGGTTAGGGTTTGTGTCATTCAGCAAGTTGTCTGCTGGCAAAAATAGAAGCCCTTATCTGTTCGGTCACCCTGATTTGAAGTCTGTATTTATACTTCACAAGAGCAAAGCAGGGCTCTGACTGCTTCCTAGAAGGAAGTAGGACTGCTTGTAGTTGTTTGCTGTACAAATACTTCTGCTAGCAGTACTTTAACTGTCAGGCATAACAAAACAGCAGTTTCCTCCTCAGTTTTACGTTGCAGACTTGATTTGAATGCTTAACAGTACGCACCCTGAATTTTGAGAAGCATCCGCTGATGTAAATGCCATTTGATGTCCATGTCTAATTTTGCTTGCTTTTCTTTGATATCAGGTGGATTAGTGTATTTCTTGATTTAAGAGATATATAGATTTTTAAGGAGTGTCTCCTCATTATTGTGCTTTGGTGAAGATCAGCTGCAACTGTTTAAAAATTTGAAACTTCACCTGTTTTTTGGGGAGGAAATTTAACAGGATTAACCACTAAACAATTCTTTCTGTTTTCCACCAGAGGGCAGATAAAGCTTGCAGATTTTGGGCTTGCTCGGCTGTACAACTCAGAAGAAAGGTAAGATATAATTACACTGTGAAAAAGCATGGAGAAGTTTGATTTCTTGCATAACTGAGTATTATGAGGGCCAGAATTTTTGTTTGTTTAGAGGAGATACTGTACTGTAACATAAGTAGTTGCTTAAGAGATGGAAAGGAAGAGCATGCGTACACTGCATACAAACACAAAGCTCTCTTTGTGTAAGTGTATTACCTTTCTGAGTATTCTGGATTCTGTAGAAAGCAGCCATATATTGATTGGAAATGAAGAGCTGCAGTTCTAAGTAGGTTGCATCAATATGTAGCGTTTTAATTAATATTAGTTTACAGTCCTGTAAACTGAAAGCATATTACTTCTTTGGTATACCTAGGAAGTGTTTACTTAGGAAAAGAGAATTTTTTATGTTGACAGAAATTCATACGGTTTCTTTTTAAAAAGCCTAACTTCTGTGTAAGATTTAAGCTTAAATTTGAAAAGGTTCATTGTATTCTTTAGGCAGACAGTCCTGTTGAATCTTCTGGAAACAGAAATACAAGTTTAAATAAAAGCTATTCTGAAACTTCTTGTGACTTGTGCTTCTGTTGTTCTTGGCTTCGTTATACTTGTACTCCAGGAAACAGGTGCACAGTTTTTATGAATAAGAACTTTAATATTTATATTGTAATGTCATGTATTTGTTGTTTGGAATGGGATTTTCAAAATTCAGGCTGAATGTTTATTGCACCAGTAATGTGTATGTTGGATTACTGGATACAGAAAATATTAGCTCTTTCAGCTCATTTTGAGTTCTGCATGCCTATTTTGGGAAATAATGTCTGTAGCGATCATTTTATGAGCTGTTTTCTCACAGAGCTCTGAGGTTCTTGAACATGATAGTGTTAGTTTCGCTGTCTTCTGAACTGTTATTTTAGGAACATATGCTTAAGTAACAGTTATGGAAACTGTTGAGTACAGTAGCAGGGTAAGATAATCTTAAGCAGCTGGTGCACAATTCAGTTTTGTTTTGCATGTACTGTTAATAAAAGAGAGTGATACCATCCTACCTTACTATTTTAGTCTGCACCAAATCGGCCTATTTTTTTGTTGTTGTTTTACTGTTGATGGTTTTTAATGTCTTTTTTTCTATTAATTTAAATTTTGGTTTTAAAACCACCTGTTCACTAAGAATTGAAAGAGTGAAATTGAATGTATTTATAGTGCAAATAACAGATCTTAGTGTGCATGAAAACAGCAATGTTATTAGTTCATTATATATAAATGAAACCAAGATTAAAATGTAGTTACGCTAGTTAATCAGATTGCTGGTAGAACTTGGGAGGATAATTAGGATCTCATTAGTAGTTTTTTGACAATTCTTTTGTCATTCATTTTCCTTTTGAATAGCTTCTGAGCTGCTGTAACAGAAGTAATTGATGAATACCAATGAGCATATAATAATTGCTGATTACATTAATGTACTTTGTTTTACTGTTAGAACGATATACTGTTCAAAAGGTTACAGAGTTTAGTGGGAGCATGATGGAGAGGTAATAAAATTTTAAGTAAATTCCCACCAATCGTTGTAGTTGCTACTTTAAATGTTATTTTGGAGGACTTAATGTGTTTAGAGTAGGAAATGTGACAGATTGTATAAGAAAACAGCTGTTCAAACAAAAAGCACTGTATACTAACATATATGTGAGTGGCTTATCTGTAGAGAAAGTTCATAGCATGTAAGCATTTTGTAGATGAATGTTTGTTTCAGAGACAAATATGATGAGTGATGGGATCGTTTCTAAAACCATGCTATATTTAAAAAAAAAAAAGACATTCTTTATGAAAAAGAGATGGGTGATTTTGCAGAAATAATACGTGAACCACTGAGTGTGTTGTAAGAGCTTGTTCAAACACTGCACATAATGTTACTGTTTTCTATTTTGGAATTACTTTGTATTGCTAAACATGAATTATTAAAACTAAAACAAGTATTTCTGAATCATTTCTAAGGCACCCTGTTGAAAAAAGATATTAAAGACCAAACAACCCCACCACCACACACACACAACATCTGTTGCATGACTTCCATTCTGAACTGTTCTCGATGCTGTATCTTGGCCTATCCACCAAAAATGCATATCTAAGACAGTGGAATCCTTGCCTTAGTGTGAGGATGGAAAGGATTGTTCACAGTGACCAAAACTTCTGGTTGGAGCTGTAGAGAATTAAAAATGTTGAAATATAGAAAGATATTGGAAGAGTTCCAGGCTTAGAATTCAAAGTTTTTGAAGGACGTAGATAAAGACTTCATCTTTTTTGGTTTTATTTGCAGAGGGGAGAGTGACTTATTTCTCTTTTTCAAAATGCTTGTAGAGATCCTATGTTCAGTATTCTAATAATCAACAATTGTCAAGAAGTTGCTGATTTTATCCAAGCAGGTCCTTCTCTAGAAATTACTAGCAGTATAATAGATAAACAGTATTGCTGTTTAATAATTGAGATACAGGATTCACGTAGCATCAAGATGGCTAGGTGCTTATATATGTTTATTATATCTTTGAGGTGATGTTTCAGGTTGTCATTTGCTAGCCTTGGTCAGATGGTTGCATTTGCTTTTATGCAGTTGCAACTTTGCAGAATTAAAAAATAAAAATGGAAGATTGCACTGTCTTGTAGCAGCACCACAGAATTAAAGCCCTCACTTATCCAGAAATGAGATTGTAGTAAAATGATAGTCCTCTTTTTTGCTCCCCCCAACAGCCGACCATATACCAACAAAGTTATTACGTTATGGTATCGGCCTCCTGAACTTCTGCTTGGAGAAGAAAGATACACGCCAGCTATCGATGTCTGGAGCTGTGGGTAAGAGTTTGGTACAGAGTGTAGCAAGCAGAACAACAAGCTGGAAGTAAACATTAGATTTTTCTGTGGAGTTGGATTGAAAGCCGTAATGACGGAATTGTGTAAAAACTGTTTTACAGCTGCATCCTGGGTGAACTTTTTACAAAAAAGCCAATATTTCAAGCAAATCAAGAACTCGCTCAACTGGAACTTATAAGGTAAATAGGCACATAACAGGTGCCTCATAAGCTGTCAATTTGTTCATGTTAAAATGGAGATAACACGCTGCTAACACTTATAAAGACTTGATAATCACCATGAGTGAGATATTAGTGGTTTTCAGGGGCATGTAAAGTCAGTGGCTTATGCTTGGATGCGGATAAGTGATTTTTGTGAGTATGCTGTTGCCCTACCAATGTACAATTGATCAGTGTTTTCTTGGTAGTGCAGCTACAGTTGCCTATTACTGAAGTTGTAAAAGAGTGGTCAAAATGCTGACTTTTTTTTTTAAGACTGTTAGAACTTCCTTGTGGCAAATCAAAGGGAAAATGTAGATGACAAGTGGACTTTGGGAGCAGTAGGTTCTTTGCATGCTACTTGCCTTGAGCTCTTGCTTTAGGACTTCCACATACACACCTGGGCTTTATTATTTTCATCAAAATATTCTCCTCCCATGCAAACTACACTTCATGGAGGAAAAATTTTGTTTCCTTCATTATCTCAGTAAATCTTTGGGTATTATGTATATTAATTCCATGGACCAGAGCATGCTTCTTTCCTTTTATTCAGCAAGCAAAAATTGTTCTTGATTCTGATATCATAATTGACCTCATAAGTGAGGAGACGTCCTCTTCCTAGAAACAAGGGGAAAAGAGCGTGAGTCCTATAGAACTTACAGAACCTGAAGAGTAAATGGACGAGTTATTAAAAAAAAAAAAAAAAAGTTACATATAGAGATGTTTTCCAAAGTAGATTAAACAATGCTGTGTTTCTGTGTAATATTTTACTAGGTCTCCTGGAAAAATGAAGTTTTTAGGAGGTGCAAGACATAAGTAATCATTCTCAATGTGAGAACTGAACTCTTTGAGTTGAATTTTTGCTTTTGCCCGCTAGATGGCACTGAAGCCCATAAGAATGAAGTTGTCAGAAGTGAAAATTTAAGACTTTCTTCTGCTGGAAGGAGGTTGACAGCTAGCTTGCTTGTAGCTAATTTTTCTTCATTGTATTTAATGTGTTGATACTCTGCATTTTAGGGCTGTTAAAGTGTAATATATCAGTTTTATTTTATCAACAACTCAATCATCATCATGTTACAGTCAACAATTCTACATTTATCCTTTCCGTTATCCTAAATTACTTTTCAAAGATAGAGCAGAAAAATCCTGATAGGGAAAAGATAAAATTCTTATTTTTTTTCGCCCTGCAAGGTTCATACCCCAGCAAGCATGAAGTCAGTTTGGCTTGCATAGCAGTAGGGGCATAATTAGTCCATCATTAGGTCTCTTGCACTAGCTGTTTAACTCAAATAAATGGAAGAGGGTGAACTAAGGAAATATATTTGCAAGGTATTATTTTATGACTGCGTTTGGCAGAGGTCTTAAGCCTTGCCTGGTATGGTAAACTGCCTCTTCTGATCTTCTGCTTGGAAGTGTGGTGTTGGTCAGGCTGTGCTAACTGTCCTTGGCTGAACAAAACCAGACAGGGACAGAGTGCAAGGAATGGGTCTGGCCGACTCCATTTGTGGAGACAGATTAGGAAAAAAAAAAAAAAGCAAGGTTTTTATCTGTCCAGTCATACTTTCGCCCTTAGGCCTTAGTGTATTTAGTTTTTTGCCTCTACATCTTCTGAGTCAACTAAATTCTCTTCAGTTTTAAATTTGTGAGGCCTGCTCTTTCAGGCATTTGGTGTGTCTTTCTTCACTGACATTGGGAACTAAAGGCTCGGCACTCTAAACCTGGGGTATCCAATGCTCCCGAGCCTGGAGGATGCCCTGGGAATGGGAGAGGGTTCAGAAGCCATTTTATCCTGTGAAGGGTGGTTGCTGGTCCTGGATAATTCACTAGTATGTAATGGCATTAAGCCTCGGAATGTAGAGAAATTTTAGCTAAATGAAACTGAATATTAAAATCATTTTTCTATCCACTGTATTTTTAAGAATAAAATATCAGCTTTGTTTACTTGTGGTTTTTGGATCTCATACCCTTTTTTTTTTTTTTTCTGGTGCAGCCGAATTTGTGGGAGTCCTTGTCCAGCAGTGTGGCCTGATGTTATAAAATTAGCTTATTTCAACACGATGAAACCAAAGAAGCAGTATCGTCGAAAACTAAGAGAAGAGTTTGCTTTGTAAGGATGAAGAATTGGTTTAGTCAATTATAGTAGCATTAAGTTTTGCTGGAATCTTTATGAACTTCACTATTTTCTAGAGACTGGCTGAACGTAGATTAAGTGTGAAGAAAACTGGCTTTAGATTCTTATCCTTCCGAAGATACCTGCAGAGTTCTTATTAACCCTTATTAAATAAAGCTTCAAGAAGGGGGAAGAAGGCCCTAAAATTTCAGCCACCTGTCAGCTTTCACCTAAGGAATCATTTGTTTTCCATGATTGGTACACCTGCTTGCTGCCCCTGTCCACAAACAGCTTGGAGTACTTAATTATTTTTTATTAGGACAACTGGTTACAGCTAAATATGCAGTCTGGTTAACATTACAGTTTTTTGGGTCATAAATTCATTCAGCACAGAAGAGTTTTCTGAACCATGTATTGTAAAATACTACCACTGGGCTGTTTTTGTGCAAAGATCACACATGAAAGTTATGGTAAACAGCTGTATATTTATTTTAAAGGGATTGTTCCCCTCCATCTACTTTGGGGTTTGGGAAAAATGCATCATCCTGTTTGTACTAATGAGATCGACATTTCTAAAGCAGTAGAGTTATTTTGTTTGGACCAATGGAAACTGCAACACCTGTTGTGCTAAATTCCAAGATGTAAAGTAACAATATAGTCTTAGTTTAGTGGGTTTTCTTGGTTTGGTTTTGTTTTAGTAAGAAGAATGTTTCAAGCAATTAAATCATACAAAGATAAAGAAACACAAATAGCTAAGGGTAATCCAAGGTGAACTTTTTATCTACCTCTTACTACCAAGCAAGGACTTAACATTAATGATCAGTTATTTTGGAGGGGCTGTGTTAATTGAAATTTTGCACTGAAGTGTGTGATTCAAAATACAGTTGTGATGCTTTTCTCCATTTTGTTTTTTTGTAGCATCCCACCGGCTGCATTAGATTTGTTTGATTATATGCTTGCTCTGGATCCCAGCAAACGCTGCACAGCCGAACAAGCCCTTCAGTGTGAGTTTCTGCGAGATGTGGAACCATCTAAGATGCCTCCCCCAGAGTAAGTCATTGCTTGAGTTGAGTTGTTCCTTACCTTAACACAACAGGAACATGCACTGATTTCATTGAAGCTCGTTGTGTTTCAGTTCAAGAGGCTTGTGGCAGAAGAAAATCAACACATAGCATTGGCTAATAGTGATTCTGCATGAAAATAATTATGCAGATCATGATATCAGTGGCTATGAGGATCTGAGACCAGTCTGATTCGCTATTCCTAGAATTAGTGACTGAATTAGTACCATTTAAAAAAACAATCCTCTTACGCAAATGTCTCTGAAAAAACATAATTTCGCTTTTATTTCTGTTTATCAGTGTCTATTTTTTCCAAGGTTTCTGGGGTCCTTCATGAATCTGAATTGTCATCTTTGATGGTAGAATGACACTGGGCATAGAGTTCTGCAAAAGTATCTGAGAGTTAAAGTGAAATACTGTACATGATTTCCTGTGACAAATGAGATTCTTGGCTTCACAAACAGAAGTGAAATATTTTTTGCGTTTTTTTTGTTTGTTTGTTTTTTTCCCTTCTCTGTATGTTTTTGAGTGGGAATATATTGCAAGGTCTAGTAGGGTTTTTGTAGTGACCTGATTGTCACTTCATTTGATACAAATAATGTTTGAACCAGCCCCAAGGAAAACAATGGAAAACTGACATGATCTGCAAGTTCAACTCTTCACTCAAGATAGCTGGCTAATGATAGAGCATTTAATAGTTTGAATAAATTGTACCTTCAAGGCAGCTTTTGCTGATTTCTTTCTAATTAGTTACCAAATAGGGAAAACACTTAATTTTTATCTAAGAATTTTATTCAAAATCTTTCAAGACTTACCTGTTACAGGTTTTCACTAATGGTCCTGATGCATGAGATAAAGCGTTTCTTTCATAATCTGAATACGATTACGTATCATCAGTGGCTGAATATTAGTAATGAGCAATGTTAAATACTAGGCTATTGATTAAAATCTCAGAAACACTTTGTGGCATGTTGCTTATATGCGTTTTGAAGTAAGTGAATGGGAAGAAATTGTTACATTTTTTTTTTCCAGGGGTTTGGTAATCCATCTATTGTAGAAGCTGATACAGGAAAATTTGGAACAAACAATTGGCATCCTTTTAAGAATTAAGAAGCACACCCACATTTAACATAGTCTTCAGGGGAAAGTGTTGACTGTTCTCAAGAAAGAGTAAAGTTCCTTTTTGGGAAGGAGTAGCTGCTCATTTAAGAAATTGTTGATTGCAAGTTGTGACAAGTTCCTATATTGTTCCAAATTGTTGCGGACTAAATACCCGGCAGGTCTTTGACCTGCGATGTGAAGGGAGAGAATAAAGAAAACAGTTGTCATAATTTCCTTTCCAATGGCTCTTGTCATCTGACACCTCATTTTTTCCGTGTTCCTGGGTGAGAGAACTGCTCAGACAGTTATCAATTTGTAATGGGAAAGCAAAAGGCACTATTTTAATGCCTCTGTCAGTATTTCCATAAGCTATAGGATGGGGCTCTGTGTTCCTCAGGAGATCAGAATTGAGATGCCTGCAGGGAATAGTAATGGAAGGACAGAACCCATAGCAGATGAGTTGCACAGAAGATTTTTGCCTTTGTTTTTTTCTGTTTTAAAGGACTGGGATATCCCTTGTTCTTCCTAGCATCCTAAATTTGTTAGTGTTAAGTACTATCTATTCCTGCAACTGTTTTTTTCCCCTTGTTTGCCTGTGCTGTATGACTACAAATAATGGAGAGCCATGTCTTTTTCTGTGGACAAATACATCTTGGCAGATGTGGTACTTTTACAAGCAAGAAAGTAATGTTGATTGTCATTGAAAGGTACTTGTTCTCTTTTTCTGCCAGAGGGACCTGCGCTTGTGAAATAGGCAGCTGAAAAAGAGCTTCATCCAAGAAAGAGTTCTTGAGATTTTGCTGGCTCTGGGTGTTTTCTGATGTATTTCTAAATTTCAGCAGGTTCTTCTTTACAACGGTTACATTATGTATAATTTGAGCATTTATTTTACCACTGTGGTTAAAAAACACTTTTAAAAAATCCAGGATAAAACTGATGATCTCTTATTATTCTTTGCAGCCTTCCTTTGTGGCAGGATTGCCATGAGCTGTGGAGTAAGAAACGCAGAAGACAGAAGCAGATGGGCATGACTGATGACGCAACAGCAACTAAAGTCCCTCGGAAGGACCTGTCTCTAGGCATGGATGAGAGCAGAACCAACACCCCACAAGGCATGCAAACTTCTTCCCAACTCAAAACTCAGGGCAACTCTAGTGTAGCACTTGGTCAGTAAATATTTTCGGTTCTTATAATTACCTTCTACTTGGATTGCACCTCTAGAAATTTTAGGTGTTATTTTCAGAGTACTGACATCTCCTGGATTCTTGAGGGAGGAACGGCATTGTAAGTTAAATCTTTTGTTACAAAAGATTTGCCTTCATTTTTGGAAACTGGACGTTCCTTTTAATTTTTATTTAAATTTTTGATTTGGCCAGTACAACTACTTTGTTCTTTGTTTTGAGAGGATTTGATCTCTTGCTCATCTGTAGATCTTCAGTAATCCCACTAGTTAGCTGCTGCTCTAAGTTCCTCACAGTCTACAGAGATGGAAGGAGTTTTATTGGTATTGATAAACTGACCCAAAGGCAGATTTTAAAAGAATCATCACTTCAAATAAAACAGATTGCCTCAGCATGTTATGTTAGTCTTCAGCTTTCCAAGTTGTTTGGGCTGAACCAACACTTAAAAATAAATAAATAAAACCCCAAATAACTGTTATAACAAGAAGTAACCACCTCTGTAGCTTGCACAGACACTGATTCTGAAACATAACTGAAGTATTTTGCTAGGAGACTAATATTGTGAATATAATATAAAAAATAAAGTCATGGTCTCCTTGCATTGACACCACTTGAGATAATACAAAGTGGATACCTGATAAGTTTAATTTAGATCATTTGTAGTTGTGCAAAGTGACCTTAAATCCTGACAGTGATACAGGAGTTCATCTGAAGAAAAACAAGAAATGGATTCACTGAGCATGAAAATTCTTTAATACTAACCACGTTGAGTTAACTCTTTATTTAACAGCGCAGAGTTCCAAATATGCTGTGAAAAGATAGAAAAAGTATTTTTTTGATATGTTATTGCAGTTTATTGCTTCTTGCTCCTGTTCATCCTGTTTCTTACTCTAAGCTGGCTGTGAGCTTCTGCCGCTCATTAAGCTTAAGCTAAAGCTTTGGCAGCATTTTCAAAGATGACTTTCTGTAGCCCTTACAATTTTTTTCCCCACAAATGAATAATGTGTAAGAGTTTAGTAAGTCCAGAGGATAATAGTTATTTTCTTTCTGCTTTTATAACATGTAACCTGTTGGTGGTCTAATGCACTTATTAGTCATTAATACTAACAATGCAAAATAAACTAAACAACTAAGGAAGGAATCTTTCAGATCTAAAATACATTTGCCCATAATTACATAAAAAATATATCTAGGGAAGACAGAATTTTAATTTTCAGGGGAGCTTAGACAGTTCAGCATAGAGATGTATTAAACTAAGCAATTCCTGAAACCCTTATACACCTTAGTTAAAATCATCCATAAGGCACACTACAGGACTCAGTGTACGTGCTGTATGCATGCTTAAAGCTGCTGCATTTTTTTTCTGAGTGCCAGAAAGAGGTTTAAAATGTTGTGGATGAATTGCTAATGTTCTGCTTCGTGAATGGGAACCCTGCCTATTGCATCTTAGAATTTAAGAGGAGATATGTAAAGCTCATTAATTTTGTTCTGGTAGAAACTGCTAGGTTTCCCAGAAAACAGTTAGCTCTTGGACTTGAAAGTAGCCAAGAATATAAAAATAGGTAGGTTAGTTACCCTTCTTTGGACATTTTCACGTTGACAAGCTTGGAGATGTTTGGATGTTATTTCTATTACCACCCTCAGATGTCACAAAATCAACTGTTAAGCATGACATCTGGGTGAGATCCAACAGGAAAAGGCATCAGAAATTATATTTTTTTTTCCTCTTGCCAAATAAAATATGGTTTTATTTTTACATTTATATAAATATATAAGATCTTTGAAATCCGTGGAACCTGCCAGAGTAAGTTCCAAGTGCTTGCATCCTGGTGCATATCCACAAGTAGGGTAATGGGTTGTGGGTTTTGCAGCGCTTTCTGGCTGTTCTCTTCTTACTTTTGCGAGGCAAGTACTTAAGGTTTTACATGTATGTGACCATTTCTTCAGGTGTGGCTTTGAATCTGCCATGAATGAATATGTTAGGGTATCAGCAGACAGACAAGGATAGAAGAGAACAGAAGGTGTTTGCGTTGACTTGGGTTACAGAAATTCAGAGAAATACACACCCACTTTTTAATTTTTTACTTTTCCCAAAGTTATCTGCTTTTGGGGTATGCTGAAATTCATGGCGCTTTGCTTCTCCTTTCAAAATAAACTAACACAATGGCTGTTTGAAATTAAGAAAATATTTCTAAATTCTGACTTCCTTATTTATCTATTTTCCCCTGCATCATCATAATTTCTTCTTGAGTGTAGCAAATAAATTCAGTTCTGAAAAAAAGAAAAAAAGATGGATATCATCACAAACCTGCATTTTCCTGCTACTCAGTGATTGACTGCTTGTCCTTCAAACTCTGCATGTGCTTTTTTGCATTTATACTGCTAGCTTCTGGGTCACCTACAGCCTGGTCACTTGAGCAGGTGTTAGAATCCAGATGCTGAATTAGAATGGGCCAGAATGTGACTGGAAATGCGTTTTGCAGATGGCCACTTTTTAACAGAGGGATGTGATATGTCAAAGATAGGAAATTTTGTGGGGATTGGAAATTTTACAGCTGCCTAAAGCAGGTGGCCTTAAGCCCCAGCTTAGTTGTACTGTGGAAAATTGAGCTCCAGCTTGATGTTTTTCATCTGTCCAAGTGCATGTGTGCACCCCTTGGAAGTCACTTTCTTTATATTGGATCTTACTATTCCATTTCCCATAGAGACTCCCCCCAAGGCAGTTAATCTGTAAAAGCATTCCATTTCTATGTTGTCCAAAACCATGCTTTGCCAGTTGTGTCAGCCATGCTAGATTAGTCTTAATTTTGAGTTTCTGAAATATGAAAGTTCTAAATAATACTTAAAAACACCTTTTTTGTCTTTAGCAAAAACAAGCACTGGACAGCAGTTAAACCAGAATGAAGTGGCAATCCTGCTAAACCTGCTACAGTCTAAAACAAGTGTTAGTTTGGCACAGTTTGCCCAAGTGTTGAATATTAAGGTAAACCCAGAGACTCAGCAGCAACTAAATAAAATAAATCTTCCTGCTGGAATTTTGTCAGCAGGTGAAAAACAGTCAGAACAGCAGCAGCAGCCGCCGCCGCCTCCGCCACCACCGCCGGAACAGGAGCCTCTAAAACAGCCGACCGTCACGCAGCCTCCTGTGCCCCCTGCTCAGCTGAGTCAGCCCAAAGTCGAGACTGACGCTGCCCAGGCAGCCGTACAGAGTGCATTTGCTGTTCTGTTGTCTCAGTTAATAAAGGCTCAGCAAACAAAACAGAAAGATCTGGTGTTGGAGGAGAAGGAAAACGGATCAGGAAATGAAATGTCGTTACAACTCAGGCAGCCTCCAGAGCCCACCACTCCTGCGTCTGTCAGCCGGGACGACGTGGAATCGCCAGCACCTGGTTACCCGCACCTGATCAAGTCACTGTACACGGCTGCTGCAGGTACTGGCGGTCTGTGGGGCTAACCAGCAGGTACCTTGAGCAGTGGAGACACAATAGTTTGGGGAGTTAACGGGTTAACAATACCGAGTCTGTGTGAGTACAGGAGAGGTGATGACATGATTTTGTCACTGATGTCTGCATCATTTTTTCATAGTCACAGCTTCAAGTGTTAGCCACTCTGTTTGTTTTGTTCCTTTGGTGGGAATGTAAATGCCTGGCGGGACTTCATGTCTTACTGTCACAGGAGGCATGCAGGCAGAGTAAAAGGTAGTCCTCATTCAACGAGATGCTCATGCTTTTTCTGATGAAGCAGTTTAATTGATTGTTTTTTATGGGTGTTTGGAGTTTTCTCAGTGGTCCTAGTGTTGGAGAAGACCAGCTTCTCTTGCAAATTCGTAGCTCAGGCTTACTGGTTTTGACTGGGTGTTTAGGTAAAGCCTGTTTTGGGGAGGGGCTATTAATGTTTTTGGTTTTAATGCAGACCAAAGCAATTTCCTAGTTTCAGATTCTGTAGGTGGTTGCCTGTAATGATTGCTAACACACATGGCTGAAGGTCTCAGTTGGCTTATAGTAGTGACTTCCTTAGTTTTCTTGAAGTCTAGAGCTCCGTTTTTGGTTGTCTTGGGCTGCTATTTCAGCTTTATTTTACTGTGGTTTATGCATTGCTCTGTGGTGTGTGCTGCTGTGGAAAGAAATATTCTGAAGTGGTTTGGGAGTGTTTTTCGAGGGTTTTTGAAGTTGTTTTGTTCTAAGCCCTAAGTTTTGCTCCCTGAAAGGACATCCCTTTGTCCCTCGAGACCTTTTTTAATGTGTGTGATTTGAAAATCTTTTCTGTTTGCTGTTTGAACTTACTAGTATTTATCTGTTGCTTTAGTGATTGTTTTTCAGAGGAGCTTGTGCTGTTTAACTTTGCTTGGAAATCTTACTTGGAGGAGAACCCTGCATCGCTTTCCTGAGGCAACCAAGCTGTTGCCTTTTCCAAAATAACCTGTCCAACTACTAGTAAACGTTACCTCAGTTCTGATTAACTTCCTAGTTACAGACCTCTGTCGTGTTCTGGGAAAGAGTCATTTCCTTTCTGGTATTGTTACTGGAGATTTTTATTCCAAAGCTTTCCTTTTTTATCTGCTTAGGTCCAGAGGATTTGGTTAGGCAGTCTGAGATGAGGCTTCTGAACCGAACACCCGAACAAGAACGCCCTCGGATCTTGCCTCCAGACCAGCGACCCCCAGAGCCACCAGAGCCTCCGCCTCTCACTGATGAAGACCTTGATTATCGGACAGAGAACCAGCATTTGCCTATAAGTAACTCTTCAGGAACAGATCCCCACGCAGGAGTGAAAGCAGCTCTTCTACAGCTGCTTGCTCAGCATCAAGCTCAGGCAACGACGGAGGAGCCAGTACAAACAAGTGTGGATTACCAGGCTAGAGACTCCTATGTAACAGGCCCAGACTACAAGGATAACTTTGGATCGTCTACCTTCTCCTCTGCCCACTATGGCAGTAGCGATGGCATAGGAAGCGGGTCATCGGGAGCGTTAGAAAGGAGGAACTTCCTCGGAAACTCGGATATTCAACCTTTGGATAACTACAGTACTGCTTCATCTCACTCTGGTGGTGCCCCTCCTCCGTCTGCCTTTTCAGAATCCTTTCCCAGCTCAGTAACTGGTTACGGAGACATTTACCTCAATGCTGGCCCCATGCTATTCAGTGGAGATAAAGACCATAGGTTTGAATACAGCCACGGCCCAATCTCAGTCCTGGGGAGCAGCAGCGACGCTTCCGCAGGGCCGGAGAGCACTCATCCTCTGCCCGCCAAGATGCACAACTACAGCTATGGAAGTAACTTACAGGAAAACCCCGGTGGCCTCGGCCACATGCATGGACAGACTTGGACTTCCCCTGCCCAAGGACCTGGCTATTCCCAAGGATACAGGGGACACATTAGCACATCTGCAGTGAGAGGGCGAGGCAGAGGATTACCATATTGAGTATCTGTTTTTCCTCAGGCACATCATTTTTATCTGGAAAAACTTTTTTTTTTTCTAGCTGCAGTTTAAAGCAGCAGTTCAACAGACTTGAATAATGTTAATTCAACAGCTTTATTTTTATGTGGAAAAGGGTCTTGCATACAGTAGGAAAAATTAAAAATGCTTAAAACTCATGCTGTCTGAAAACTAGATGAATTGATTGTACATGTTCACAAACTCTAGTTCTGAATTTTATTTTGTATTTTGGCAGTTTTAAGTGGATGCTAAATTTAGGGACATCAGCTTTTTATGGCACTCTTTCAGATCTTCTGAACTATGCACATTTGTGCTTTTTTTGTAAGTTTGGACCAACTTTTATGTAAAGAAAAAAAAAGATTTTACAACAATCAAAGCAGGGCACTGATTTATTTGGTATTTTTCTTTTTACAGAACTACCTTTAGTCAAAGGTCACTGTCAGTCTTTGCACTGCTTTCAGTGTTATTGTGGAAGGTGTACTTTGTGCTCATTTCAGATAATAAAACACAACCTTTCTCTTGATGCAAAATTTTATAAATATTTGGTCAATGTTATTTTTTTTTCTTTCAAAAAAAAAAAAGGAATGGATGTTCTGGTAAAATGTTCTCTCCATCTCCCAGGCTTGTTTATATAAAAACTGTTTTACTTGAATGGTAAGTGCCTTAACATGTAAGCTTAAGGTGTGCGAAAATTTGGAAGTACTTTATGAATCGATGCGAAAATAATACTTAAACCTACGTAGTTGAGATGAAAATTCAAATAATAATAATAGGAAACTCAAATAGGTCATAACCTTGTGCTGTTTACTTCATGTGGGCCAGTTACTTAGAGACCTAATCTTATCTTGATGAAGTCATAATCTCCAAATTGAACTTCATAAGAAACTATGAAAGTGAGGAGAAAAATGAAGAGTAGTTTTTCCTCAGCTCCCCCTTGGAGTTGTAGAAATTGTGTGACTTCTTCTGCCAAATAAACTATGCTTTATATGTCCTTACCAAGTGGTGAAATAGTTTTTCCTCTTAAATGTCAACAGCAGTAATTACTTTACTTTGTGTGAAAAGCTGACACTGTCTTCTTTTTACCGCAAATACTGCATTATGAGAAGTAACCAAGGGCAAAATGACCAGTATTAAAAGCAACAGCGAAACATTTTACACTAGCTCTAAGGCTCTGTAAGCTTGTGATTGTGCCAACTAATCGTCTTTATATCTGCTGTTCCACTGAGCATTTCAGTATTGGAATTGAGTCTCCTTCAACAACTGATAAAATGACTGTAGTTACAACTCTTAACCAAGAGCCACTCCTCATTAATTACAATGTCCAGCATGTTTTCTTTTCCTTCGACATCAAGTGGTCCCTCTCCTGCAGAGAGGAAGTATGATTATATTTTGCATGTACGTAAAAAAATGTTTTAAAGCCCATATTGGAAATAATTTTCCAACTGATTATCCAGTTGACAAATCAGTACCTTGTGTAACTGAGTGTTTAATTATTACTTTTTAAAAAGTAAAATTTCTACTTACACTATTACAAATGTAGTCTCATCGGTGACTTTTTGGACTTTCAGAATAGAAGCCAAAGTTGTTGGTGTTTTCTTTTGTTTAGTTCAAAATCCTGGTTGTCATTTATGGCTAAGTACCACCTCGTAGAGCATGGAAAAAGTCACTTTGCTAAATACGTAGCATTTGAGAATCTGGAAGATGAAAAATGGAGATGTCCCTGTAAGTCTTGCAGTTACCTTTACTAGGCACAGGAGAATCCTACCATCTGAAAATAAAATCAAGCTGGACAAATACTTGTGACTCAAATAGCCTGTGCATAATACCAGAATTTCACGTGTGAGTGACCATGTGCTGGGTAGGTTTCCTTGCGCAAGGACATCCCTGCAGTGTTCTTCTGCTAGCAAAATCTTAAAGGCAGAAATCATGAGTGTCATTTAGGTACAGTGTCAGCTGAGGCTTTTGTTTACTAATTGATAAAAATATTCTCTCAGTGTTCAGATATACACATTTTTTTCAAAATCGGGATAGATTTTCAAAGCTCTTAGTTGTTTTCACTAAAAATTGCAGCCCAGTGTTACGTTACTGCAGTTCAAATGTAAATGTTTGCTAAAAAAGCAGGTAAGTTCAAATGGAAGGCAGACCTCCAAGAGGACTAAACGATTTAAATTTCAATACAAAAATATAAGGAATTTTTCTCCTGCTTTCTTCCTGGAGATAAATGTTCAAGTCAGTCTCCTCTGAATAAGTGACTGTGGTTTGATTACTGACTAGCAGTAGTCTGATGTTGCATCATTCCACTGAAACGGATTTTAGTCTTCAGATACAAGAATGCCAGCATGAGTATTCATGTCTATGATGAATACGAAGGAGATGGAGTAGACAGTTGACTTCCAGACATATCAAAACCAAAACTTGCACACTGTTGCAGATGCGTATTGCACGATGAACTTTTTCCCAAATTCAGTTTAAGGATCACTAGCCTCTGAGTGAAAACTCTATTCCTGGGGCAGCAGTGTTGGCAATAATGTGGAGGCAAGGTTGGCGTGTTTCCATATGTGATAACTACAAAGAAGTTTTCCCTTCTCTGCAACCCAGGGGATCTTGGCTCTTTCACCAACTCGTTCCTCCTGGGCAGGCAGTGGCTGTGCAGTGGCTGCAGGCAGGTGTGTTCTGCCCATCCTTGGCCTGGGGGCAGCCCGTGGCAGGAGGGTTTCTCCCTGCGGCCACGCTGCCCCGGCCCAGGAGTTGCATCTCAGCAGGTGAGCAGCCAGGGAACGGGCCAGGCCTATGGACTGCCCATCCACGTTCATTTGTACTGGGCCTGTGTGTTATTTATCAAATTATCAAAATTTCCGTAATATAAAGTCACAAGGTGCTTACATCAGTTCAGAATTTGACCTTTTTGAGCAATTTTCACTCAGCAGAGTGAGTCTGTCCTAGCATGACATCTTACATCGCGTGGCTGTTGCATTTTTGATGCAGTGGTAGGCATTCTGAAAACTGCATTACTTTTTTGTGGAGCTGTGGCTTTTGTTACTTTTCCCCTCATTCTGTTGGGTTTACGTTTTCTGTGCTGCAATTCCAAAGTGTGCTACAGAGACCTGGACACTACATCAAAAAGTAAGTGTTGTGTGTTTGTATTTCTAAATAAACATAGCAAAATACTGTAATAATAGACTATCGAGTAGCGAGTATTTCATTATTTATATTAAGTGGACTGTAGCCATACCAAGAGGAAGGATGTGAGCACAACTGGACTGCTATGACTATGACTTAGGATGCTTAGACTCATAGAACAATTAAAATCAGCCAAAGGAAGAGGAAACAGCTTTTATCCTGGATTGCTAGGTCTTCTTACCTGGAACAGAAGGAACAGTGTTTGGGGAGGGGTGTGAAAATACATGTATCTTTAAATGTTAATATAATTTCTTGGAAAAGAAATATAAAACGGCAAACTTACATTTTCTTACAGTTCTGTAAAACTTGGTCTGTTAAATCTTGCCACGGCAGTGTAAAGCACTTCCTGCCAGCAGAGGTGCCAAGTGCTGTAATGTTAACTTCAAAAGGTCGGAGTGCTGCTCTTTCACTTGGTGCTTGTTGCACCAGGAGGTTTTGGTGTGGTTGGATCAGTTTAATTGGTAACTGCGTGGTAAAAACCGAAGCACTGAAGGTAACTTACGTAGGATACCTCTTGTCTGCAGGCAAATTCAATCTCAGACCATGAATTCCGTTTCCAAGAGAGAAAATCTCGGATGTATTTCTTGCGTTCTTGTAGCTAATAAGACACGCAAGCATTTTACATAGCACGTTTTTCCAGGCTATTCTGTTGCACCGTTGTTTTTTTTTTGTTTGTTTGTTTTTTGTTTTTTAATATGAGGAAACTGGCTATTTCCCTTCTTGATAGTTGTGGGATGTTCTTCATACATGGGCGTGTGTTAAGAAATTAAAGAATCACAGAAAAGTGATTTGAGTTCTGTATTTAAAAGATGAAATGACCTTGGTTAAAGTTGAACTAACTTTTGCTTATCAGGGTGAAGAATACTTTATTGCAGGAGTTATTTCAAGACAGCCTAATTTAATATAATCAAACTGTTATTCTTCAGCTTGCTTACTCTTTGTTATTTTAAGCCATCTGTATATAAAATGTATTGTGTGGCCTGTAAATAAAATACATGAAAACTTGAAGTTTTTCGTCGTTTTCCCTCTCTGGTTATCAACTGGCGTTTATAAAGAGCTCTGGGTTGAACTCTGAATTGTTTTTTCAGTATTCAAGTGAGTGTGATTTTCAGCATGTTCAAATATCAAAGGTTATTCAAGAAAGTATATCCCGCTCTGCTCCTTTTCAGAAGGCAAGTGCAGGGTGGTGCGAGTGCTTGTTCTGGAGGGGTGCTCCAGGCACAAGGCGCAGCGCTGCACCGACCACCTTAGCAAGGAAGCTTCAGCAAAAGCAGGAGGCTGAGAGGAACTGGCCCTTCCGGGGGTGCGAAGATGCTGCTGCTTCAAGCGCTGCTGCAGCTGGAGTGATGTGTTCAAAGCAGTGGGAAATCGCAGACAGACCCAGGTGTTTTCAGTACCTGCTGGTACGCACTCGGTGCTGGTGAGGCGGCGTAAATCCAGCACGACTTCAGCAACCGCGCATTGAATGCCTGAGGCCTCTCTGCTTTTTTCCTGCCTTATCTCCTAATCTAATGAAAAAGAGCACCTCTTTCAACAAATGTTGTTTCCATCCAAAACTAGGCTACTTCCCATATCTTCCATGCTTTTAAAGTGTGTTGGGCAGACTGCTGCTCTCCTCGCACCAGGAGCATGTTAGCAGAGGTGGAAGAGGTGCGGTGAGAAGTTAGGCAGGTCAGAGCTTGTCACGCTGACGTCAGGCTGACAAAAAGCCAAAAGGATCTCATTTTGGAGAACATACTTCGGCAGCAGGTATAATGGAAGCCTGGGTTTTTCTTCAGATGAACAATTTAAGCTGTACTACCCAGGATGTCGAATCGGCATTAGGTTGCTTCTAACAGGATTAGGTTGCTTCTATTTGTAAGGCGTTTTGGTAAGCCATGAAAGACCATGGAGCAGAAGGCGGTAGCATTCACCAAACTCCCCCATCACCTGTAAGACAAATCAGAGCTCTTGGCAGCTACAGCAAACAAGTGGAGAGAAATTTTCATTTGACAAACAAGGAGAACTGCTGCTTTTTCCTAGTCGACTGTGTTTACTTCCACGAAGCTTGTGGGTTCTCCCTTGAAAGCCATTTGCTCATTATGGCTGCTTATTTTAGGCTTTTTTTATTGCCCGTGGAGAGAGCTTGCAGTCAGCATGATTTAACTCAGGGAGAAATTTGAGTTTGATGTAATTTTTCTTCAGGTATAGCAGCAGTTACTAATAGGCAATACTCGGATCACTTTTCACTGCCCAGCTTTGGTTCTGCTTAAATAATTCCTCCGAGGGTACTTGGGATGTACGATTGCTAGGGCAAAACCTCAGAACGTGATGAATGTGTCTCTAATATGGCTTCTTCCAAAGAGGCTGTGTAAAGTTTTTTTTCAACACTTGAAAATGTGGTGTGAAAAAGACAGAGCTGGGTAGAACATGGAATATTTTGGTTACAAAACCCGCTCTTGGAGCTGCTAGTACTCGCGTAGCAGGCCTGGCAGCCACATGCTGCCTGTAAAGTAACTAATGGGGATTAACTGGCTTCTGTGGTTAGTGCTCTGCCTGTGCTGACATCTGCCTCTGCTCTCCCTCTCTCCTCATACCTGCTGCAAGACCTCCTTTGCTCAGCTGCCATGTGTTGCTCCTGCCAGACCTGCTCTCATCACTGTCCCCTCTGTCTCATCTGACTGGTGTGGGTAGGATGTGGGCTTCTGCAGCTGGGATGGGACATTTCCCCTCACCTCGTCTTTCAAAGCTGATCAATCGCTTGTGCTAGAATTTCTGAGGGATGTTAGTTTTCTCCTCTGTGAAGAGTCATAGCAGGAAAATACTGCATATGCGGGTACGGTTTTATTGTTTAAGGAGGGAAGATCCATGCACCTATCTCCTGGGCTGCTTCTCTAGATTAAAAAGAAGAATGCCTCAGCCAAAAAGTGCTTTCTGTTTCAATAAATCGCTAGAATTTGAACTACCAGACTGGCCCAGCCCTGTGGTAAGGTTTCCTGCTGCACCGATCTGCTCTTCTAAGTCTAGTTCCCTTCCGTTTCACCCAGATGAGCGAGTAGCTGTGTTTATAACCTACCAATAATAACAGGCATTTCTTTTCCTTGCTATTGTTTCATATTTTTTTTGATGTACGAGCATATAAAGAGGAAAGTGTATGCAATGGGTCATAGAGCCACAAGGCAAGCACTTTACTTTGTCTACAAGACAAAGTACCATATCTGACCCTTCATCCAACAAGAATCTTCCTCATTTTTCTCCCTTTTTTTTTTTTTTTTTTTGTCAGACTGAGCCCTTGCAGGCTTTAAAAATCCCTCCTCACAGGGAGCAGAGAGGTGGATCTTGTGTTTCAATGTGAGGAAAATTAGTAGATGAGAACTGAAAACAAACTGGAAGCGGCGTTTCCCCTGCATGTAAGAGCTCTGAGGTGCCTTGGCATCTGGGAGGCAGGGGAGACCCAACTACTAAATGATGAAACCCAACCAGAGACCACCATTTTGTTTAGCTCCCCCTTCGTGATCAGGTGCCCAGTGTGGCAGGCCTGCCTGCGGGTGGGTGACGTCCCCGCGGTGGCGGAGGTCTCCAAGCCCTCAGGGAAGTGGTGGGACTGTGGCACCCAGTTAAATAGCAAAGGGAGTGGTTTTGATCCGAGTTTCCTTCATGGAGTCCTAGCATCTAGAGTTCGGATACAAGCCCCAGGCATGAGTCAATTAATTCATGGTTGGAAGCACATCAGAACAGCCAAAATGCCATCACTGGTTCAATGACGACATCATTTTTGGTGCTGCTAGTCCTCTGGAGGACATAACCATGTAGGATCCACTGGGGTGGACCATTCTTCACTGCCTCTGCAAGAAGGGAATACCTGCCTCTTGTCAGCATAGCTTGTGAGCACAGCATGACCCTTCTCACCTGGCCTTGAGGGTGATGGAGGCTAGAAGGTGGCTGCTGCTGTCATCTGGAATAAAGGGGCTTGTCTGAGGTCACGTAGGATGTCTACAGTGAAGTGAAGAGCTGAATATGTTTTTTTCTGCCTTGTTTACAACACTGAGCGTGGAGATGAGTATGCAGGTGTTCCAGTTTTTGCACTGCAGCACTGATATTTGTCTCTACTGTAAGCTGCTAGACAAGATAAAATGGAGGTCCTCTTTCTCAGGCTCTGAGGAGCCCTGATGTTTTTGAAGGAGATGCTTTTCTAGTAATGTTGCTATTCCCATGCGTTGATGTTTAGATTGTAGTGCAAAAACACAAACATTGCTGTGTAGCAACTTAAAAACCAGTGTTACTGATGTTGATGTTTTTATCTTCTGTTTCTCAGAACAGGCCTTCCCCCTTTCTTCATATGTAGAATTGCTCAAAATGAAAACCCGTCACTGCCTTGAGAAACAAAGGATGTTGTGTGCAACGCACAAAATCAGCAGCTGAATTTGTTACTGTGTGGTCCTGTAACGCTCCCCACCCTGCAAAACTACCCCTTCTGCTTTGGGACAGCCAAAAGATGTACTGATGCCCTACTTAGCCAGACACAAAGAATTTCCTCGGGTTTCTTGCCCATGTTGAGCTGTGTTGAGGTTTGGTTGTTGGCACATAAACTGTTGTCCCTGCGCTCTTGTAAAGCTGATGCTGATGCTGTGAGCAGTTCTGGTAATGGCCCCAGTGATCCAGAAAAAGCTTGTTTTTGTTTAGCTTGCTTCTCTGAGCAGAAAAGGGAAATCTGTATGGTAACTGATGTCCGGACCTTTCTGGCTCTTTCTTCAGGGTTTGTGATGAAAAATGTTCTTTTGGTTGACAGAAACTGGGACCAGAGATGGTGAAAATGCAACAGAGATTATTTCCCCTCTTTAAAACTTGTGTCATTTCCAGGCTGGAGCACTTGCTGTCAACATGACCACCCCACCAGGTAACCTGGCAGTGGGCTGTCTGACCATGTGGGCACCTTCCTGCTTTCTACACTGCTACTGTGGAACAAACAGTAATTGTACGCATTTACATGAGTAGTTTTTTGAGAAAATTGTTCATTGGGGGGGGTGTGTGTGTGGAGGGGGAATAGACTAAGAACTACCGAAGACATGGGAAATGAAAAGAAATCTATCAATTATGTAGAAGAGAAGTGGAGTAGTAAGTAATAATTAAAAACTTATCTGCAGATGTTCTGGTGATTCCACATCAGGAAGATATTACTCTAAATCTGGCAGATTTTGTTAGAAACTACGTACGTTTTTCTCCCCAGATTGCTTCGTGTTATGGATTGCAGATCCTGCTCTGAGACTTCCAAGCAAGCACATACAATTATGCAAGATAGTGAAAGAAGACATGCAGGTAGTAGTAATAATTTTTATTTGCAAACTGTACTTGCAGTTACAATATTGCCTTTTGGGAACAATGACCAAAAAAAACAAAACAAACCAAACCAAAACAAAACAAAAAACAAAAACAACAAAAAAAAACACACATAGAATTCAACAGGCCTGTTCTATCATAAATACAAACCTATTTTAGCTTATATCATAAGATAAACCAGAGATGGCTTTCTCTCTTTCTCTTTCAGTTGGTCTCATGGGAGACTCCTTTTTTTAAAACAGCATTTAAGTCATAACCATAAGGATGCAAATTCCTTATTGACCTCCAGGGAAAAGTTTTGCATGCTTTATTGAAACACCTGTCATTTGTTGTAGATAGCAAATACTCCTCCCTTGCAGCCTATTGACTCTTCTTTTTCATTTTTTAATTCCTGTATTAAGGTTTCAGAATCACAGAGCTTTTTGTATTACAAAAACTATTACTTTATATGCTTTATTATGGGTGAATCAAAGCATTATGTTGGATCTGAAATCTAGTGCATTCTGGGTTTATTTAAAACATAGATTTATGGCAGATACAGCGTGATGAAAATACAGTGCTGTTGGCTTTGCAAAAAAGGCAAAATGTGAAATGCAGAACGGATAAGCCAATATCAACTCTGAATCAGGAAAATAATCTTAACTATCTTATTTTAGTGTGCTCAGAATATATGCACATGACATTACATTTTTATAGAAATTGCATACAATTAATGTGGATATAGATTCTTAAGTGCAGAATCTAGGTGAAAAAGGCTAAAAATAAGCCACATGTCACATACGTATTTAGTAGGCTGCTAAGTAAATAAATGGTTCTTTTCAGTTTCTTTTGAAAGCAACATTTGTTTAAAAGCTTTTTTTTTTTTTTTTTTTTTTTTTTTTTTTTTTTTTTTTTCTGGAACAATCTGAATGAAAACAATGTTTAAGAAAATGTCAACACTGTAAAGAAACTTTAATTTTCACCAAAATCTTTTGGTGAAACTGGCATGACTACCTAAAAAGTCTGCTCCTCTTGAAGTTGTAGGGAGAAGGGGAGAAACCATCATCCAACAGAATTACACAGTTACTACGAAGTCCAAAACAAATAAATTGGTACTTTAGAAATTAAGTGTTTCTGTAGAATTGGGAAGATGCAGTGAGAAAGAGAGGGCTAACTTATATTGACAAACTAAAAAAAAAAAATAAATCTGATGCCTCCTCCCAACAACAAAAGAAGTTGCAGATGACATGAGAAGATCCAGGTTTCATAGGCAGGTTTCATATGAACATCAAATTGAGGTGCTTCATTGATCCTAATCCAATCTGAGGGAAAGTATTTCTAAGTGTATTTTAAGGGAGATCAATATTCAAAACCAAATATATTTCCAAATATCAGAAAAGGGGATAAATCTTTCTACACATTTAACAATAATTTATCAGGACAAACAATTTAACAGGACAAAATCAGCATGAGGAACATAGAAGCATGTTCTCATACCACTCATTGATGGTTTAACTGGACCTCTACTGCTCGAATTCTCTTCCAACAGAGTTATCATTTGGTTGCATGACACTTTGACAAGCCGTGTGACTCTGTTGGAGGATTTCATGGTAAAGGAGAGAAAACATATCAACAGCAGCTATTCCCCTGGACACCAACATTATTATAAGCACATAAACAGACCCAACAAATTGGATTAGCTTTCTTATTTCTAGGATTTTGTAAAGCGTGTGCTTCAGTGTACTGGAAAAGCTGGCAATTGCTGCTGTGCTTCAGAGCAGTTCTAAAACTGTTCGTAAGTGGGAAGTAAGAAAGCTGCTCAGGCTGACATTAAATGTTCTGCAGTCAGTCAGAAAAAGCAGGAAATTGCGTTTGTAATAGTTGTGTTACGCACCTAGTGTTTTCTGAAACATCTACATCATGCACTATATTATTTTGTAAGAATTTTAAGTTCAATGATTCAAGAGCTTAAGCACTACTAATGATACATTTAGTATTTGATTTGAAACATTTTTATATTTGATTTTCCGTAGCTTTTAAAAAGTAAAATGCATGAAAAGGCTTGTAATTATTATGTTGATGGTTTTATGCTCTAGGAAGAGATTATAGCACTTTTAAACTCCTGTCAAAAAAGCATTCGAAAAAACCGCCATCCAAACAAAACAATACCAAAAAGCTTGAAGACCTGAAACCTCAATCTCTGGATTATTTTTCTGTTTTGCAATATGAAAGTGTATTACAATGCATTTTAGAATACTAAATAAGTCATATTTTGCTTTCTGATTCATTAATCAGAAAAGCAGAAGTACATTTGTTTCCAGGAGAAAAGTGAGCAGATGCTTGGCCAGATTATGCACCTATCAGTTATTAAGATATTAGTCATAAAACAAACAAACAAACAAACAAAAAAGCTAACAAATAAAACCTCTGACTCATTAAATTAATGACTAATAAATTTAAAAACTGATTTATTCCATGCTAATTGTTTTAGATTCTCCCACTGGAAAGAGCTACACTTCTGATTATGGCATAAATCTTTCCCATATGCAGTACAATTCAACAATATAATTATCCTCCTCTATTTCTTAGGAGGCTGTGACCTCCACATCTATAGTTGTGCATGAAAACAGAGACTGTTATATTAGTTTGCAATTGTTCCTGCTGTCATTGCAGAGTTTATATCAGACAAAAGATGAAATCCAAACACCTGTTAACTTCAGCAGGGAATTCAGTTCTGTTCTTCTGTGAATTTCCCTTATGAATGGAATCTTGCTTTTTTATTTTTTATTTTATAAAACTGCCTTCTATTAGAAAAAAAATGTATAATTTGACATAGTTATTTTGGCCAAGGAATTTCATCTCTCCTTGATCCAGTGAACAATACAAATGCATGGATTATCTAAGAAATCACAGGAGATTTTCAGTTGTTCTAAGTCCTTGCACACTAACAACCTAAGAAGGGGATTTATTTTATTAAAAATAATGTTTCTGAGTCTAGCTGAATTCTTTACAGCAAAATCAAAAGGTGCTTGGGAAAATGAAAGAAGATTTACAGACTTAAATCAGAATCTAGAACATTTTAATGAATAGTTATAGCACAGAAAGAGATGCTCGCAGCATTAAGCAGCTACCCTTCACCATTAGTACAAGTTGGAAAGCATGGCTCTCCCTCTGCTGGCACCCCTTCACCAAGGAAGGAAACACATTTGCAACTTGCTTTGGAAGTTTTATGGATTAATCAGCTTTAGGTAATGGAGCAGGAGATGCAAACAACACCTGGTCATCTTCTGTCATTAAGTAGTGATAAGGCTTAACAGAGACACCTCCTCTTGCTATAATTGGATTTCCCCATTTGTAAAATGATGGAGTAATAGTATTATCCTCTCTAGAGTCTGACGTAATTCTTAATTAAATGTAATTAATGTCTTGGTTAACTTCACATTAGAAGTAACATCTATAAGGTAAATTGGTATTTAGAGGAATATGGGGATTAAATTTATTTCTAGAACTGTGGATTATTTCTCTCTTGCACAGATCTTTCACACAGGCCTGTCTGGAGCAACACATAAGCAAAATAATTAAGAAATGAGTGCTGATTTCTAAATCAGATAGAAAAGGGATTGTTTGTGTTGTCAGACAGAAAAGCAAGTAATGGAAACATGCAGACTTTCACTGAAAGTCTGATGCTTTTTGTCTTGAAATCACTGTTTTCATGTAATGTCCCTAGCTCTCTTTGGGTATACAAAACTTGGATGATTTTGTTCCTTTTTTTTTTTTTTTTTGGTAAGAGAAGCACATTGGATTTGGTACTATATTCCAAAAGAGAGTGTTGTATCATTAGGTATCATTCAAAGGATTATACAGACTCATAGTTGCCAGGATACTTGGGAGCAAGAAGGAACAGCAGAAAGTGTCTGGGAGCACGTGCTTCATTGACAGCATCTGACTCTGCCACCATAGAGGGGCTTTTTATTCTTATGAATTTAAAAGCAGGAAGAACAAAGTGACAGCTGGCAGATGTTTGTGTTTGTCTAACCTGCAGGGAGCTCTAGGACAGTCCTGGCCTGTGCTCTGTCTTGTTCCTGAATGGAGGGGACAGGAAAATGTTATGAAAGAGCTGTTAATTGTTTTAACTCTTTATGCCTGTTGGAGAATAAAGGCAAATGCTGCCTTTCAAGGCCTAAATGACACCAAAGATGGGGTAGCTAATGCTTGAAATTCAGGGTTATTACATGGACTGTTATGATGTTTGTGTTGGGGGTATGGACAGTTTTTATTTTAGATGACATTCTAACCATTGCACAAAGAGGTGAGGGACAATGAGCACCTACCTCAGTATTTTAATGTGGTGCAATGTTAAGATTGCACATAAACTATCAGTGAAGCTGGTCACATTTACAAAGCAAGACACAGGAAACTGGAATGAAGTGACAGTGAAAAGGACTGACTGTTACCCTCCAGTGTGACGCTGAAACTAAGGGTTAATGATACACAAGTTGAGGCTATTAATCAGTAGGACTTTAGCATATGATTTTAATGAGATCATTACTTTAAAACATATTAGAAAAGCTTCAGAAAACAGATACAGAAACAATTCCAGTCCTAGAAAAAAATGTCCTAATGTGACTTTAATGGCTGTATTTAATTGCTGCAGAGAATATTCAGCTGTTATTTGATAATCTACCTTTAATAGAAACTTGATATGTGACCCTTTAATACTATATAAAAATGAAAACTATAATCCACTAAGAGAAGGTAATGTTTGACAAAGCAAACCTAAACAGAAAGCAGATTTTTAAGTGGTAGGTTGGTCTTGGGATCAACTTCAACTGACAGATCCCCACCCCTGGAGGTATTTAAGAGCTGTGTGGATGTGGCACTAAAGGACATGGTTTAGTGGGATGTGGTAGGTCAGGTTGATGGTTGGACTCAGTGGTCCTGAAGGTCTTTTCTAACTTAGATGATTCCATGATAGTATTGTATGGTCTGGCTTAAATGAGGCTGTTGGTTTGATTTGGAAGTTGTTAGGTGAGGTTTAGACCTAACATTGTGCAAGATATTGGGATAAATACTTCTGGCGTTGACTGATGGACAGTGATGTGATGAAATCTGTGTCTACAGAATCTATCCTCACTTATTAGGAAAATAAAAACTCACATTCTGTTTTAGTTTGTGGAATCCATGCTTTAGGGAAAAGGTCTGCATCTCATACCTCTTAATGAGCTATCATTGGAGCTATTCATGTCACCCACTCTCTCGTACTCAGTATATATACATTTTGCTTCAAGCTTATAAAGCTCTTATAAAGCTATTTATCTCTTTCAAAGATGCTTAAAAAATTGAAATAGTTGGGTGGGGGGAAAAAAAAACAAGTAAAGGAAAACAACAAAAATAGACCTAACAAGGCCTCCGGACAAAGGTAGTGAAGCAGGATTCTGAAAAGAATGCACAGGAAGACAAAAGGACGATGCAGACAGGTTGCAGGTAGAGGTGCCTTTGCAGACCACTTTGCAATTGAAGCTGGCAAAAGTAGTATTGCTACTAGTGAGGTTACTGATAGCTTCTGTCATTAGATTCATTGTTGGAAAAGGTCACTTGGGTCAGCTTTCTTGTCTCAGACATCAGCAAGTTCAGTCTGACACACATTTTAAGCTATTCAAGCTCCAACTTTCTTGATTTGACCACACTTGCAAGAGCTGCTTTGTCAGCAGAATGATGGGAACAGTGGTAATCAGTCCAGGATGGAAAGATTTGTGTTATGCAGATAGCTCTGAAGAAGATAGATTTGGGATGTCTTAAGTCACAAAAGAGCCTAAGTGTCAAAAGACTGGAAGAAAAGAGGGAAGTATCTGGTTCAGAGTGTTAGTCAAAGAAAGAATATGGAAATGGTCAGTGGAAAGGGAGTCTGGACAAAAGTCAAGGCCCGGCCACAAAGCACGTTGTGGAGCCTCTGAAGAAACAGAGTAAAGAAATGAACACAGGTCTTAACACCTGGAGCTTTCTACTCTTTCATGTCACAGGGAGACGTGGGACGCATTCTGTACTTCTGCTTTATGGTGCAGCAAACAATGGAGAGAAGCTGCTGCGGAAATTAAAGGGGAGCTGTGTGCTTTTGAAGGTGTCAGCCTCTCACTGGGGAGTCTCCTTGCCAAGAGGTGCTGGAGGGAGAAGTCTGCTGTGCTGATGATCTTCCCCAGGCTCGTAAGTAACACCAGAAATTGGAGCATTTGTTTTTGGATTCTTACATAGCAACAGCCTAAGCACTAGTAAAGGTGTGTACTTTTGTTGGATGTGCTTCTGCGGCTTTTCTCTATCATACATCAATACAACTAGAATGAAAACAGAAACTTGCTTTTTCCTTCTGCACACTGGAAAGTTTACAAGACTGAGGAAAAAAAATGCTCTGTAGCAGATCTTCTGGCAGTTTAAAAGCTTCTGAAATAGAACTTAGTACTAAGGGAACTGTAGTTGGACTGAAGCTGAACTTTTTAAATTTATAGTAAATGATTAAATACAGTGAATGGAAAAAGTGCCTACACATGCAGACTTCTTACTTTTGCTGCTCATAAAACTCACCTCTCTCTGAAATGTACAGCTGCTTCCTTGTTATTCGTGGATTAAAAAACAATAGTATATTCTCGGGCTGCTGAAGGGATAGTACCTGACTTGACACTTTCATGAAGCAGTTTTCCTTTCTTCCCTCCAACTTGGTCTCCCACTAACAGGAATTTATGGAGTATTTGAATATATTCATGTTGAGGATGGGTATATGCTGGGTATATGAAAATAGA